>NW_017732592.1:237119-238655 GCF_001890085.2 Hipposideros armiger
CAGAACCAACATCAACTGCTACAATGTGCTTGGGCTGACCAATGACCAAGAATCCAGGGACCATTTTAAGCAGCAAGGTTCCAGTTCAACAGAAACTATAAAACACAAGGCTTAAGGATTCACTAACAGAGCATAAGACAGGTTTTTGGTTTTTTGCTGCACTCTAGAAGCCAGATATGGAACCTAAAATGACTCCAAAGAGTAACAAAGAGGGAGTAGTCAAGTAGAATTTGCTTTCACTTTATGAAGTTCAAGGTAGTCTGATTGCAAAAAGAGCTCTTTTAGACTAAAGGGAAAACAAAAATACTAGTGGAAATCACAGGGGTTTGAGATTATTCCTTTTACTTTTGGCAAACCCAATAAGTGGAAAGTGTATGATCTGGACGGCAAAGAATAAATCAAATTCTAAGATCAGAATCTAATATCTTAATACTAGGCAGGAATCAGGAGAGAAAGCCATACTTGGTTTTTCAAATGGGCTACGACTTTGAGCAACCCTAACTATTTTTTATCTATTTAACAAACACTAATATAATGCATACTATGTCCTCAGCACTGTTTGATGTGTTTTGTAAGGAAAACTCGATTAATTTCCCTAACAACACTATGAAGTACTTACTGTCATGTATCACCATTTTATAGATAGAGGCATAGAAAAGCTAAGTGACCTTCCCCCTCCCCCAAAAAAAGCTACCTTCAAAGTATTTTCTTTTAATCATTGCAGTTTTCTGTCTCACTCCAAACAAAAATGTGATCAATGCTGGGGGTATATGATCATGCCCTGAATCCCCGTTACGAGCTTTTGCCTCCTTATAATTACCATTGGCCTATCCTCAGATTGTAAAGGGAGGGTCAGGAGAAAAGAACTGAGTCTTCTGGCATATGTTCACTGCTAGGCTAATTATAACAATCACATCAGAAATCACCTCTATCTTTAGAGTGTTTGGTTCACCAGTAATAGGCTCAACCAGCAAAGGCAAGAATAAAGTAATTGCACTGGAGGAATCGCGTACAGAACCTTGAATGCCGGCCAACCCCTTTAGTCTTTATTATCCTGTAATCACAATAATAAAGAACCGTCAAAGGATCTGAGAAACTAATTAAGAGCACGTACATGTGGTCAGGTGCCAGTTTGAGCAACAAAAATTGCAGACATGTAGTAGTCAGTCGCTGGCAAAAGGCATTCCCAGAAACCACAATTGCCTGGAAAGGTCCACCTCATCACGGGTTAGGACATAACGGACTCTCATTCTAGCCTCCCAAAATGCAACGCTCCAATTAAGCAGTAACAGTTGGATTCACTTTGAAAGAAAAGGACAGTTCTGCATTTTAATGTGAACATTCATAACCATGGACACCTATTGGCTTCTCCGAGCCCTTGAATTTATTCTCAAGACAAAACAGGGAAATGCTACTGTCTTTCAGTAAGAGCCACCTGGTAATAAATACACAGGCAAACATTCTTCCCTCTGGAGTGTGTTCCAGCCAGGCTTTGAAATGTGTTCAACATCTGCTTTTCCCCATCTCCCTTGACAG
>NW_017732592.1:244895-249347 GCF_001890085.2 Hipposideros armiger
GAAGAGCGCAATGATGGTGCCAACTTGGGCCAGTGAAGCGACGTCCTCCACAACTAGACTGAAGAACAAAAGGACAGCAACTTGTCTGTTCCCCTGCCCCCAATTCCCCAGCACTGTTCCCATCCCCCCAATTCCTCAATAAAAATCTTTAAAAAAAAAAGAAAGGGAAGAGGGGACACACTGAAGTGCTGATGAGGTAAGAGAGAGGGTATTTTGTGGAGTGGAGTGGAGTGGAGTGGAATGGAGTGGAGTATAGTGGTCTGCAAGGGATTTTTCACATATACATGGAACTGGTATTTGTTATAAGACCTTGAATGACACAGACATCCAACATCTATTTCTAGCAATTTTCTTGTAATCTTTGAAGTAGCCCTCACTCAAGCCCACTGGATAGTACTCAGTCCAGAGCAATATTCAGAAGAGGCCTCAAAATTAATAAGTAAGGGAGATCCAAGATGGCAGAGTAGATAAACGCTATGCTTCATCCTGTGAACACATCAAAATGATAACTAAATGATAGAACAATCAACTTGGAGAACCATCTAAAGTCTAGCTGAACAGCAGTTTTATAACTAAAGATGTAAAAAAGAAGTCACATCAAGACTGGTAGAAGGGTTGGAGACACAAAATGGGCTGACCCCAAACCTCCATGTGGTGGTCGATAATCAGGAGAGCTACCTCAGCTGAAGAGGCTCCCCGAGGAGGAGTGAGGGACCCCAGCCCCACACTAGGCTCCTTAGTCTAGAGTACTGGTGCCAGGAAGAGGCGACCCCACAACATCTGGCTGTGAAAAACAGTGGGGATTCTGACCATCGAGGTGGGGTGGAAGGCTGCAAGAAACCCAGATGTCCTCTAAAAGGGCCCACACAAACTTGCTTGCAGGAACTCACCCTGGGCTCCAGGGGAGGGACAGTGACTCAGGGGTGGGGGGGGTGGCAGGCATCAGAGACATAACAGAGGAAAACTGAGGTATGTCGCCTTGGGTGTGAGCTGGAAGATAGTTGCCATTTTTCCTGTGTGGGGTCCTTCTCCCATGCAGCAGGCAGGCAGGCACCATTCTCCCTGTGTTGTGCCCTCTCCTTCATGCCCATGGCCAAATCTGAATCTCAATTGATCTAGTGAGTTCTGCTTGCGCCATCCTGGTGACTCACTGAGACCCCACCACACCCAACTCCAAAATGCAAGTGGCTTTATCAGTGGACATTGAGGGAGTCAGCAACCGATGACAGCAGGCCTCAGTGTGTCCTGGCTCTTTGTGGAGCTACATTAGAAAGGGTATTGGTGGCAGCCATCCTCAGTTCACAGCGAGGCCTCACCCACTCGCATCCAGGTCCAGCACAGGCAGCAACCAACCAAAAATTGCTTTGTATCTCCTACCAGGTAGTCCCTGGCCAGTCACAGGCAGTGGCTAACTTGAGCTTGCACCAGAGCCCCTCCTAAGAGGCCCCAGAACCAACATACTTGGAGATTGGCTTCAGACCACAGCAGAGCATCACCCAACTAGCCTCACAAGCAGCACACACAAAGGGCTATCTCAACAGGCACTCAGTGGGGTAAGCCTCCCAAACAGCAGCCCATAAGCTGTGGATATGGCCAAACACCACAACTAGTCAGCCTGAGGGTCAATACCACCCACTGACATGACAACAGCAATAAAGGCTCAAGTATAATAGGAGGGCACACACAACTCATACAAGGGACATTCTTGGAGCACCCAGTGCAGGTAACCAGGGACACTGTGCTACTGTGCCCCACAGGACACTTACTACATAAGGCCACTTGGCAAGACTGGGAAATGTAACAGACCTACCTAATACATAGAAATAAACACAGGGAGGCAGCCAAAATAAGGAAACAAAGAAATACATCCCAAATGAAAGAACAGGATAAAACTCCAGGAAAAGAACTAAACAAAGTGAAGGCAAGCAAGCTACGAGATACAGAGTTCAAACTAATGGTTATAAGGATGCTCAGGAACTTAGTGGGAACTTCAACAGAGAGATAGCAAGCATTTTTTTAAAAAGACACAGAAACCATAAAAAAGAACCAGGCAGAAGTGAAGAATACAATAACTGAAATGAAGAATGCACTAGAAGGAATCACCAGCAGACTAGATGAAGCAGAGCATCAAATCAGCAATTTGGAAGACAAGGTAGCAGAAAATACCTAACTGAGACAGCAAAAAGTAAAAGCAATTTAAAAAAACTAGGATAGTTTAAGAGACCATCTCTGGGACAACATGAAGCATAACAACATTCACATCATAGGGGTACCAGACAGAAAAGAGAGATAGCAAGGGATTGAGAACCTATTTGAAGAAATAATGACTGAAAACTTTCCTAATCTTGCAAAGGAAATAAACATACAAGTCCAGGAAGCACAAAGTCTCAAACAAGATGAACCCAAACAGACCCACACCAAGACACATTATAATTAGAATGGCAAAGGTTAAACACAAAGAGAAATCCAGCAAGAGAAAGGCAACTAGTAAATTATGAAGGAGCTCCCATAAGATTGTCAGCTGAGTTCTCAACAGAAACTTTGCTGGCCAGAAGGGATTGGCACAAAATATTCAAAGTGATGATAAGCAAGAATCTACAACCAAAACTACTCTACCAACAAGGCTATCACTTAAAATCAAAGAACAGATAAAGAGCTTCCCAGACAACAAAAAGCTAGTGGAGTTCATCACCACCAAACCAGTATTACAAGAAATCTGAGAGGGACTTCTTTAAGACAAGGGGGGAAAAAAAATCAAAAGCATGAAAAGCATGACTAATAAAATGGCAATAACTACATATCTATCAACAATTACTTTCAATGTAAATGGATTAAATACTCTAATCAAAAACATAGGGTGGCTGAATGAATAAGAAAACAAAACCCTTACATATGCTGCCTACAGAAACTCACTTCAGGTTGAAAGACACACACAGACTAAACGTAAAGAGATGGAAAAATTTATTTAATTAAAATGGAAATGGAAAAAAAAAATCTGGGGTAGCCATATCTACACCAGACAAAATAGACTTTAAAACAAAGATTATAACAAGAGACAAAGAAGGACCCAGTAATTCCACTTCTGAGTCTTTATCTGAAGAAACCCAAAATGCTACTTCAAAGGGACATGTGCTTCCACATTTCATTGCAGCATTGTTTACAATGGCCAAGATGTGGAGGCAGCCTGGGTGTCTGTCAATGGAAGAATGGATAAAGAGGGGGTGGTACATATATACAATGGAATATTCCTCAGCCATGGAAGGGAATGGGTTCTTTCCATCTGTGGCAGCATGGGTGGACCTGAAGGGTATTGTGCTGAGTGGAGTATGTCAGACAGAGAAAGACAGACGCAATGTGATTTCACTTATATGTGGACTCTAAAGAACAAAATGAACAAACAAAACAGAAACAGAATCATAGATACAGAGAACATTTTGATGGTTGCCAGATGGGAGGGGTTTGAGGGTTTGGGTGAAGACGTGGAAAGGATTAAGTACAAATTGGTTGTTACAAAGTAGTCATGGGGATGTAGGACATAGCATAAGGATTTAAGTCAATAATATTGTAATTACTATGTATGGTATCAGATGGGTACTACATTTGTTGGGGTGACAGATGGGAGGGGCTGCAGGGCAAGGTGAAGGGATTAAGCAGTACAAATGATAGTTATAAAATAGTCATGGGGATGTAAAGTAAAGCACAGGGGATATAGTCCATTATATAGTAATAACTATGGATAGTGCTAGGTGGGTGATCATTTCTTAAATTATACAAGTATCTAATCACTAAGCTGTATACCTGAAATTAACATAAAATAATATTTAATGTTAACTGTAATTGAAAAACTAAAAAAGGAGGGGAGAAAGGTGAAAGAGGATAACAAGTTCAACTTTCCAGGTATAAAACGAATAAGTCCTGGGGATGTAACTTACAGCTTGGGGAATATAGTCAATAATATTGTGATAGTGTGGTACAGTGTCAGATGGTTGCTGAACTTATCATGGTGATCATTTCTTTACGTATGTAAATGTTGAATAACTATGGTATACACCTGAAACTAATATAATGTTGTATGTTAGCTATATTTTTAATATAAATAAATAGATTAAATAATAAGCAAATTAAAGCAAGGATGTATTTATCCCTTAGATGCTTCTGTTCTTTACCTGATACATAAACTTTCCAATGTCGCTTGTAACACCAACTAATGGTGCAGTGACAACAGCCAATTCCAGCCTTACCTGCACCTAAAAAGCAGCTCAAATTTGGCTTTATTACTCTCACCTCTATTCTACACATTGGATATCTGGAAAGATATCCAACTGGGGATCAGAGAAGCCAGTTGAGGAAGGGAAGGCATTTAATGAAAAGGTTCCTAGAGCTTAATCCATTGGAAGAGCACTGGATTTAATCTGAGGGGAAGGGACCCAGTGTATTTACACACTACCTCCC
>NW_017732592.1:250690-251973 GCF_001890085.2 Hipposideros armiger
GACTCTCATTCTAGCCTCCCAAAATGCAACGCTCCAATTAAGCAGTAACAGTTGGATTCACTTTGAAAGGAAAGGACAGTTCTGCATTTTAATGTGAACATTCATAACCATGGACACCTATTGGCTTCTCCGAGCCCTTGAATTTATTCTCAAGACAAAACAGGGAAATGCTACTGTCTTTCAGTAAGAGCCACCTGGTAATAAATACACAGGCAAACATTCTTCCCTCTGGAGTGTGTTCCAGCCAGGCTTTGAAATGTGTTCAACATCTGCTTTTCCCCATCTCCCTTGACAGCCAAAGACTTTTGGATAGTACTCACTTTGGTACCAACAGTGGAGAGCTTGGTAGCTTGAGTTATGTGCCTCTAGTGATAAAATTTCTACAGCTGATCGTCATTCTCACTTATCTTCACATTTTTCTACCTGAGAACATATCACAGAAGTGCTTCTCAGAACTGACTACAGCTCCAGAATCCCTGTGGCTTTTTCCATGCATGCCAGGCTCCAATTCCAAAAATTGTGATTAATGGGCTTGGGGTAAAGCCTGAGCATGAACATTTTTTTTCAAACTCCATGGGTGACTGATGCAAAACAAGTGGAGAACTACACGACTGTAGTAAAAAAAAAAAAAAATGATGGTCATCGTTAATGTTTGCACGCTTGCCAAGTGCCAGGTGCTCTGCTGAGGGACTTACATGTCTCAACGCATTTGATCTCCATAACAACCTTCTGAGGTTACGACTCTTATTATCTCTATTTTTCAGTTAAGAAATCTGAGGCCAGGATGAACCGTGCAACTTTCCCAAGGTCACATAGGAAATGCATGGTGGAGCCAGGTTTTAAATCCAGGCCATCTGCTATCAATACATATACGAGTGTTCCTTATGCCAAATAAGAAAAAAGCAATTTCTTTCTACAGCCCATGTGGTGGCTTAAGATCTTAAATCTGAAAATGTAAAGACCTGAGATTTAAATGAGATTGGCTTGAACCTCCATTGTGGAAAGTCTAATGAACCTTCCCCAAATTTCTTCACAAGGTCTTTCTTACACGTGGTCAGTTCTGACTCCAAGCTCTGCCCTTCAGAGTTAGCTCATCCTGCTTTCTGCCTTGCACTGCCCTATGTTTCCTTCTTTGTTGGCTCATAAGATAACCATACATGATAATCAGCCACTTCCCACCATTTAAAAAAAGAAAAACACTAAGCTAAACATGCTATACTATGTTTAATAAGGTAGAATGTAGCAAACTTCCTTACTGATTTCTTAGGTGAGACCTAGAGTGT
>NW_017732592.1:254283-270087 GCF_001890085.2 Hipposideros armiger
TCTGTTTATAATTAAACAAAATTTCTGCATAGAACATCGCAACCTAATGTCTCCTAATCAAGGGAAAATAATTACCTTTCACTATGGGTGTTCCTTAATGAATGAAAATGGAAATGCTTTATCCATGCTTTCAAAGCCTCTATATTATACCGCACCTAGAATCATCAGAATATAATATTGGTAGAATTAAATACACTTCAAATTTATAAAGTGTTTTACAAACGCCTGAGTTCTTAGTTTTATACCTTTAACTAAGAATTATGTTTTGATATTTATACACAAATGGCTAAGAATATGAGGCATATGGAATCTAAATGCCAGTAACAGCCCAGGTGATACTAAATTTGGGTAAAGTTAAGGTTAAATTGAGCAGAAATGCTCAATTTTACTCATCTATTTATTCATCAGGCGTTTAAGGCAAATATAAACTAGATTTGAAATAGCCAAATGTTATTTTGAATAACTGTGCCCAATATTTTAGAAATACCATGGCCTGTAAAGTATATTGATATAACATACAAAGTTCAAGAAGAAAAAAAAAAAATAGAAACAGTTTTTTTCTTTCGCTTTCCACGGGGCACCCCACTCCTTCCACATCCCTGCTTAGCTAGGACAAAGCAGAGCACGTCGACCATGACGTCCTGGGGACACTGTTTCACTCTGACCTCAACCTGTTACTCCTCTGTTCCATGTCACCAGCCCATGACATCTCCTTTAGCCAGTGGTACCCGGAGATGAATCTCTTCTGCAAAGAGGTGCTCATCATCAAAGGGGTGCAAGGCTGACCTGCATAAGGACAAGTCACAGGCAACAAAGCCTCCGAAAAATGGGTTGGAGCCTGTGACCTCTCCCAGGAGCCATGAGATGGTGAAGGCCATGGGCGTAATGGCGACCGCGAGTGCTCAACCCAACTCCGCGAAAAGTCCACGCCGCCTTCCATAAAGTGGCCGAGGTAGCCCTCAGCAGCCGCAGATGACCTGTCAGCAGATGACCTTGAGCTTTTGCGTGCTGACCCAAGAGCCTGAGCACTGGCTGCCCTGACGGCCCCAGCAGCACAGGAAGGAGCTGGACGCCAACCTTACATGGAGTTACCTGGACTGTACCCAGTCCCCAACCTGTGACCGCTGAACTGCCCCCTGGACCCCAGGGCTGGGCTTCGTGGATGGAGCGAAACCCCACAGAGGCCAAAGGAAGGATATTTCTATGCCCACCAGCCTGTGGAGGGCTAACCATAGAGGCCCCCAAATCACTGACAGATGCCCCACTCCCAGCCCGCGACAGCACATCCTGGAGGGGCCTGTGCACTCTACCGCCATCTCGCTGCTGCTCCCGAGGCTGCACCTCCTGGACCTGGCTTTCCTAGGACTATGTGGCCAGAACTCACACTGTCCCTTCCCGCTTTGCCCTGCCCATACCAATGGTGACTGTAACAACTGCAATGACATCACTTGCCCAGATTTATTTTCCATGAAATAAGCAACCATTTATTTCACAAAATAAACAACTGTTGGCATCCACTATGTCACAAACCCTACGTTGGTAGTGACACAATTGTAAGAGGACACTTAAAAGGGTTGGAAGAATTGATTATTTGAGAGTCATAGCTTTCTTGTAATTCTTATTCTTGAGCTACAATAAGCTATTCCAAGAAGTAGGGTGTCCTTAAGTACAATTAAATTATTGCACTCCATAGGATCAGGGTCCCTTTCCCCAAGGATGGAGAAAATAAAGAATAAAATGCAGAGAATGGAGAGATGGAAGGAAAGTCCATGACCTTTGATGAGTGCCAATAAACAGAAAATATCTGAAATATAGAACAAGGGGATACAATTATATACATTGGCAGTTTTAAGTGATGTTTGCTATATCAGACAAAAGTTTTTGATGACAGGGAAATGAAATACTGGATCTTTGATTTTTAAACAGCTTCAAAAAGCCACTTATGTATGAAAATATATTTTAAGATTTGCCAACACAATATATGATATGATATGAGATGAGATGAGATGAGATGATAGCAGTTGAATAGTTCAGCAAGTAAACAAAGTACTTGGCTAAAGTACTAATTTTACTTTAAGAAAAATCCAGGTTATAATAGCAACAAAAACTGTGATATGCCTATAAATTAATATGATAATTGATGTACAAGAGATATATCAAGAAAGCTATTAAATATGAACTTTATGTATGGACGCAAGACAAGACCTGAATATATGGAGAATCACACTGTGTTCTGAATTGAAGGTAAAAACATTATAAGCCTAACAACTTTCTTCAAGTAAACCCATAAAATAAGTGCAATCTTAGTAAAAGTCAAACAGAAATTTATGGAACTTTACAAAGTAATTTTAGAGTTCAATTGGAAAAGTAAATGAGCAAAATAAGCACTAAATTCTTAAAGAAATAAAAAGGAATAGTGAAACTGTGATTCACTTGACAAGTCAAATACTAAAACAATAGCAAAATGTTTCAGCATTTAAGAGAGAGTCTGTCTTAAGAATGATGAGTAGATAAATGGAACTAAATACTGCAAAACAGACCTACTGTATGCATATAAGAAAAATTAATATATGATAGTGTTGACATTTCAGATAATTGAGAAAATAGCATTAAAAAATTGGCTATCCACTTGAAAAACTAAGGATAGTTTACTATATCACACAATGGCACAAATAAATTCCTGTCATATTAAAAATCTAAATGTAAACAACAAACTACAATCTTTTAGAAACTAATATAGAAAATTGCATTACATTTTCATAAAGTCTTCTTAAACAAAACTACAATCCAGATGCCATACAAGAAAATTTATAATTTCACTTAAGAAAAAAACACATTTTGAATAACCAAAATCTCTTAAACAGAGTAAAAATAAATGAGAGAATGAGGATTATGATGTATACCAGATTTCTACAACTTTACGTTCTAAAAAAATAGAAATGTCTTTAGGATATATGAAGCATTCATAAAAGAATAAATTAAAATTTAAAATACATATATAAAATGATCAAGTCATTAGGAGCCATGAGAATTTAAGTTTACCATCAACTTAGTATAAATTGAAAAAACTAATAAAATTCAAGTTGGGCATGCCTTTACATTTTTGGCAAGAGTACAAAATGTCACAACCATTTTGAAAAACATTTGACAAAATCAATCAAAATTTAAAATGAGCATGGATATAGATCCAGGTTACTTCAGTTTTTTAAATTTATCCCTCAGAAATACTTAAATAAATGCACAAGAAAATGTGTACAAAAGCATTCATTAAAGCATTGCTTAAAAAAAATTTAAACAACTTAAAGATCTATCAATTCAAGAATATTTATATATCATGATAATCCGTTCTTTGGAATTACATGTATATGTTGAGAAAAGGAAATATATGTGTTCTAACACAGAAAATTCCCCCAAAAAATGAGTAAAATAATTGAGGAGATACACAATATGAACATTAAAATAAAATTAATGTTTGAAAAATATAGAGATGTGCATATATTGGGTCGTCGGGAAAGTCATGACGCATTTTTGCATTGAAAAACATAGAAAAATACGTCATGACTTTCCCGATGACCCAATATATGCAAATTAATAGAAAACTATATGAAAATATAACAAATATTAAACAAATATTAACAGTGATGAATATGTAAATATATTATATATTACATATATAAACACAACCAGTGATTGATCTTAGGTAGAGGTAAATAATCAAGATAACTTACTTTAAACTACACTTAGACTACTACAATTAGACTAAGTGGTAAAATATTATAGCCAACCTATATTATAACATTGTATTATGTACCTAACAAATCTTATACTGTCAGTAAAATTATTATTTGATACATAATACATGTGTACTTGATCCTGTATATTGACCTTTTATTGACAGAGGACAAAAGCAATACTAACATGTATCCACAAAAATATAATCAATAAAACTACTTTGAGTTTTCATTTAAATTCCCAGTCTTTTGGAAATATACCTATAACAGTAGTTTCTGCATGAATAAGTAGCTATACATGAAATCAAAATGAAGCCAACCATAAAATTGTCATCATCCTCATTAGTTCTATAATATTCAGGACAAAAAATAATCTTGCTAAAGGTAACGAACCAGCCTGTATTTATCCTAAAAATGGTTCTTTTTCTTTTGCAGTTTGCTGACATTCATGAAGTAAACTTAAATAATATTGTAGTTTTGCAGAGTTATTTGTTTTAACCAATATTTCAAGGCATTTCAAAAATTGGCATTTCAAGTGTCTGCCACATAATCCAAATAAAAGTCTGTGAGAAAGGTAAAAGCAAACCATTTAACTAATTTACCCAGTTGAAACCTATCAGAATTATTCAGGGAAACTGAGGAACAAGCAAAATACATACCCGTTCACTTCACCCCATCAGACCAAACTGCCTGTTCAGGTGTGATCAAAGATGAGCTATCATTTCTTCAAAACAGTCCTCTCAAACACCCTTGTGGCAGAATTCCCAGTAATATCAAGTTGTTACATCCATATCCTCTGCTCCAAATACCCGCATTAGGAAAAATAATATAGAAGAAGTGCAAATTGCCTTAAGGACAACTGAACAAGTGTTAAATTGCTTCCTGGGGCAATCAAATCAAGGCAAGTTCACAGTCTAATTGGAAAGAAATAAAGGTTTGAGTTTCACAAGTGACAGACCTATTGGTAGTTAGCTGACAAAGACAGCTATCCGTATAGCCTTAAGTACTCTCCCTGGAGTTTATTTCCTTGTCCATAAATGGAGTGATTAAACTAAATGATTTCTGAGATTATTCCAACTCTAATATTCATTAAGCTTATGGGCCAAGCCTCCAAGCTTAAGAGTACAAGAGAAAACATTGCTAAGAAAGATGAAAGTAAAACACGGAGTTGAGCTGTGGGGATGGAGTTAGTTATCAGCTAGTATCACTTAGTATCAGTTTATACTGCATAACAAACTACCCAAAACTTAGGATATTAAAACAACAAACAAAGGAGAACCACCTGAAGTCTAGCTGAATAGAAGTTTTATAACAAAGGATATAAAGAGGCCATCTTGAGATGTAGGACAGGCAGAGACACAAAAAAAGCTCATCCCACACCCACAGTTGGCGGTTGAAGATTGGAAGAGATATCTGTGTCACAAAGGTTCCCCACAAGGGAGAAAGGGACCCCAGGCCCCCTTACCAGTATCCCCAGCCCAAAGTATTGGTGACAGGAAGAGGAGCCCCCACAACTTCTGGCTGTCACTGGGGAGTCCAACCATCCAGGTGGGATGAAAGGCAGTGGGAAACCCAGGCATCCTCTTAAAGGGCCCATGAAGGCACTCACCCTGGACTCCGATGGAGGGAAGTGTCAGAGACATATAAGGAGAGACTGAGTTGTGTAACTCAGGGCAAGGACTGGAAGTAGAGTTCCCATTTTCCCTGAGTGGGGCCCTTCCCACTTGCACCCGGCAGTTTGGCACCATCTTTCCTGTGTTGAGCCCGCCCCCACAGGCCAAATCTGAATCTGATGGGCCTGGTGAGCTCTGCTTCTCAACCCTGCTGACTCTCACTCAGACCCTGCCTCACCAAACTTGCATACTGCAGGAGGCTTTATCAGCAGCTGACCCTTACGGGAGCTGGCAGATGGCAGCAGGCCTCTGAGTGTCCTGGCTTTTTATGGAACTACCCCAACCCAGTACTTTTGGGAGCCATGTTCGGTTCTCAGCATGGCCTCTCCCATGCATCTCCAGGCACAGCACAGGAAGCAACCAACTGTAGATCACTTTGTAGCTCCTACCATGTACTCCCCAGCCAATAACAGGCAGTGGCTGACCTGGGCCTGTACTGGAGATTCTACAACAGGCCCCAGCACCAACATACTTGGAGGTTGGCATCAGACCACAGCAGAGCACCACCCAATTAGCCCTACAAGTGGAGCAATCTCAAAGAAAGGGCAGTCTCAACAGGCACCAGAGTCCACCAAGGTAAATCCCACTCCGTGGAGTAACACAACAGCCCACAAGCTGTAAATGTAGCCAAACTCTATACCCAGTCAGCCTGAGGGTCAATCCCACCCACTGACGTGCCAAGAGCAATCAAGGTTCAGTTATAACAGGAGAGCACACACATCCCAAACAAGGGTCACTCCTGGACCATCTGGCCCAGATGACCAGGGAGACTGTGCCACTGGGCCCTATTAGAAACCTACTACATAAGGCCACCTAGCAAGACTGGGAGACAGCAGCCCTACCTAATACATAGAAACAAATACAGAAAGAAAACCAAAATCAGGAAGCAAAGAAATATGTACCAAATGAAAGAACAGGAGAAAACGCCAGAAAAGAGCTAAGTAAAATGGAGACAAGCAACCTACCAGACACAGAGTTCAAAACAATGGTTATAAGGATGCTCAAGGAACCTAGTGAGAACTTCAACAAAGAGATAGCAAGCATAAAAAAAGAACATAGAAACCAAAAGAAAGAACGAGTCATAAGTGAAGAATAAAATAACTGAAATGAAGAATGCACTAAGTGTGAGCAGCCAGCAGCTGGTGTGAACAGCCGACCAATGACCAGAGACCGATTGCCTCACCCAGGAAGAGCACAATGATCATACCAACATGAGCCAGTGAAGCGACGTCCTCCACAACTAGACTGAAGAACAAAAAAACCCCAGCAATTTCTGCACCTCTCTGTTCCCTTCCCCGATTCCCCAATGCTGTTCTCCTCCCCCCAATTCCCCAATAAAATCTTAAAAAAAAAAAGAATGCACTAGAAGGAATCACCAACAGACTAGATGAAGCAGAGGATCGAATCAGCAATTTGGAAGACAAAATAGCAAAAAATCCCAATCAGAGCAGCAAAAAGAAAAAAGAATCCAAAAAAATAAGTATAGTTTAAGAGACCTCTGGGACAACATCAAGTGTAACAACGTTCACATCATAGGGGTACCAGAAGGAGAAGAGAAAAAGCAAGGGATTGAGAATCATTTGAAGAAATAATAACTAAAAAGATTCCTAACCTGGTAAAGAAAATAGACATACAAGCCTAGGAAGCACAGCGAGTCCCAAAAAAGATGAACCCAAACAGACCCACACCAAGACACATTGCAATTAAAATGACAAAGGTTAAAGACAAAGAAAGAATCCTAAAAGCATCAATAGAAAAGCAGTTAGTTACCTACAAGGGAGCTCCCACAAGACTGTCAGCTGATTTCTCAAAAATAACTTTGCAGGCCAGAAGGGATTGGCACAAAATATTCAATATGACGAAAAGCAAGGACATACAACCAAAGGTACTCTGCCCAGCAAAGCTATCATTTAATATCAAAGGACAAATAAAGAGCTTCCCAGAAGAGAAAAAGCTAAATGGGTTCATCACCACCAAACCAGTATTATAAGGATTCTTAGAGGGACTTCCTTAAGATGAAAAAATAAAATAAAATAATAAAAAATATTAATAATAAAAGGCAATAGCTACATATCTATCAACAATTGCTTTCAATGTAAGTGGATTAAATGCTTCAATCAAAAACATAAGGTGGCTGAATAGATAAGAAAACAAAACCTTTACAGATGCTGCCTACAGAGACTCACTTCTTCAGATTGAAAGACACACACAGTCTGAAAGAAAAGAGACAGAAAAAGTTATCTCATGGAAATGAAAATTAAAAACAAAAAACAAAATCCCTTGGTGGCAATACTTATACCAGACAAAATAGACTTTAAAACAGAGACTATAACAAGAGACAAAGAAGGACCCAGTAATCCCACTTCTGGGTATTTATCCGAAGAAACCCAAAATGCTACTTTGAGGGGATGTGTGCATCCATATATTCATTGCAACGTTGTTTACAATAGACAAGATATGGAGGCAGCCTGGGTGTCCATTGATGGATAAATGGATAAAGAGTAGGTGGTACATATACCAGAAGTGCCCAAAAAATGTATACACATGACTTGTATTCATCTTTTGTTATTGGTATATATTAACTTTTACAATTTTAATACAGTTTTTTCCTTTCTTAAAATGTGTATACATTCTTTTGGCACCCTCTGTATACAGTGGAATATTGTTCGGCTATGAATGAAAATGGGTTTTTGTCATATGTGGCAGCATGGATGGATCTAGAGCAGCGGTTCTCAACCTTCCTAATGCTGCAACTCCTTAATACAGTTCCTCATGTTGTGGTGACCCCCAACCATAAAATTATTTTCGTTGCTACTCTATAACTGTAATTTTGCTACTGTTATGAATCGTAATGTAAATATCTTTTTGTTTTCCGATGGTCTTAGGCGACTCCTGTGAAAGGGTCATTCGACCCCCAAAGGGGTCGCGACCCACAGGTTGAGAACCGCTGATCTAGAGGGTACTGTGCTGAGTGGAGTGTGTCAGACAGAGAAAGACAGATAAAGAACAAAATAAACAAACAAAACAGAAAACATTTTGATGGTTGCCAGATGGGAAGGGAGTTGGGGTGGTGGGTGAAAAAGGGGATGGGATTAAAAAGTACGAATTGGTTGTTACAAAGTAGTCATGGGGATGTAAAATAAAGCATAAGGAATATAGTCAATAATATGCTAATAACTATGTATAGTGCCAGGTGGGTGCTAGACTAGTGAGCACCCACCTGTATAATTTAACTTCATAAATTATATAAATGCCTAACCATATGCTATATACCTGAAATTAATATAAAATAATATTGAATGTCAACTGTAGCCAAAAAATTAAAAAGGAGGGAAAGGCGAATGGGAATAAGAGGTCCAAATTTCCAGGTATAAAACAAATAAGTCATGGGTATGTAATGTACAGCATAGGGAATATAGTCAATAATATTGTGATAGCGTAGTGCAGTGTTGGATGGTTGCTGTATTTATCATGATGCTTCTTTAGGTATATAAATGTTCAATAGCTATTGTGTACACCTGAAACTAATATAATACTTTATGCTAGCTATATTTTTAATAAAAATCCTTTAAAAATAATAAAACAGAACTTCTTAAGGAAAACAACAACAAACACATTATTTCTCATGATTTTGTGGGTTGGTTGGGTGGTTCTTCTAGTCTCCAGCTTACCTGCGACCGAATGGTCCAGAACAGGAGTCAACACACCTTTTCTGTAAAAGACTTAATAGATCATATGGTCTCCAGCAGCTACTCAACTCTGCTGCTGTAGCATAAAAGAGGTCATAGACAATATGTAAATGAAAGGGCATGGCTGTGTTCCAATAAAACCTATTTACAAAACCAAGTGGTAGGCTGGATTCGACCCACAGACCAGAGTTTTCTGATCCCTGGTCTAAGTAGCCTATCACATACGTCTACCTGGCTAGTTCAATACCAGCCAGGGTGCTTCAGTTCTCTCCTGCACATCCTCTCGTTCTCCATGAGACTAGCCTGAGTTCATTTACATGGTGCCCTTGGAGTTTCAGGTGCAGCAAGACAGCAAAGCCCTATTGCATAGCATTTTTCAAGCTCCTGCTTGTGATATATTTGCCCCACTGGCCAAAGCCAATCACATGGTCAAGCTCTGAGTCAATGAATAAGGAAATAGACTCCACCCCTGATGGGACCAATGAGCAAAGTCAAAATATAAAGTGATATGTAGACAGGGATGAAAGAAATTTGTACCCATTTTATAATATGCCCTAGGGTCCCTGTAAAATACATAGTATCTGCCATAATTTCAATGTTTTAATCATTTAGATTTAACTAACACTGAGTCAATTAGAAACATAACATTTTGAGATAACATGAAATATACTTTATTTATTCTAAAACTAATTTTAGTATTCTCATTACTTCAAGCTTCTCAACATGGAAAGAAATATCACCTGAGAAACTGGAATTCCAGAGTTCCTCGGACAACATAAACTGTGATTTATAAGGTTTGTAGAGATTAGACCATTAACAAGTAGATTAATAAAATCTTTTTCAGTTGGTTTTCTTTTTTTGCCCATATTTAAATGAAAAGAGATGTCTATAGGCTACACCAAAAAGTGAAGAGTGCATTTATCACTTGAGACGAAACATACTCATTTCGCTGCATCATTTTCATTCCACTTTGATATCTGTCTTTAGCCAACAGAGGCCTGCAAATGACAGCAATCAGCACAAAAATTGACTGGCGCTATTTTATAGCAGAAAACTATCTGCAGTAGTGATCTAAAAACATGGAGAAGAATCCTGAGAAAGCCTAAGGTGGAATTACCCCCTGAACAAAAATATTAAAATAAAAGTGAGAATATTTACTTATTTTATATGGCTTTTGAAATAATAGATGGAATATTATTGTAGCCACAGTTGAATCTGGTCCTAATAGACATCAATTTTTTTAAAATAGTTTTACTCATATCAAAGTGGATCATTAATTTGTCAACAGTAGAGAAGCATAAAAAGAAAGGCATTTGAAATGTATTGAAAGTTTCCTGTACAAGACAGAGATGCATTCTGTTTTGGCATGATTTCATTTGTTGTTCTCAAGATTAGCTGTGTGAGAACACCAGCCCCTGCCTACCTTCTAATTCTCAGGAGGGGAAATGCAGATCTTTAGGTAACCTTTCAGAGAAAAAGCAATCATTCTTAAGCATGAAAAGAACAAATGCAAATGATTTTGTAGGTTACCAATTATGGAGAGATCAGAGAAGGGGATTAAGTCACTTAAAAACTGTGGTCCTTAACGTGTGGCCCTTCACCATCAACCAGTATCAACATCAACAGGGAATTTGTTAGAAATGCCAGTTATCTGCCCCCACACTCTACTCAGTGAATCAGAAACTCTAGGCATGGAGCCCAGAAATCTGTTTTAACAAGGCCTCCAGTTGATTCTGATGCCTGCTAATGTGGGAACGACTGTATTAGAAGACATGGATGGACCTAGAGACCATCATGTTAAGTAAAAGAAGTCAGTCGGAGAAAGACAAATACTATATGATCTCACTTATATGTGGAATCTAAAAAACTGAATGAACGAGGAAAGTAAACAGAAGTGGTCTCAGAGATATAGAGGAACAACTGATGGTTGTTAGTTGGGAGGGGGTGGGGATGAGGGAGAAGGGGAAGGGGTTAGACAGCATAAATAGGTAACTACAATATTGCCACAGGGACATGAAAGACAGTTTAAAAAATATAACTAATAATGTTATAAATATTTTGTAGGGTGTCAGGTGGTCACATGTCTTGTTAGGGAGACCGCATCATGGATCGGGTAGAGGCTTGATCACTGCACTGTACACCTGAAGCTAATGTTGTATAATATTGTATGTCAACTATAATTGAATACATATATAGTCACGGATGTGGAGTATAGTATGGGAGTGGAGTCAGTGGAATTGTAATAGATATGTATGATATGGTGGGGGGAGTGGGGTGGCGGATTGGGGGCAGGGGGTTGTCACTTGGAGGGGTAGAAAGTATAACTACTGCACTGTGTTGTACATCTGAAACTAATTTAAAAAAATAAAATAAAATAAATTCAATGAGAATCATCAAATTAAAAAAAAAAAAGAAGATAGCCCAGTGTGATGATTTCATTAAGAAAGACTTCTAGGAGCCTATTATGTTTGATGATTTTAAACTACCTGCTTTCAGCAATCTTCATGGATGGCCCATTCACTTTTTTAAAAAATTAGACATTCAATCAGGAATTTCTAGTTATAGCAACGTAAGTTAACTATTGACAAGAGGTTTGAATGGCAAATCATCTGCTGTGAATACCTACTCTCATTTTTTTATTCAAGGTAGGGAAGTCCTGTAGCTAAGAAAGCATTAGTTAAATGAAGAAAGTTAGAACACGGAAGTGAGATAAAATTTCATTTTGTTTTCTACAGTACTTTTCTAAAAGTGTGTGCTTCCTGTGACTCCAGGGAGTCAAACTGCATGATAACAAGAGTAACAAAACTTGTCATTTTGCCTTTACAACACTGTAATCACACAATATGAGTCCAACATATATATATATATATATGAAGATTTTCTAACTTATCTAAAGTGCAAGTGGTATTTTTCTTCTTTTAAAGAAAAAGTTAAAAGTAAATAGACACTTGAGACTGTTAGAAGGAAAGACAAAGGAAGGAAAATAAAAAACTAGATGAAAAAGCAATTTAGCAGAATTTAGGACAAAATGATAGATGGAGAGCAAACTGGATGTAATATGGAGTATGAAAGAGTTCCAGAAGTTAGATTATCTTTCTACTTATGTAGTGGGATACCATGAGTTTGCAAATTTAGTTTTGCTGTTTTCTAACTTCACAGAAGTTGCAAATAGACAGGATGTTAAATCCTTCATCTCCAGTCACTTTCTACATTCTATTGTCACTCTTGAACATGATGTTTTGGTAGAAATACATACTTCATAGGACTTTCCAACAGAAAGTTACTTAATTGAAGTCACTTTCCAGGTACTTCTCTTCCCAAGGAAGCATGTGGGCAGCATTTCCAAGTGTATAAGCCATCTGTGAAAAACCTTAAACTCAAATAAGGTAGGGATTGATGGAGTTCAGGAGATCAAAATATGGGGTTCACTACCCCCAAAATATGTAGCCGTGACATACTGTATATTTTAAACCAAAGGAGTTTGAAAAAAAGAAGGTCACTTTGACCCCTCCCCTACCCTTCTCCCCTGAAACAGGTCATAAAACCCTTATGTGAGAGGGCCCTTCCTAAACCTAAAGGAAAGGGGCATCCTTACCTTGGAAGACAAAGAGACTCCAAAAATAATCTTAACAAACAGGCCTTGCTAAATTTTGTCCAGTTTACCACACGTACCTCATACTCCTTAACCTATTATATATTTCTACATGACTGTCCACTCTTTATCACCTCACATAAAAATATGTAGGTCTGGTTATCTCAGTTGGTTAGAGCATGGTGCTGATAACACCAAGGTTGCCGGTTCGATCCCCACATGGGCCATTGTGAGCTGTTCCCTCCCTAAAAGAGCCAACTACACCATTGTAGCATGAAAGCAATGTGTAACCAATGACCGTGGCTGTTACTCAATTAAAAAAAATTTTTTTTTGAAGAATACACAAATTTAACTGTTTCTTCAGGTCTTCATTTCCTTATGACAGCTCCCATGTCATGTAAAACTTACATTAAATCCATTTTCATGCATTTCTTATGTTAATCTGTCCTGGCCAGTTAAATTTCCAGACCCAGTCAGGAACCCTAAGATGGCTGAGGAAAATTTTTCCTCTCCTTCCTAACAAAATCATAAAAACTTACGAGGGAAATGACCATCTTAAAAGCAAAAAAGTGATGTTTTCTGTATGCATATTTTACACAGTTGATTGACTAGAGCCATAGTTAATTTAGGTAGTCCCAGAGGAGACTACTGCTGGGAGTATGGTTTCTTGAAGTAAAAATGGGAACGAGGGACCTTTTATTACTTAGACTACAAACCTAAAACAAAGCACTAACCAGTGCTAGTCTCAGGTATTTAAAACTGAAATTTCTCTTTCCAAAGTAAGTCTCAAACTTAGATATAATACGAGGTCTGACAATTAAGTTCAAGAGCTTGTTACAACATTATTGCTATCCTTTTTGATATCACAGGGATTATTCATTATGAATTTGAACCAACTGGACAAACAGCTAAGCAAGTTTTCTATTTGGAAGTGCTGAAAAGGCTGCGTGAAAAAGTTAGACGACCTGAACTTTTTGCCAATAACTCATGGCTCTTGCATCATGACAATGCTCCAGCTCACACGGCACTGTCTGTGAGGGAGTTTTTAGCCAGTAAACAAATAACTGAATTGGAACACTCTCCCTATTCACCTGATCCGGCCCCAATGACTTCTTTCTTTACCCAAAGGTAAAGGAAATATTGAAAGGAAGACATTTTGATGACATTCAGGACATCCAGGGTAATATGATGACAGCTCTGATGGCCATTCCAGAAAAAGAGTTCCAAAATTGCTTTGAAGGGTGGACTAAGCATTGGTGTCAGTGTGTAACTTCCCAAGGGGAGAACTTCAAAGGTGACTATAGTGATATTCAGCAATGAAGTATGTAGCACTTTTTTAGGATGAGTTCACGTACGTAATTGTCAGACCTCATATTTTATGTAGAATTATTACAGAAAATGACCCAATATTAGGTGCTCCTCTTATATTTCGTGAAAGATTGGTTTTCATATCTTTAAAAAACAAAGAAGCTATAAAACATTTACAGTAATGAGAAAGTTAAGATATTTCCTGATGCATTACATTGTATGACTAGCTTATTACAAATAATTATTTAGTAATTTTAAAAGCTTTGGGTTAAGAGCTCGCTCAAGAGTTTGAGCTCTGAGCAACAGCGGTTCGAGTCCCGGCCCAAGCTGAGCAGCCGCTGAGCTGCCAACAGGTGGCAGGATGGCTCAACTAAAAAAAAAAAAAAAAGCTCTGTACATGAATTACAATAAGTGTGTGGAAACTATATGGAAGGCAAAAGACCCAGAGGAGCCAATACAATATTGAAGAACAAAGTCAGAGGACTGACACCACCTGACTTCAAGACTTATTATAAAACTACACTAATCAAGATAGTGTGGTATCAGCAAAAGAACACACAAATAAATCAGTAGAACAGAATAAAGTGCCCAGAAGTTCACCCCACACAAATATTCCACTGATTTTTGACAAAGGAGCAAATGCAATTTGATGGAAGGAGGATAGTCTTTCCAACAAATGGCAATGGAACAACTAGACACCCACATGCAAAATAATGGATCTAGGCACAGACCTTAAACCTTTTATAAAAGTTAACTAAAAATAGATCATAAACCTAGATATAAAATGCAAAACTATAAAACTTCTAGAAGATAACATAGAAGAAATTCTAGATGACTTTGAGTTTGGCAATGACTTATTAGATACAACATCAAAAGTGCTACCCACTGAAAAAAGATTGATGTTAGACTTCATTAAAATTAAAAACTTCAGCTCTGTAAAAGCACTAAGGGAATAAAAAGACAAGCCAAAGACTTCTGGTAAGGTGGTGGAACAGACAGCCGCTGTGCTGACTACCTCCCAGGATCACACCAAAAGTATAAATAATTTATAAGATATTCAACCTCGGAAGTTCCCTGGACCCTAGATGAGCAGAACCTCTAAACGAAGGACTTAATGAGGAGGCCACGTCAAGTCCGGTAGGAGGGGTGGAGACGAGAGAGGGCGAACCCCATGAGAGTCACCTCAGTGGTGGGGAGGCTTCTCCGGTTGAGGGCAAGACCCTCCGGCCCCAAACCGCGCTCACCACCCCAGAGTTACGTTGCCAGGAAGAGGAGTTCTACGATAGCTGGAAGGAGAAAATAGTGAGGACTCTCTTTGCTCCGCTCGGTGAGGCTGGGGGCGTCTGGAGAAACAGTGGAGCCAGCAAGCCAAATTGCTCACTGGTGAGCACTCACCCGGTTCCTGGTGGAGGGAGTGGCTTTGTGAGCGGGGCCCAGGAGCCTGCGGGATGGACTGAACTGAGTGCCTTCGGCGTGGGAGCTGGAGGTTTTGGGGACCATTGTCCCTGGTGTGGAGCTTGCCCGCGTGAGTGGTGCACAGGAGGCCGCCATTTTTTCAGGACTGGGCCCTCCCACAGAGGCTCAGGTCTGGGACTGCATTGGTCTGCTGGAATTGGCACAGGAGTGAGTGCGTGTGCACGCGTGCGCATGCGGCCTTGGATCCCCACCCTCCATAATGTTTGTGCTGCGTAGCCAGGGAAACGCCGGGCAAGCATGCTCTGACTACAACAGACCCAGAAGTGCGCCACTCGCCTTAGGTCCCTGATTTCCACACTGTGCATGCAGAGTTGTCTTGGTGGCAATTGGCTGTC
>NW_017732592.1:273517-305254 GCF_001890085.2 Hipposideros armiger
GGTTGTCACTTCAAGGGGTAAAAAGTATAACTATTGCACTGTGTTGTACAGCTGACACTAATTCTAAAAAATGTGTATTTCATAATAAAAAATAATTTAATAAAAAAACTCAATGATAGAAAATCAAATAATTCAATTTTTTTAAAAATGGGCAATATATATGAACAAATGCCACACTAAAGAAAATATGCAAATATCAAATAAGCATATGTAAAGATGCTCAATACCATGTGCCATTAGAAAATAGCATGTTAAAAGAAATACCTCTACACGCTTATTATAATGGCCAACATCCAAAACACTGACTACAGCAATATGGTAGTTTCTTAAAAAGTTAAACATAATTTTACCATACAATCCAGCAGTTGAGCTCCTAGTTATTTATCTAAATGAGTTAAAAACGTATGGCCACACAAACCTTCCACAGGAATGTTTATAGCAGCTTTATTCATAATTGCCAAAACTTGAAAGTAAATAAGATGTGCTTCACATTTTTTCTTACATGAATCCTCTGTTCACATTCTGGCCCATATTTTTGTACCAGATAGTTGGTCTTTTGGTTACATATTTGAAAAAGTTTTTCACATGTTGTCTGTGACATATGTTTATCATATTTTTTTCCAACGCATAGATACACTCTTATGTTGTGTAGGATGTTCACATCTTATCTGTGATATATATCAGGCACATTTTTCTCCAGAGACTCTCAATTGTTTCAAAGATCATTTATGGTATCTTTTGTTGATAATATGTTTATCATTCGCAATGTGCCAAAATTTGCCTTCTTCTGTGCGATTTTTGTCTTTCTCTTCTTTTTTACTTTTTTTTCCCTAGTATATCTTTTTTCAGCTTGATGTATTAGTTGAATCATTATAATTTATGATATAACCTGAGACTTTTGTAGTGCAAAAGGGAGTGCTAAAATAATTAAAATTGTATAACTGCTTAAACATTTATTGATTAACTGACAAATTAGTTTCATTGTATTGGTGGGCCTATAAAAATCGCTCTTACCAAAAACTATTTTCAAAAGAAAATTTATAAAAATAAAATTAGCACATATGTACATGCATTAAAGAAAAAGCAATTGCTTTATATTATCTGAATGTTTAAAATATCAGAAAAATCAGTCGTGGTACATATTTAGGTAGTTTAGTCCATTTTTTTGCTCTATCTCTGATATCATGTCACCAATATTTTTCTTAAAGCTATTTTTTCAACAGGTCTTAACCTTTAAAACTTTTCATACTATTGCTTTCAATGTTCTTTAAATTTGCATTCTCATGATTATTAAATTTGAAATTGTTGACAACTCCAATTAGATCTTCCTGAGAAACTACGATATTTTAAATTTAGAAAATAGTCTCTTTATAGATTATGAGGAACCTGTTATGCTCACACTCAATTCTACCAAATGGAGACTATTTTCTTTCTAGTATTTCATTGAATTTGTAAATATTTTATGCAAAATATCTTCACAGATATTATAATTTTGCCATCATTCAGAGTATCTTTCTTAAATAATTTTACAAGACAAAACATGTCAATTAGGTTGCCTTTATATAGAATTACTTTGAATATTAACCAACTTTATTTTTTCATTAAAGTATAGTTGATTCACAATTGTATTAGTTTCAGATGAACAACATAGTGATTTGACATTTATATGTCTTACAATGTGCTCACCAAATTAAGTCTGGTACCCACCTGTCACTGTACAAAGTTATGAAATTATCATTGACTATATTCCTCTTCATCTATTCCACCCACCCCCTGCAACCATCAGTTTGTTCTTTGTTTTTATGCCTGTTTTTGTCTTATTTCATTTGTTTTTTTGTTTTGATTTTTAAAAATTCGACATATAAGTGAAATCTTGCAGTATTTGTCTTTCTCTGTCTGACCTATTTCACTTAGCATAATACCCGCTAGGTCCATCCATGTTGTTGCAGATGTCAAAATTTTATTCTTTTTATGGCTGAGTAATATTCCATTGTGTATGTGTACCACTTCTTTATCCATTCATCTACTGATGGACGCTTAGGTTGCTTCCATATCTTGGCAATTGTAAATAATGCTGCAGTGGACATAGGGGAGCATGTATCTTTTTTAATTAGTGCTTTGGATTTCTTCAGATAAATACCCAGAAGTGGAATTTCTGGGTGTATGGTAGATCTATTTTTAGCTTTTTGCGAAATCTCCATACTGCTTTCCATACGGTCTGTACCACTGTACAGCTTCACAAGCAATGCACAAGTGTGCCCTTTTCTCTACATCCTCTCCAACATGTTATTTTTTTTACTTTTTGATAATAGACATTCTGACAGGTGTGAGTTGATGTTTCACTGTGGTTTTGACTTGCAATTCCCTGATGATTAATGATGTTGAGCATCTTTTCTTGTCTGTTGGCCATCTGTATGTCTTATTTGGAGAAACGTCTCTTCATATCCTCCGCCCATTTTTTGACGGGATTGAATATTTAACCAACTTAATTGTTGGACTTAGTAAACTCACTCTATTCCAAGTAAAAATACGAAAATGCCCAATTAAAATAGTAATTACATCAAAAGACTTTTTTACACGAGGTATTTCAAAATATAATTGCAGAATATTAAAATTAAATTGTATACCATTTATACTCTTAGTCTTTCATTTGATCAGTTCCCTACTTTTGTGAGGGTTTATTTCAAAGTTTTTTTGCGAGCTTTGTTTTCAATAGATGCTATTTGATAAAAGTTGTTTTACCAAAATTTAGAACAATGCCCAGCACAGAATAGACACTCAAAACAAAATTTGTTGGTTGGATTAATAAATAAGTCTATCACAATCTGAGTAAGGTGTGCTAAATTCTGTAGCTATAATTTGGCCATTTTTTTCTTCCGGCTCTGTCTATCTTTGCTTTATATTTTCGGAGTCTATGTAGTTACATAAATGTAGTTTATAGCATATCTTCTTAGTGGAGGGTTCTTTTTATCAATATGAAATTTCCATTTTAATGTTATTCATTGGTTTTTTTTATTTGAACACTATTTTGTCAAATTATGCTACACCAGTTTTTTGTTACGATTTTTGCATCTTTTTTATTTTCCAATCATATCATTTGCTTTTTAAAATGTCTCTCAGAAAGCGTTATCTCCATTTCACTTAACCTAAGACCCTCACTGATAATGTATGCACCATTATGTTAGTTACCTGTGGTAAAAAAAAAATAACTTCTACCAAATAATGCATAAATGTGTGTAATAATAAATACAATAAAATTACAAATAAATGTATAATAACAATATATTTATTACTTAGAACTATAATATTGAACTTATTAAAACAACCCTTTTACAAATATAATATTTAAAAATTGGTTAATTTATATCAACCATAGGCATACCTAAAAATATATATATATATATGTAAAATAAAATAATAGAGGTATTTTCTAAAACAAAATTTCTTCACATTCAGAATCCAATGCTTCTGAATCACTTTTTACTTAGAGTTGTTTATATTCATTTTTCCATGTGATATTGTCCTTTGTGCTAGCAAGAGGATTGGTGAGACAACATTTATTAAAGAGTTTATTCTTGTCTCCAGAATTTCCTTCCAAGCTGCTGACACTCATTATTCAAGGTATGATGCCTGCTTTCTTAATCTTATCTGAAGATGTCAACAGAGGGTTTTCAAATAAGGGTGACTTATGTTTCTTTCAAATGATCCTTTGTGATCTATTGACTAAAACATCAAAGGGTTGCTATTGCCCAACCATACCACCAGGAATACCAAGCAAGTTGAACAACATAATGGCAACTATTGTACATCACGAATGTCATCTAGGCATGTTCTAAGATATTTTGCAATTTTAGAGTTGTCAAATATGAAAATACAGTAATACCTTGGTTTGCGAGCATAATTTGTTCTGGAAACAAACTACTCACATTGCAAGACATCACTTGTTTACCATGTTAAAATGTATTAGAAATGTTTGCTTGTCTTGCGGAATACTCCCAAACCATGTTACTCACAATCCAAGGCTTTTCTGTATTATGTATCTTGGAATCAAGAGTTTGACTATTTTCTTTCATGAATTTGAGAGATTGTGCTAATGAATTTAAGCTCATTTCTTTTTATAATTTTTACTGATATATGTGAACAGATATATCCTGATATATCTGTCATCCTATTTTGTGTGTGTTTAAAATGGTAACAGGAAATGAGTACTAGATTTATTGGGGTGATCAATTTATAAGTCATATAAATGTCTAATCACTATGTTGTACATCTGAAACTAATATAATATTGTATGTCTACTATAATTGAACTTTTTAAAAATAAAATAAGAAGTTTCAGCCTCTATGCAATTTAACATCTCAAACAGGAATATTTTCAAATTAGCTCCTTAAAAATACTTAATACATTATAGGAAAAAATCAAAATATCTTTTAATTATTTGTTGTATCATAATAGCTCACTCCCTAATGAAATCTAAATTTGTGCTATCATTAGTGATGGAAATTAAAATCACCAGATAGCTATTGTTTAATGATGGAGATGTAACATATGTAGATGGTGAGAAACCACTGTTCTGCTTTCAATATAGCGCATGTACCTAAAAGGCAAATTTTTCTGAATTTTGAAGTGTCAATATTAAGGCAATTTCTAAGGACAGAAATGTAATCCTTAGAGGAATAAAATTTATTGCACCAAGTCTTAACGATGAGTCAATTTAATTCAAATAAAATCCCTCCTGAGTGGAATATTTATTATTTCTCCTCAAAATGAATTTAATTACCAGTGTTGTCATTTTTACTTTCTGAATAATACCCATAAAAAGATAAAATTTTAAAAACATTATAAAATTTGATATCAAAAACTTAAATTTTAATTGGGTGCAACCTGAATTTGAATAAATGCCACCACCCTCAGGAGTTAATAGAATGAGCATAGTAACTCTTTACTTTAAACTATGACAGTGTACTTCAGGAAACTTTAGGGCTGGAAAACAGTACTTTATTTTCTTTGAGAAAAATACATTTTGACTCTGTTGGTTTTCAAGCCCAATCTTTCTTCAAAGAAAGAACACTCTGCTTTTAAATACATTTCGTGAATGTTCTCCCCAAACCGTAAAAAATGGTGGGAAGCAGAAAAGCATTATGATTTCTACTTTGACTGTTATTTTCTCTCCTATGCCACTAAATGTGTGAGACAATACAAGAATGTAAGGAGGAGTCGTTGAATAAGCACAGAGAGTGAACCAACAATGAAAAATAATACTGATCAGGCAATTTTATTTTCTCAGAACCAGGGTCTCATTAAGTGCTGTCTAACTTTAATAAGTTTGCTAACTTAAAAAATACCTTTTCTGTTACCTTACTATATACAAAATATATTTTATACACTATAGACTCACCGAATACCAAAAGGTGCAGAATCACCAAGGAAGAATAGACTAAATCTTAGGAAAAGACCATTGTCTATTTTTCTCTACAACAATTTCAAGCATAGGAAATGAAAAAGTATTAGGCTACCCTTTCTTTAATAACTTTAGACTGTGGAGAATAAGTCAACTGCCTGTTTTAGCCTTCAATGCCATTACCTGAATTACCTTTTCAAGCTGGGAGACTGAAAGGAAAGAATACAGACAAAAGTTGTTTAACCTCACACACAACC
This sequence comes from Hipposideros armiger, assembly GCF_001890085.2. Classification (NCBI taxonomy): domain Eukaryota; kingdom Metazoa; phylum Chordata; class Mammalia; order Chiroptera; family Hipposideridae; genus Hipposideros; species Hipposideros armiger. Next base: position 279,176 of record NW_017732592.1, read on the forward strand.
CACACACTAGGATGATATCCAATGGCCCACATAAGGTATAGTCCCTCCTCTTCTAACTCATCTTCAAAGTTCCAGTATGGTTTTAATCTAAATTATGAAGGAACTCATGATCTGTTCCATTAGATACAAGGGAGAGAGTTCATCAAAAGTAAAGCAAAGAAAGGTCACAAAACCAGATCCTTCAAGACAAAGTTTTACTTTGTTTTTCAATGTATCCACATTGCTGTGCAAGAGTCGAGTTGCATCGTTAATAAAGAAAGATTTGATGTCTGCTATTTGTTGAAAGAATTTTTAACTGAGCTGACCCAAATACATAGGAAATGGGAATTTGCCCTCTGTCCCCAATTTCAACCTCTTAAACACACACACACACACACACACACACACACACACACACACACACACACACACACACACACTGTCCAAGGAAGTTAGCAACAATCATTTTACTTTGTTCATTCTCTCTTCCTTTAATATAGCCACTACGTTTCCATCTGCCCTTATATGCAGCTTTCTACAGTTTTCTAATTATGCTTCCAGGGAGCCAAGGTGGAAGAGATTTGGTCCAGGAGCATGTCTGTTTGCATTGTGCTATAAATTGCCTCTGACAATGACTTTTCTACCTGCCAGTAATTCAGTTGGGCAATATGACTACTGTGTAAATTTATTCAAGCCTACATAATTGCAGATGATGGGGGGGGGTGGGGGAGGGAAGATAATTGAGCTTAATATTTGATGAGAAAGACAGAAAAATTGTATGATCCCTTCTAGTTCTCAATATGCTGAGTACCCAATTATCAGGTTTTGAAGCTGTGTGCCACAATGAAATGGAAACAAACAACAACAGTAGTGAAGCTTGTCAAGAATTATAACCCAGCCAGTGAGCAGAGATGAAAGCCTGCTAAAGATAGGTAAAGAATTGGTCCAGGGAATTGAGCCCAGGTCAAAATCAGAATATGCTGAATGCCTCTAAATCACAGTCTAAAGGCCAGACTGAGGCTGTTGAACAAGGAGGGTGAGGGTGAAGGGATGGGTTGGTAGCAGGAGCAGCCTGTAAGCGAGAACAACACAGAAGAAGCCGTTTTGAGCCAATGGAGCATGGAAGCTTTTTCATTTCCATTTAAATCAACCACTGGCCCCTGATCCCAGTCCTATATGTGCATCAGAACCCAGGATTGACACCTGGCTCCTGGGCCTCAGATGTGACAAAATCAGCTTGGTAGGCCCATGGGGGCTTGTTCTGGCCGCGAGGAGCGCAGACCATCCTTGGCATCAATGCACTTGGACTGATTCCTCCTTGTTGCTAATTAAGCTATTAGTAATTAGGGAAGTCTCACCTCCCCAAAATAAATGCCATTTTATGCACTCATCCACTTAGTTGGGTCTCACTAAGCCTTTCCAATTTTGAAACGAAGGTTTTGCTCTTACTAGATGGTACAGCATCAGAGGCCAGGAGCTTAGTGGTAATGAACTGGAGTGTAGAAATAAATAAAATTTTAGTGTCATTACAGGGTTGTGGCTGTAGAGATATTTTTTCTGAGCCAATTGACATTCCGGCATATTCATATTTAACACCACCAATTTGAAAATGTCTGTACTTGGTTTTCATACCTTAAAAATGTCTACTAAAAGGTATTTTTTTTCTTGTTATCCTGGCAGTCTTTAGTTAAGGCCCTTATTGAATTTTTGATTATTTACTTTTTCTATAATGATCCAAAAGTTAACGATGACCATGTCGTAAGTCAAACAATGTGTTGGAAAGAACATTGATAGATGGTAAATGATTAGATAGATAGATAGATAGATAGACGCCTGAACTTATTTATTTTCAAGTCAGATTCTATGAAACAAATAATATGTACCTTTGTTCACAATAGGCTTCCATTTTTATTATGCTCTCCCTAGAATATGTGGTCAGAGTTGCATCAAATTTAAGGGAACTTCTCAGGGAAATTGGCTAAGAAGAAAATACATCAACTTCATACTCACTATCTCCTCTTTTCACCTTGAGCACAACTGCAATTGTTGCTGTTAGGCGATCCAATTCCCACCCCCTCACGTATGCTACTTCCTGTAATTGGGGCCTCCTGGGGATCCTGAAATAACACAGCCAATGTGGATATGAGTCTTCCTTCTGAATCTCAAGAAATACTCAAGATCCTTTGCATTTCCAGTTTTACGGAGGCAAGAAAAAAAGCAGTCTCCAGCCCAGATCAATGACATAAAATTTGAAAGGTTAACTGTTCTTCTCTTTATTCACTGTATTAGTTTCTTATGGTTGTGTCACGAGTGCCTGCTAGGCTCACAATCCGTGCTGCAGTCTCTCCCTGCAAGTCAGAGGAACTAACCCCCAAGAGACTCTCAGATCCCCAGGATCTACCTCACACTCACCGAGGCCTCCGCGGCAACCATGGTTTCCAGCGAGAATTAAGGCAAACGCACAGGTCTAGTGCCTTTCAATATGCTCATTTATTCACACAGAAAATGCAGTGGGAGGAATAGGCTCCTTAACATCAATATCACACCACAACATAATCATAGCATTATGGCCATCAATGTAGCCATAACAATTTAGTAAAGAATTTTGATAATGAGCCAGTCCAAGAGTCAATCAGAATTTGATGCACAGGATTGCTGATCCGGGAGGTCGGTCTGGCAGAGTTTCGGCTGAGTCCGATGGAGCAAGCAGGTTTTTGGAGCAGAGGAGCAGCATGGTCACCGCTGAGTCAAGGCCAGCTCTCGGAGCTGTCAAGGTCTTGAGTTCTTAAGGACTTCAGTAGAGCCATTTGGCCTCCCCTTATCAGTTCTCACAGACATGCAGCTACTGCACCGTCCATCTGGTGGTTGTTTATCTTCATGGGGGATTTCCACAGCACTCAGTGTCCAAGATGGAGTCACTCTTGTTCCTGTAAAAACACACTTTTCAGGGGGGCTCTACACAGATTGCGACAAGAAATCACCGCCAATTTAGTGGCTTAAAAAAAAAATAGAAACTTATTCTCTGACAGTTGTGGAGGTCAGAAGTCTAAAATCAGTATCACTAGGCGAAAATCAAGGTATCAGCAGGGCCTCACTTCTTCCAAAGGCTCTGGAGGAAATTCATTCTTGCCTCTTCCAGCTTCTGGTGACTCCCAGCATTCCTTGGTGTGATAGTAGATTTCATCTGTCAACTTGACTGGGCTAAGGGAAGCCCAGATAGCTGGTAAAATGTTATTTTGGGGAATATCTGTGAAAGAGATTAGCATTTGAATCGATAGACTGAGTAAAGAAAGTCCCCTCACCAATGTGGGTGGGCATCATCTGATCTGTTGAAGGCCTGAATAGAACAAAAAGGTGGAAGAGGAAGGGAAAATGTGTTCTCTGTGCTTGAGCTGAGACATTCGTCTTCTCCTGACCTTAAACATCAGTGCTCTGGGTTCTCGGGCTTTTAGAATCAGACCAGGATTTACACCATCAGCCCCTTCCAACCCCAGCACGTTTCATTCCTTCAGCCTTGGACTGAATTACATCACTGGTTCTCTTGGTTCTCTAGCTTGCAGACAGTATATCATGGGACTTCTTAGCTTCCATAGCCACATGAGCCAGTTCTTATTATATATTCTGTTTATCTGAAGAACCCTGATTAATACACTTAGCTTTTGCCACATCACTCCATTCTCTGCCTCCTTGGTCATATCCCTTCTCGTCTTCCTCTGTGTGTAATCTTCTTCCACCTATCACTTATAAGGACACTTGTGACTGCAATTAGGTCCACCCAAATAATCCAGGATAATTTCCCCATCTCAAGATCCTTAACTTAATCACATTTGCAAAGACCCTTTTTCCATATGCGATAACATTACTAGGTTCCAGAGATTTGTAGCTAATATCTTTGGGGGCCATTATTCAGTCTATTATATTCACATTGCATAATCTTTCAAAATCCTCTTTATATTCAACCCCTCCCACATCCCATAAGATGCAAGAATAATATTGAAAGAACTGGGATGACTAATCCCTGCTCCCATTTCAGGGATGTTTCACCTCAGGAGGTCCATCTAATGATTATCTCTTTTCCATATAGACTCTTCGTTCATTGCTACATACAGCTGCAGCCACCTCATTCTGAAACAGCTCTGGATTCTAGGCACTCTGACATTTTCAGACATCACTGAGTCCATATATATCTCTACAATTATACAGATAAAATTGATTAAAGGTGAAGATTTCACTCCCAACTATTCTATCAAACCAGCAGCTACCAAAGGGTTCACCATGGATTTCTTTTGCCCTAAAACATTAATAAATGTTAATGGAGGGAAATTCGCCTCATAATCAAATCAGTTTGGTAAATCCTGGTTTAAAAAACGTTAAACATCCATTTTACTGTGGCCCTACTGAGAGTCTTCAATGGGCTAATGCATGTTGAGATTCTCCTAGAAAGGGTTGGTGTGTGGTGATTGGGGAGGAGGGTTATCACTTCATGAGGGATGAAATGTCTAACTATTACATTCTTTTGTACACATGAAACTAATAAAAAATAAAAATAAAAAGCTATGGGCAGACCAATGAGCAGCCTTTGTGCCATGCTCCTGGAGGTAAATGGATAGGTCTTTCTGACTATAAGGTTATGTTGCTAATCAATACAGGTAATAATAAAAGTAAGTATGGGACATTACAAACATTATAAAAACCTTTCATACAATGGTTCCTTGGATTACCCAGAGGAAAAAAAAAATCAATGGACTCATTCAGAGACATTCATCCCTGGAGTAGTCGGGACAATGGCCTTTATAAGAGAGTGTCTTTAGAACCCTTGTGCCTCAGGAGTGACTCTGACCAGTGAAAAACCCTGTAAACGCACTGAAATGCATGGGTGAAAACAAGGGAACTATGATGTGATTTTTATTCTATTCACACATTTTAAAAGACAACAGCCTTACAGAAAGGTTGAGATGAGGAGCATCAATGTGCAACAGACAGAGCCTGCTCCATAATTTGCAAGACACGGTGCAAAATGAAAAGGGGGACCTTTTATTCACAAAGCTGCCAGAAAGCTTTCTCCTCACTTTTGCCATCTGTCTCATGCCCACCCTACTACAGGGCACATGGGGTTCAGGCCCCTCTGGGGGTGGAGACAATGAGGTGGCTGCTGGGAGGGGGCAGGGGAGCAGGTGCCTGAACATCTGTCCTGGGAAGACAGCGAGATGGCAGAAGGCAGGACCCTCCACCTGGACCAAGGCTCCCAGTGCCAGGCACATATTCCGTTGTCCCATCAGACTTCACTTATATAGCACAAATTCAAAGATTAAATTATTAAGATTTCAACAGCAAATGCAGAGCATCAAACCCTAAGTGCCTACGCTGGTCACACACCTAGGAAGCAAGCTCTGGTAACAGAAGACAGCCCAAGCCAAGGACATATGGACTGATTAGACCATGACAAATGGGACCTGACTGAGCCAATGGCAATGGCTACTTTGGCACAGGAAAATCCTCCTCTCCATATCGCTCTCTGCTCTGGTGAGCTGCCAGGGAAAAACAAATGAGATTTGGCCAAATCTCCGGTGAAAGTGAGACTTTCTGGGAAGTGCTTCGAATTGTTTCATTTTCTTTTTCTTATTGTTGGTGGCATTTAATTAACAGCTTTCCTGTTACTGCATAACTATAACAATGTGGAGGAGGTAAATCTATTCTTTTTTACCTCTTTCTACCTCTTTACCCAAGCCACTTATTTTTTCATTTGCTGTAGTGCCAAACAGATCCACAAATTTAATCTAATGTTTATTGAATTTAATTCCCCCACTAGTTGAAAGTTAACTAATACAAAGAACGTACAGTTATGTATTTGGTAAATGATGGTAGAGTCAGAACAATTTCCCCTGGTTATTTCATATAGCTGTTGGGGTTATTTAGCAAAATCTTTATATATTGCTGAACTTTTCACAATGCAATGAGTGAGACCCAAAATTTCACAAAGAGGACAGTTAATGATTTGTTTTCCTTTTTTAAAATTTACTTTTTTATTTAAGTATACTTGGTACACTAATTCATTACATTAGTTTCAGTGTACAAGATAGTGATTTGACATTTTTATACCTTACAATGAGATCACCCCACTAATTCTAGTCATCATCTGTAACCATGTAAACTTATCACAGTACTATTGACTATATTCCCCTTCCCTTTTTCACCCATCCCCGACCCCCTCCCTTCTGGTAATAATCCATTTGGTTTCTGTTTCTATGAGTTTGTTTTTGTTTTGTTTGTTCATTTGTTTGTTTGTTTGTTTTTCTATCCCACATATAAGTGAAACCATACGGTATTTGTCTTTCTTGGCCTGACTTATTTCACTTACATAATACCCTCTAGATCCATCCATGTTGATTTCATTTTTTATTGCTGTGTAATATTTCAGTGTGTGTGTGTGTGTGTGTGTGTGTGTGTGAGAGAGAGAGAGAGAGAGAGAGAGAGAGAGACATCTTTTTTATCCATTCATCTTTCGATGGACACCTACGTTGCTTCCATATCTTGGCTATTGTAATTAATATAGCAATGAACATAAAAGTGCACTTATCTTTTTAAATTAGTGTTTTCATTTTCTTTGGATAAATACCCAGAAGTGGAATTGCTGATTATTGGTAAATCTATTTTTAGTTTCTTGAGGGACCTCCATACTGTTTTCCATAGTGGTTCCACAAGTTTGCAGTCCCACCAGCAGTACACAAAGATTCCCTTTTCTCCACATCCTCGCCAATGCATTGTTGACTATGATGATAGCCATTCTGACTGGTGTGAGGTGGTATCTCACCATGGTTTTGATTTGCATTTCCCCAACGATTAGTGACATTGAGCATTTTTTCATATGTCTGTTGGCCAACTGTATGTCTTTGGAGAAATGTCTTTTCATGTCCTCCGCCCATTTTTCAATCGGATTGTTTGGTTTTTTGTTGTTGTTATTGAGTTGTATGAATTTCTTAAATACTTTGGATGTCAACTCCTTATCAGATATCATTTGCGAATACATTCTCCCATTCAGTAGCTTGCCTTTTGTTTTGTTGAAGGTTTCCTTGACTGTGCAGGAGCTTTTTAGTTTGATGTAGTGATTTTTTGAAAATGTAGCTTCTCTTTGTCAAACTCAGAGAATCCAGAAGCCATGAAATAAATCATCAAAAAGATTAACTCCCCAAAGCTAGAGGACACTTAGTGACAAAGGGCTGCTAAAGAAAATAGCAACATTTTATTACAACTTCCAGCAGTTCTTTCAAAATTATGAAATGATTTATAAGGTTCTGACAAGGGAATAATATAGCATCAAATGCAGTCTTGTTAACTGTAATACATCTAATTCTTGAACAGGTGCACTATCTCTATTCAGCCACCTCCAGGGGCTAATTTAACACCCCAGGGTTTAATTTGAGGAAAGAAGAGAGTACTTTATTTTTCCCCTTAATAATATCATAGTTTCAGCCTGCTCTGCTGCAGTTTTAAGAAAAAGACACAGAAAAATAGCCCTGTTTGAATCCCAGCAGCAAAAATACCTGAGGGGAAGTATTCTTCTTTGGGCTTTTGCCTATTACTATTTTCAACCCAACTGGGAAGATGAACACAGGGTCTAAAGTGAATAAGAGTGTAGTGAAACTAGTTTCCAATGGGGTAGACATTGAGCAGGAGACAGGATTTATAACCTTTGCAGAGTCGGCTGATAAGAAAAGATTCCTGGAAAGAAAATTAGGAATTGCATTCATTAGAATGAGCTCTTCAAAGTGACCTTAAGTCGTTTATTCTTAATTTCAAGCAGAACAGAGTAAATAGAATTGTTGACTTCTATTTGCCAAGACTAGCATATGGACAAATAAAGGCGAATCTCAGCTTTTCGCTAAAGGTGCTTCAGGGGAAACGTATGCTTGTTTAATAGCTGTGTCTCTTTAATCAGCATCAATAAAGGAAATGTTAGGTAGTCCTGATTATAAAACACAATTCTAAATTCTACTTTTTGTCACAGTGTTTCATATCTCACAACCCTGAAACAGAGCCATTTATTAACTGCTTTTTGCCCCTGGGGGACATATTATTGTGTTGACTGTAGGAATATTTAGAGGAGATTATCCCCTGTATTACACAAAGTCCTCTTCATGAAGACCCATAAGACAAAGTTCTCTGAGGCCTGTGCACCTAGCAGAAATTTGGATACGTGGTGCTATGCAAATTATTTATAATTCTTTTTATCCTATGATCATTAAAGAACATGTAACCATAATTAGTTATCAGGGACATGCACATCAAAATCACAAGGAGATGCTGCTTAGTGCCCATTGGAATGGCTAGAATAAAAATATCAGGTAAGTGTTGGCAAATGTGTCGAGAAATCAGAATCGTAATATACTGGTGTAGAAATGGCAAATAAAGCAACCACTTTGGAAAACAGTGTGGCAGTTCCTCACATAATTAAACATAGAGTTATCACATAATCCAGGAATTCCACTCTTGGGTATCTACTCAAGAAAAATGAAAAATGTACCACGCAGAAATGTGTACACAAATGTTTATGACAGCTTTATTCATAATAGCCAAATAATGAAAACAACCCAAATATCCATCAACTGGGGAATGAATAATAAAATGTGGTCTGGCCATAAAATGAAATATTATTCAGCCGTGAAAAATAAATTAAGTGCCGATAGCACACTACAATATAGATGAAACTTGAGAACATTATGCTAAGGGAAGGAAACCAGTCATCAAAAAGCCACATACTATATGTTTTCATTCATATAAAAGTCCAGAACAAGTGAATCTACAGAGACATAGACTAGATTATTTGTTTCTTATGGCTGAAGAGTAAAGGGTGGACTGAAGGAGACAGGTAAAATCTAAAGTGTACAGAGTGTACTTTTGAGGTGATAAAATGCTCTAAAATTGACTGTGGTGATGGGTACACATATTTTTAAATATACTAAAAACCACTGAATTGTACACTTTCAATGTGTGAACTGTATTGAAGTCAAGTTCCAAAAAGCTGTTAATATTTTTAATTAAAAGAAGAAAATAGGGCCGGCCGAGTGGCGCGATGGTTAAGAGCTGGCTTGGGACGCCACAAGGCTCCGGTTCGGATCCCACATATGAGGGCCAGTGACACTGCCCTCCACAGTTAAGATGCTGAACAACAGCTCAACCTGCAGCTGGACTGCCCTGAGTCGCCAGTGACAGCATGGGCTGCAGTCCCCTGCTGCAGTGCGTTGCCATGGGCTACCGTGTATAGCAAGCAGCCAGCGTGAATGGCCAGCAGCCGCAGTGAGCAGCCGTCCAGAAGCTGGCGACTGATGTGCCTCGCCCGGGAAGAGCGCAATGATGGTGCCAACTTGGGCCAGTGAAGCAACGTCCTCCACAACTAGACTGAAGAACAAAAGGACAGCAACTTGTCTTTTCCCCTTCCCAAATTCTCCAGCGCTGTTCCCCTCCCCCAATTCCCCAATTAAAAAAAAAAAAAGAAAAGAAAATAATATAACCTATTTTATTTCCTACTATGAAGAAGTTAGAGTCTACATACTGCACAACTCCAGCAAATGTATACATTTTATAGATTATGTTTTAAAATACTAATTTCACCTCAGCTTTATGTGGCTCCCCTTTATCTACAGTTTTGCTTTCCATGGTTTCAGTTACCTGTGGTCAACCATGGCCAGAAATATTAAATACAAAATTCCTGAAATAAAAAAAACATAAGTTTTATGTTCTGAGTCACATGATTAAATCTCGTGCCATCCATTTCATCCCAGCCAAGATGTAAATTATCCCTTTTTCCAGCGTCTCCATGCTGTATACACTCCCTGCCATTAGTCACTTAGTCATTGCCTTCCTTATCAGATTGACTGTCATAGTATCGCAGTGCTTGTTTTACTTAATAATGGCCCCAAAGTGCAAGAGTAGTGATACTGGCAAATCAGATATGACAATAAGAAGCCATAAAGTGCTTCCTTGAAGTGAAAATGTGAGTACAGAACAATAAGATATTTTGAGAGATATATTTTATTACAGTATATTGTTATAACTGTTCCATTTTATTACTAGTTATTGTTGTTAGTCTCTTACTGAGCCTAATTGATAAACTAAACTTTATCATATGTATATATGAATAGGAAAAAACATAGTATATACAGGGTTCAGTACTATCTGCGGTTTCAGGCATTCATTCAGGGTCTTGGAATGTATCCCCTGGGAATGAGGGGAGACTATTCTATTTTCCATTTCCTTGCCCTTGTGTTTTTATCTCTTCTGCCACCAAATACCTAAGCTTGATTTGTTCATTTATTTTGCATCTATCTATTCTCTAGGTAAACTTATACACTGCCTTATTTTCTCTCTGGAATTATTACTTATTAATTAAACTTATTATTATTATTTTAATTACACTTTTAACCAGTTCTTTTAACCAGTTGGTTTGGGCAAATCTCTTATAATACTAGATTTATAATTTTTTTAAAAGATAAAATTAAAATTCATACAAAAATTTAATTTGTTGAGTTTCACCTATTTGAAAATCTCATCTTTATTTAATGATAGGATAATATCTTTTCTTTGTGACTAATACTTCAAGAACACTGATTACATCTGTACTATCTCAGGGAATTCTGTATATTTGAAACAGAATGACTAGAATAACTACCAAATACATTTATCTTGAAGCAACTATTAATGTGAAGAACAGATTCCTTAAACCACTGCTATTTTCTTTTTTTAAAGATTTTATTGAGGAATTGGGGGAGGGAACAGCGTTGGGGAATCAGGGAAGGGGAACAGACAATTTGCTGTCCTTTTGTTCTTCAGTCTAGTTGTGGAGGACGTCACTTCACTGGCCCATGTTGGTATTATCATTGTGCTCATCCCAAGTGAGGTAGATCAGTCGCAGGCCATCGGACGGCCACTCACGCTGACTGCCGGCCACTCACAGTAGCTCATGGCAGCCCACTGCAGCCCCACTTTAGCCTATGCTGTCGCCAGCGGTTCATGGCAGCCCAGCTCCAGGTCGAGCTGTTGTTTACCATCTTAGCTGTAGAGGGTGCAGCATCACTGGCCCTCATGTGGGATCCGAACCACAGCCCTGCTGCTCAGAGCTCGCATTCCCAAGTCAACTCTTAACTAATGAGCCACTTGACTGGACCAAACCACTGCTATTTTCGCTGTGTTCTTCGATACATTCCGTTTCGGCAGGTAACACCAGTGAGCTCTAAAATCTGTTTGCTTTTGTTATAAAAGAACTGTGTGACATTACAACATAACTTTCAAGTAAAAGTATAGTATATAAAATTTAAATGGAAGACATATTGACACAATTCAGCCATTTTTATTAGGAAAAAAAAAGTTGTACAAGAATTTTTTGTCAAAAATGTGAACCTCTGCACTACCACACTTTAGTTCTTGAAAATCAGACCTCCCTTCCTGCATTTCAGCAAAAGACAAGAAAAACAAGTCTATAAGCTTTACAACAGTAAACATGAGTAAAACAAAATTTACTACCATATTTTCTTCAGTTTGCCAATTTCAGCCTCATGTCTAATTAATTAATCCCAGTTGCCAACGTAGATGGTACTTTACTTTTTTTTATTTTTTTGTTCTTTTTTTTTTAATTAAAACTTATTGGGGTGACAACGGTTAGTAAAGTTACATAGGTTTCAAGTGTACAATTCTGTAATACGCCATCTATATATCACACTGTGTGTTCACCACCCAGAGTCAGTTCTCCTTCTATCACCATATATTTGACCCCATTTACCCTCATCTACCACCCCCTCCCTCCCTTACCCTCCGTAGTCACTAAACTATTGTCACCCTATTATAGCAAAGCTTTTCATATTGTTCAGCAACTTGTAAGTGTAAAAAATGCTAACACTATTAAAAATCCAGTTAACATACTTCCTCTGCTGGTTAATAACTGTCTTCTTCAAGTAAGTATAATACATACAAGTTCATCATCTCTTCCTTTGTTTTTCTTTCATACATCAGATTTTCTATTTTAAGTTTCCTTACAAAGAACCAAGTCACCTAAGTAAATTATGGATGAACAAGTAAATGAAAAATTCTTAGAACTATAGGTTTTTAGTTAAACTCATTTTTGCAAAACCTTCCTCCCTGCCAAATTCCAAACACTGAAGAATTTGATAGCGCTATCATATTTTACCTCTTCTTAGCTTTTATCTCCTACAAATTAATCTGGCAAAAAATGCTTTGTTTTATTTACAATAACCATTTCTAAAATCTTTTACTAATGTCTGCTTCTAAGATAACTTAACTACATAACTTTTTTTTTTTTTTTTTTTTTAGCTGAGCCATCCTGCCATCTGTTGGCAGCTCAGCGGCTGCTCAGCTCGGACCAGGACTCAAACCGCTTTTACTCAGAGCTCAAACTCTTGAGCGAGCTCTTAACCAACTGAGCCACTTGGCCGGTCCCCTAACTACATAACTTCTGATATCACAGAATGCTTCCTAAAATATTTGGAACATTAAATATAAAAATTAAAATGCACACAGAAAATTATTCAGTGCATTCTGTTTATTAAAAAACTCATCTTCAGTTAATTAATGAACAAGGTCTTCCTTTTATAGTTTAATCTCCATTACTCCCACTGCCATCCTAGTCCAAGTCAACTTTATTTCATATTTACATTTCTGGCTCCAGGTATTCTAGTTACACAACTATTAGGAAAATTTTCCTAAGCCAGGAAAATGTCCCTAAATCCATTGTAATAATTTCACTACCCTACTCATAAATCAACAGTCATTTTGAAACAAACCATTTTTGCTTTATTTCTTCCATTAGCCTTTAAGGTAGTTGTAAATCCCTAAAATCGAATATAAAATTTTGCATTTTTATATGTATGCATTGTTCTGGAGAGAGGGTTGCATAGCTTTCATTACCTTATCAAACGGACTCATGGCCTACCCTCCAAAATGTAAGAACTCACTTCCTCTGTGTGTGTGCATATACCTTGCTCCTCTACACATGCATTAGTGTATACATCACACTGGCCCCGTGCTCTTCTGGGTCCCACACCTAAAATGGCCTCCTTTCCTACATCCTCTATACAAGTTTTAATCTCCCTTCAGGACACATATAGTAAAGTACCATCTCCTGCATAAAGCTTATTCCAACTTCTTCCTAATTCCTGTTACCCTTTCAACAGCAGCACTCTATTTAGCAATTAATTATGCTCTAATAATTTTCCAATTATGATCAAATAACCATTTTCTAAAATTTGTGTCATGCGTATTGGTTTTATTTTCCCAAATACATGGCGCATATGTCTATCTGATTGCTTAGCATGCCATTTCCGTCCAGCCAGTGGTGAACTTCCTGAGGGCGGAAAGCATGTTATTTGTATATCCATTCCCAGGGTCTGGTATTGCATCTAGTGTCTAGTCTAGAGATTCTCTAAATGTTTGATAATAGAACTATACAAATGTCATACAGAAAACAAAATAACTCATTTATTTTGCTTCCTTCAATTATATAGGTATTCCAAAATATACTTACTTATGATTTCTATAAATTTTTGTGAAAATATTCACAATCTAAGCTTTTCCTTACTTGAAAAATAAAGAATGAAAGGGTTAGATGTCAACTATAAAGAAAAAAAAAAAAAAAGGATTTCACTTTAGTTATGCTGTAATACGTCCTGGAAGTTATAAGGCCTAAATGCTTCAGTCTCCAAGGAAGATGCATAGTTCACTACAAAACATTTGAAATGTACAGGAAAAAAAAAAAGCATGGCAAGAGGTACCTAACATCTTGTTTTATGGAGACTACATCCATATTTCCCATGGATGATGTCAGCCTGGTGGTAAGTGCTCAGGTTACAAGGTACAAAATAACGTCTTATCACATTGTGGTTTTTTTGGCCTGCATGAAACTGTTTGCCATCTCATTAAAGGCTATCCTATATAATAATATGTTTCATTCATTAAAAAGAAATGAGAGGCAGCAACAATAAAAAAAAGGCAGAAAGCCAAAGGTCTCATTACTAGTTCAAAAACTTAAAGGCATTAACGACAAACAAAGTTAACTAGTTATTCTCAACCCTGAGCACCATTAGAATCAACTGGAAAGTTTTCGAAGGAAGAATACATATACCAAAACTCCAGCCCCGAATTTAATTATTCTGAGGTGGACTCCAGGTATTATTTTAAGCTTCCAAAGTAATTCAAATATAAGGTCAGATTTAAGAAACTCTGCCCTACACCTAATCAAAATTGTATCCAAACAGCATTTTCTGAGATAACTTATACATCTCAGTAAACTAAATTCTATAATACAGATTCTAGTCATGAAAGAGAAAAGGGAAGGCAGAGAGTTAGGAAGGAAAATAAGAAAAGAGAAGACTAGAAGTGGCACAAGATAGAGAAAGGTACGAGAGACGATGTGATATGATGAAACTTCGCTTCAGCTGTCATCAGACCAATGATTAGAAAAAATATTGCTCTAGAATTCTACATCTTCCTGGACATTAAAGCTTGAGGTCTACTGGCCTTTCAAAGGACCGTTTTACAAAATTGTCTCATAAATTCTCTTTTTCCAAAGTGCCTTGAAATTTAGAGAGATTCTCAAACACAGATTCAATTCAGATTTTTTTTCAATACAGATTTCTTGTCCCATCTCCAAAAGCTTCTGATTCAGGAAAACTGTAAGTGGGGTTTCAAGAGTTTATATCATTGGATGTTTCCCAGGCACATCACAGTCAGGATTGAGAGTTACTGATCTAGATTACTAGATAATAAAGTGCTTTAGGGCAAGAGCATGCCCCTTTAAGGGGTTCTCAAGTCAACTTTTTCAAAATACACACCTTCAGGCTCAACCCAAGAGATACTCATTTGGCAGGCAAAGAATCTGAGCTAAAGCATATGTATTTTTAAAGCAGTATAGTAATACTGAAGCACCCAAAGTTGAGAACCTCCAGTAAAGCTCGGTTAAATACCAGTGAATAGTTGTTGAATAAACTGAAGAATGATTGGATGTAAATCCCTGTGGCTTTTGCCTTTTAGACTTGCTTTTTGATTTGTAATAGTATTTTTATATCTATTTATTGTTTCAGGTACAGGATGCTTAAGTATTGGTCTCTTAATTATTTGGAAGACTTGACGAAAACAAAGACCAATCTGACTTACACAGATATTTTCTTCATGAAGCCAGAATTCTAATGGTGGTGGACAATGTCATGATTCAATCCTGTCTGAATGGTGTACCTCATTCTTCAATGCGAGCATTGAAGGATCTTGACTGTAGTAGGCATCTTGGAACAAAAGATATAACTTGGTCATCCCTCAAGTCCAGCATCAATAAGATAGCCAGTTACTTGAATAATATTCACCCTTATCATCCCATCCACTTACCAAATCAGAATCTTGGGACTGGAGGCCATGGTTGGGGAGCAATATCCCAGGATTATCTATTTTTAACAAGTATTTGTAGTTGACTCTTTGATTAGGCAAGTTTGGAAACACTAAAAGGGGGACAATGAAAATCAACCAAGATATGGAGGGAATGTAGGACAACAACCAGCGTTTAATCCAATAGATAAGGAAGAGCAACTGATCATCACATTACTTAACATAGTGTGCAAGTCATCGAAGCCATGCCTTAGATGTCAAAAACAAGCAAAACAATATTTCACCAGAGCATATGGAATAGTAGTTAGGAAGTGCAGCTTTTAAAAGTAATTTATCATTCTCATTAAGTCTACTCATTCTCTCTACTTCAAGAAATTGTTTGGACTGGCTAACAATAAAACCACAAATACATAGATATTGGATAAAATAAAAATGTCAATTTATAAGATGGGAGGGAGCAATTAGTAGATATAAAACTCTGACTGATGAACTGAACTCAAAGCTTTGCTCTGAACTTCCTAGCAGCCTAAATACCAGGTAAATTTTAATACGTTGTATGCCTCTCATGGTCTGGTAAGAGAAAGCACATCAATTTATAAGAAGAAACAAACTTTTTCTTAAATCTCAGTGTTAGGAAAAATTTGTCCCAAGGGTATGTATATGGAACATTGATAATGTAATGGATCATAGACTCTAAAGTAGTAAAGAAAGAATAATGCATGTCATTCAACACATGGCTATTTTTAATATCAAAGTTTCAGTGAAAGCAAAGGGCATAGTGCTAATGATTTTAAAAGGTATGCAGACTTCTGTAACTTCCTCCAATAAAAGAATGATTAGTACCACATTATTTTCAGAAAATCTAAAGAAATTAACAAGTCCATTGAGCCTGCGTTTCCCTAAATTCATCATATGTAAGAATTGCACAGGAGCTAATAAAAAATGTAAATTCTTACACTGCTTCCTAGAACCTCTGAATTGGGGCCAGGAATCTACATATACAACAAATGATTCTCAGGTGATCGGGCAGTCACGTTGGGAGATCCACCTCCAAAAACTACCACTTTTCAAAAAACAGTTGTTGCTACTAGAATTGTGATTCAAGATGAAAGAACCTGGAGAGGGCCTGACAAGTATGCTTGTTGAGAGCGAGAGGAACCACAGTCTCTAAGATCAGTTTGTCCAAGTATGGTCCATTCCATATGGTAACTTGCTACCAATACGTATTCCTAGGACCCACCCAGAGCTGCAGAATCCCTGTCTAAGTGTTGGAATTCAGGAGCCTCAATTTTAACCAATATTCCAGGTGATTCTTCGCATGGTAAAGTTTGAGAACTCTTGTTCTACCTTTTGGAAATATAAATGGAGGAGAAAGGATAAAAAGATACTTTATGATGAAAAGGAAAATTCCTTACTTGAAATACAGCCACAGGAAAAGCCTCCTAGAAGACATCTCACAAGTTAGGCCAAGATTTCGTAGAAAGCAATTTCAGATATGTTCCAGGGCTCAAACCAGAAACCAGCTGAATGTTGCAATATCTGTGGTGAGTAATTAATCAAGTTTCCAGCAGCTTTCAGCTCTAGGAAATGTCCTAATATGGTATCAGTTGGCATCGCCAACATATGCTTCTAAATATAAACATCCTTCCTTTGAAATCCTTCTTAAACAACATCAGAGCCAGAGAAGACATTCCAGTTCATCTAATTACATTCTGTCGATTAGCAGATGGAAAAAGGCTGAAGACAAAAGGTCATGCCCAAGGTGACATGGCTAATTTTGCCACGCACAGCTCAAACGTCTGGGTGCCCGATACTACCATAATCCGATTTCTTCTATTACAGACTTGCTAATGCAAATCACGGTTGTTATTATTCTTTTTCTTTCTTTCTTTCTTTCTTCCTTCCTTCCTTTCTTTCTTTCTTTCTTTCTTTCTTTCTTTCTTTCTTTCTTTCTTTCTTTCTTTCTTTCTTTCTTTCTTTCAGAAAGGCTTAATATAGGAGTTATGAGGGTGAGAACTTAATTATTTTAATATGCTATTTTTCATATACTAAGAAGATACTGTCCTACCCTCAGTAAATATAGATTTTTTTTTTCTTTTTAGAGAAGAGAGGGGATTTGACTTAATTTTGGTTTTGATTTGTTGTTTGTTTTATTTTGTTCTGATTTGAGAGATAGTACTTTTATTGATCTAGCTATTCTCTTTACCCAGACTCCACATTTATACAGGTTCCACTGTAAGTAGGGGTGAAACCTGGGCCTTTGAACAAACCGACCCCCTGTTGTCTGCTTGTTGACCCTGAGTATTGCCTTGACCTTGGTGGTATGATGTTGGAAAGCTGGAGCAGCTCCAGGTCAATCAGGAACCCACCCCTTCATAAAACCAGTTCTGTCCTGACATTTTCCAACAATATTGCCCAGCTTTCTTGATGTAAATTAATCCTGACTATAAATGAGTTTAGCCTTCCAAAACTCAAATAGAGATCTAACCCTGACAATATACATTATGACTTTATATTTTAAAAAAAACTCCGAAAGAAATGGTTCTTTTTCTGCAGAGTTTTTATCTGCAACTGTTATCCAAAAGGCTCCCTAACAACGTGTAAATCTGCTTCTTAAAAATGTCTTCAAAGGGAAAAACTCAAATTAAACATTAATTATTGTCCTAAACACTTTAAAGAGTTTGCCTGTTTTCAGTATACACTTTTTTTTTTCTTTTTACCTTCATCTGAGCAAGGCCTAGTGAACATTTGCTTGGAAGGGTCCTAACAGCCTGCTAATGGCAGCTCTGAGAAAGGGAAGACATTAGGACACATTTTAGGAAAACAGACAAAGCAAACAAACCCCTGCCCCTGACAGAGGATGAGATGCTCTTACATCGAAATGCTATTTCACCTGAGACTATTCAAGGAAAGGACATTTTAACTGAAATGTAAGGAAAAGATTTTGTGAACAGACACCTCTTGTTTAGATTTATGGAATTTAAGAAAACCTATTGACTGGAACAATCATAATGAACACATCCTGCCCTCCCCCCAAAATGCTGATATTTGGGGTGATTTCTGTAGTCTTGATGAAAAATTTGTCCAGTAAGATACATGGAATTTATTTTCTTAAATTATGATTCATTGTGATTAGATTTTTAAAACTCCACATACATTTCAGGAGATATAGTCAAAATGGAAGCCTTTTTTACCCAATATATGATGCATTGATTATTTACTAGTTGCCATGCACCATTTACCATACTACCGATTGGAAAGACTCTTTTAAAGTCATTCAACAAATACTTCCTGTAAATCTTTGCTTCTGAGACTAGACATACAAAGAAAATAAGACATCAGCTCTTTATGACAAGATTCTATTGACATGTATAAAAATGATTACAATTCCTTGTGGTAAGTGGTAGAAGTTTAGATGCTAAGCAAGCCCTTGAAACAATCAACTCCTTTTCTGGAATAAAGCCAGGGATTTATTTCAAAGTCCTCTCCATACTGAGGTTTATACCATAAGAAGTTGATTAGGATATGTGCATGTCCTAGAAGACTTTCCCAGCAAAGAAAAAGCAGGAATACATCTGTAGTGTCATCAACAGGCTTAACACGTTCAGAAGATGATTAATATCTTGGTGTGTGTAAGGGTGAGGAAGGAGGTAGTGAGAATTGCAGAAAATTAGGGCAAAAAAGCAGGCAAAGGCCCGATTATCAAGGGCTTTCTATGCTCAGTATTCTGTGTAAAGATTTTTGTTTTTACTTTGCCCCATAAGTGTTGAGGGTCAGAGAGAACTAGAGTACTGAAGATAAAGAAGGTGAAAACATATATGGAGTATTTATATATCTAGTTGTAATATGTGATAAACTCTTTAGATTAACAACAAACCTGACTAAATTTCTGATGTTAACACCTCTGTGAACAAAGGTAAATTTAAGGCACTCTTTCACTTTTACTCTCAATAGTGAATTTAATTTAAAACTATAAACTCTGAGATATTTTAGGGACAACAAATGATAGCTAATATCATGTCTTGAAGCTACTATTCATGCAGTCACCCAACTTAGGTGCCTTTCAGGCCTGTTGTCTCTCTCGGTTCCATATTTTTATCATTTTATATTTTGACTTCTACCAGCATCCTACTGCAGCCTGGCTTGAATGGGCCCTGAATCATTACCCCTCCTTAGCGTCATCTAGGGACGTCCTCTATAAGGCAATTCAGGTGAATGTCAACTGAACACTCACCTAGAAATAAAATAAAATTACGAAAATATGTACTGAGTGATTTAAAAGTTGAACTGTAAACACCCAATGCTAAAACAGAACAGAAAAATAAAAATGCAGTTTTATAAGGGCTTTCCAAGGTCTTAGAGAAGTGCTTTTGGTAGACTACAGATCGATAAAAATATTGACTTCCAATCAGGCTCTTCCAGGGTTATTTTAAGTTTCAGCTTCTCGATAGATAATGGATCAGTTACAGATTTCAGT
This sequence comes from Hipposideros armiger, assembly GCF_001890085.2. NCBI lineage: Eukaryota > Metazoa > Chordata > Mammalia > Chiroptera > Hipposideridae > Hipposideros > Hipposideros armiger. The sequence goes on from NW_017732592.1 coordinate 299,013, forward strand.
TCCTCCCCTACTTTACCACCCATCTCACACACACTCACAAACAGACACACACACACGCATGCACATGTGTGCACAGCTAAGAGGAAGTTATCAGGCTGGTCAGAATTGTAATGTACGTGAGATTTATATTTCCTTTTGTTACTCCACTGATTTGTCACCATTTTTCATTAGTGTCTTTGCAATCCAAAACTGGTTAAGTCATCTCTCTCTCACACCACAATCATACTTGTTAGCATAATCTATTGACTCTACCTTCAGGATATATCTAAAACCTAAACCTCTTCTCACCACTCCCATTTGGAATACTCTTTCCAGAAGTTTGTGATAACCCTGAAAAGTCCTTATAAAACTGCATTTAGATAGCATTGGGTGTTTACAGTTCAACTTTTAAATCTCTCAGTACATATTTTTGTATTTTTATTTTATTTTTAGATGAGTGTTCAGTTGACATTTCATTCAGGAGAATAAAACTAGAGGGATATGAGGAAAGGAAGTTTTATGATGTGTGTATAGTTGGTGGAAAGAAGATACTACAAAGAAGAAAAAACTATTACAGGTGGGAAATAATAGATGGGGGAAAAAAGATTTAAAGAGTTTACTTTGTACCCCTTACCACCTTCATAGTGTTTGAGCAACAGAAGTAGGTGCGTTAATTACTTTGATTTAGAATTAGTGGACTGTGTGGATGACGGCTCTGCTTCATACCTGGACTATGTGAGTTCTGTCTTCGCAGAATTACTGTAGAGTCTTCCTTGGTTGTTCTCTATCATTCCCACAGCTTCTACATTCTTCTTACATAGATAAATATATCTATAACTTTAGCCCTGCTTTCTGTCCTAGACACCCATCTTGTGTTTTAATTGCCTTCACCTCCTTAAAATTTATTTGCCAGTGTTTCTTCTAAACCTTCCCCTAAGCTTCTGGATTCTGTGAACAGCCTCCTTTCACCTAGGTAAACTGCATTGACTTTGCCTTCTCCCCTCTTCTGTCCAATACATCATGTCTCCTTCTACCATTCTGTCCACCTCAACCACTGCTCAGTCCTTAGAGAGCTAACGTCTCTGACAAGAAGACAAATGGACTGTATTTCAGCAAGTTTAGGAGAGGCACAGTACCACAATAGATGGGTCTCCCAAAAGAAAGGAGGCCATAAATCAGAGAGCGATTCTGGAGTGATGTTCATCTGAGAATATCTGCCCTTTCTAGCCCTAATGGAGTACACATGCTTGTCTCCATTGGAAAGCCCTCTGTGTTCCACCTCAGTTTCCCTTCCATCCTCCCTACCACCCCCTTGCATATTCATTCTGTGGTCCATCAGACTGCCCAAGTTTGGGACTATGGAGAGTCTCCTTTATAGTTACAATTCATTCATAGAAAGTTAATTGCAGAGTACTGAGAATCTTTATAAGGCTGTCAAATGTAAGCTGTCAAATGAGTTTTTGAGAACTTTAGGATTTGGGATCCTATACCTCTATCACTTTCTTTCCATTCTTAGATTCCTAGTAAGAATAATTTGAGTTCTGTAAACCATCATAAACTGTTACTAGTTTATATTGCCAACTCATAACCACTAAGTGTTCCTGTATACTTCATAGCACAGGAAGCACTAATGTCATCAGTGACATAACCCATCGTTTTGCCAAATAAATGCCATGGCTCATCAGTCAATTGAATCTTGCACCGTAGATCAGCGGCCCAACCTGCTGGCCTCACACTCATCAGAACAGCTTTGCACAGGTGATGCAAAGACCTCAGTTAAACCCTGGAGAAGGGTGATATGAAAGCAGGATTATAAAACAATTAAAGAAATGGAGCCCTAATTTAAATGACTCTTAAATCCATTGCATTCCATGAAGTCATTTGCAAGACTGAGCTTAACTATGAGCATACATATGTTCTGTCGAGTAATTCAAGTGAAATAGAAAGCACATTTCCTGGCCTAGAGCAGTATATAATTTAATGGTATACTGTGAAAAAAATTTTTAAAAACTAAATAATGTGTGAAAAGAACATTTAAATACAGCTAAATACAATTACTCATTCTTCATTTCTTAAGTCGAATGCTAGTTCTTCAAATTATCCTGACCACAATCAATTTGATTTTCCTCTCAGTACACTGTTTTAATTTCCTTCATTTGATGTACCCAGTTGTTCACTCTTAAGTATGTGTGCGATTATTTGATGAATGTCTCTCTCTTGTCCTGGCCCATAATCTCCATTGAGGTGGAGCCCATGTATGCTTTTTGCTCACCATTTAATCTCCAAAACCTTATCTACTGGCTGGAGCCTAGTAGTATTGTTCAATAAATATGTCCAAATGGATGACTGAGTGTAAAATGTCTTCATTATATTTTATCACAAGATATATCTTTAAAAGAGTGTCCAATGGTGAAAAGAGTCCACTTCTCTACTGCCACTAACTTATTAGAAAACCCTGAAAGTGTCACTTCCTTTTCTGTTTACCTATATTTCCTCAGCACTAAAATGGGGATTAAAAATATCTGACTAATCTACCTTTCCTTATAAGGTTGCTGTTCCAGTTACTATTGCTGCATAACAAATTACCCAAAACTTAAGGGCATAAAACAATGATTTAATGATGATCACAGATTCTATAGGTCAGGAATTCAAACAGTGCAGAGTGGACTTCATTGTTCCTGCTCCAGGATGTTTGCAGCCCCAACTCGAAAATCGAAGGTGACTCAACAGCTGGGCACTGGAATTATCTGGCAGCATCTCCACCCACATATTTGGCAACTGATACTAATCGTTAACTAGGAACTCAGCTGAGCTATTGGCTGGAGAACCTACAAGTGGCCTCTTCAAGTGGGAGAGGTCCAAGTGTGCTAGTTTGGACTTCTTTGCATCAGAGTAGCTGAGTTCCAAGAGTAAGCATCAAAAGGGAACCGGGAAGGAGCTACAGCGTCGTTTATGATCTAAGTTTAAAACTCACATAGCCTCACTTGTACTTGTGCAGTCCCAAGTCCATCCAGGTTCAAGGTGATGGAGTTAACAGGCCCAATCACTCAATGGAAGGGCTGTCAAATTCATATTGTAGGAAGATCATATAGATGGGAAATATTGTTGTGGCATTTTTGGAATATACCATCTGCCACAGTTGCTTTGATGATCTAAGAGGATACCAGGAGACATACCAAGCTACATCTTTAAGAGTTAATTTTTGTCCAAATCTTGACCCTTTGTTAATCTAACAAATTCCTTGAATAATGCATTTCTGGGGCTCCTCGTGGTCCCTACTGGTATCTTCATGCTGTTATATTAGTTCTTAATGGGGAATTCAAATTTTAGGGAAAACTGAGACCCTAATTTAAAAAGTGGACAAATATAAATCAATTGGAAGTGCAAAAAGTGATTCATAAACATGAGAAAATTGTTCACTAAAATGTTCACATAAAACAAGACGGTTTTTATCTGCCAAGTTAGCTTAAAAATTGCAACGTCAGCAAGGACTTTATCCTAGCTGCTAGTAGGAGTGGATATTATTTATCTGTGATGTGTAACAACTTAAGAAAAATAAAAGGTAGCAAATAAAACAACACATGTTTATTATCTTACACAGTTTCTGGGGGCCAATAATCTAGCAGCAGCTTAGCTGGGTGGTTCTGGCTCAGGAGCTCTCGTGAGGAGGCCCTCGAGGTGCTGGCCGGGGCTGCAGCCATCTGGGGGCTGGACAAGGGCTAGGGGATACTTGCAAGATGCCCTCATGTGCTTGTTGAGTGAAGGACTCGGGTCCTTGCTGGCTCTTGGCAGGAGGCTCCAGTTCCTGGCCACATGGACCTCGCCTTGGGGCTGCATAAGTGTTCTCATGATATGGCACCTGGCTTCTCCCAGATAATGGGATCGAAGAGAGGGCAAGGCAGATGCCACGATGTCCTTTATGGCCAGGCTTCATTTCCATCATATCATATTGGTTTACAAAGGTTGACCCTACTCATTATGGAAGGGACTACACAAGGGCATAAAAAACAGGAGGTAAGCATTGACATAATTACCAATAAATTGTATAGCCACTCTCGATAGCAATTTTACACTATGCATCAAAAGCTTTAAAAATATTTTGTAGCAGAAAGTTGGCTTTCAAAAGGATGTTTGTTGCAGGAATGATTAAATGAATAAATAACCCAGTAGTTCAACTCCTAGGAAACAACTCTAAAGAAATAAGATGGTGATAACAAAGATTTGTACATCAAGATGTTCATTATGTGTTTATATAACAGAATCATTAAATAAATTATAACATGACAGTTTTTCAGTTATTAAAAATTAAATATTCAAAGAATTTTAATGAGATGTTTCTGATATAATGTTAAATGAAAAAATGAACACAAAATAAAACCAATAATTAAATAGGATCCCAATCAGTTGTATTCATATGTGAAAATAAAGACTATTGGAAGGAAATACAACAAAAAGCTAACAATAGTTATTTCCAGGTTGTGTGTTACAGTTTTTCTTTCTTCTCTTTCACTGTACTTTCAAATTATCTATATTGCAAATATATTCTTTTTATATTCACAGACATTATTTATTTAAATGTTGATTTATCGCTCTTCTCATGCACTCTTCACCAGCTTATGCAGCCCTACATAACCTTGACAATAAGGTCAGAGCTAAACTTTTGCATTTAGCTATTATTTTAAGATTTAAATGTTATGCACATTGAGAAACTAACTATATTCCTTATCTTAAGATCTATAATCACTAGAAAGTCAGTAATATACATAGCAATTTATCACACTATATTTTTGCTATTCTAAATCTGGGCTAATTTTTATTTGCATGTCACAGAATTATCTATGGTGGAAAATATTGCTATTTAAATCATAGAAATCACTATTTGCGTAAATATACAATGAATACTATTTGGAGACAACCCCAGTTTTTTTTGCTTTGTTTTGTTTTGTTTCTTTTCCTTTCTCTAGATAATTCTAGTGACTTTAGACTCTACAAATAATTAGCCTGACCCGCAATTCTGAATATTAACTCCCAGCAATTTTACTTCCTCGCAATTCTGAAGTTCCTTTAGCCTATGCTATCTATGTGTTAGAGACACTGAAGTCTTTCACTCAGAAACTAAATCTTTTTACACATGGCTTAAGACACATACTTCTGCAGGGAAATGAAATAATTGTGAGGTAACACAAGCAACAGTTAAATGACCAACCGAACTTCCAATGCGAATTTGCAAAGCCCTGGAAAGAGGAGGCTGTCTTCTGAAAGACCGGCCTCTTGAATCAAGAATCTTTAATATTCTTGTCCTCCTTTGCAAATAACCACTAATCTAAGAGCAAACTTGAACCTTTGCACTGGGATAGCCAACCTTCCCACACAGCAAATGAAAATTCCTTAAAAATAAGAGCTACACATTAATAAGACCACTTTCTGCTCTTTAAAAACTAAAGTCAACCCATTCTTGTTGAAATAAATAATTTTTGCTATATTTGAAATAAAATATGCTTCAAACTAAGAACCAAGTTAAAAGAAATGATAAGTAGGACAAGACCAATAAAATGTTTTCATACATTCATTTTAAGGTCTTTAATATTTTATCCCTCCCATTAAGCTTGGAACAAGTCCAGTCAAATATGACATTAATTAGAATTCCCTACACTTCTATCATTGTTGATGATTAGTGATTAATATAAAGCTGTTAGCATTTTTATAAAATAACTTCAAAATTTATCCCCATAGAAAGTGGAAACCTCATATTTAATAACAGATGCCAAATGTGAAATTGTCTGTCCTTTCTTTAGGAATATAATTCACCACTTAAAGTGTAAGAACCGGGGCCTGCAGAGTGGCGCGATGATTAAGAACTGCCTTGGGACACCAGAGGGCCCAGGTTCGGATCCCACATATGAGGGCCAGTGACACTGCCCTCCATAGCTAAGATGCTGAACAACAGCTCAACCTGGAGCTAGGCTACCGTGAGTCACCAGCGACGGCGTAGGCTGCAGCCCCTGTGGCAGTGGGTTGCCATGGGCTACCGTTCGTAGCCAGCAGCCAGCGTGAGCGGCCAACAGCTGCAGTGAGCAGCCGTCCAGAAGCCGGCGACTGATGTGCATCGCCCGGGAAGAGCTCAATGATAATACCAACATGGGCCAGTGAAGCAATGTCCTCCACAACTAGAATGAAGAACAAAATGACAGAAACTTGTCTGTTCCCCTTCCCCCAATTCCCCAGCACTGTTCCCATCCCCACAATTCCCTAATAAAAAAAAA
>NW_017732593.1:0-14445 GCF_001890085.2 Hipposideros armiger
CCCACAAAACTAATAAGTCATGGGGATGTAATGTACAGCATAGGGAATATAGTCAATAATATTGTGGTAGCATAGTAGAGTGTCAGATGCTTGCTGGACTTAATGGTGATCACTGCTTTAGGTATATAAATGCTGAATAACTATGCTGCACAACTGAAACTAATATAATATTGTATGTTAGCTATATTTTAATATAAATCTTAAAAAAATTAAAAGAAGAAACATCCCAATGTGCCCAGAATATTACTGAGAATCTGATGCTAAGAATTGCCCTGAATAAATGAGCTCATTAAATCAGTTCTATGGGTAGTATATAAATAATAGATTACTATTTTTTGGGTGGATACTTATAAGTTAAGCCTATCTTCTGGCTGATAGCAGTATTCTTTTTATTATTTTTTAACTTGGAATCTATTATGTCTATTCTAATGGGGCAAATTTGTGATCAGAACTAAATTTCTTTACGATGACTACAAGTGAAACTAATCTTCAAGTCATCTGTAGAGTTTGAAATTTTGAACATTGCAACAATAGAACATCACAAATAGACTTTACTTGTGGAGTGGCCACCTGTACTTTTGACTTTGAGCAAACATTTTTGAGAGCCTCATCTTTACAAGATGCTGCACTAGAATTATAATAACAGTTTCAAAGTTATTATAATGCCTTGCCTTAGATAGTACAAACTGTTTCAGATTCCGTTGACCCTCACCGATCTGCCCAAACCCTCCCAACATAGCCAGGGAATGTGCCATCATCCTCATTTGACTCAACCACTGCAGGTCCACTCCACTGCTTCTCATCATGTGATAAAATAATCACAGTTTAATCAATTTATTGTCCACGACTTAGACAAGAGGAAAAGAGAGAAGCAGAAACCAAACTAGTGAAATAAATCAGTTGTTCAATTTAAACTTCAGATACTGTTTTCTCTGGCCTATTTTTATCCAAATATTAGAGAATCACTTAATTACTTTTAATGAGATGAGTCAGAATAATATCCTAAAAGTTATATTTCTGAAGACTATTTATGAACATGGAAAATTCTCATGATATAATTTTAGGTGTTCACATAACACCTAAAATGGTATATGCAATATAATCTTAATTTTAAAATACCATATGCACATACACACAGAAAAAGACTGGAAAGAAATATATCAAAATATCAGTGATAGTTAGGAGCTCAACTTCATGAGTCACTAAGAAAATACAAATTAAAACTACAATATGACAACACTTTATCCATCAAAGTAGCTGAAATGAAAAAGAACAAAATATCAAATAACAAGGCTATTTTCCTCTTCTGAACTCCACTGCTTGGAGATAGTAAGTACCCCTGGTGGATGATGGCAGCGAAATTCAAATGCAAGAATATCTAAGCATGGGCTGCTGTGTATAGGATAATGTGATTAGGCTGAAAAATTTTCACCTTAAATAGTTCATAATTATAAAGCTCAGCAAAATTTGCATTTACTCTCAGATAGTAGTTTCCAGACTAGATTAATCCATGGTACATAATTGTGAAATTACTTTCAAATGAGAATCCTTTACTGTTTTCTTTTAATCAATGCCACCTGGCTTCCTATTAATAACCACAGTTTATAATTTTTTCCACTTTATGCTTGTGTAAAATGCTCTTCACTTCAGAGGTAGGTGAAAACAATTTGAAAAGATCTTTAAGACTATTCAGAAGGTACTTTCTGAGCTTAAACTATGTTATAATGAATTATTCCCAAAACAACATTAATCATGATTATCTTGACTCAATTTTTGAATAAAATACATCTGTGCTTCAAAATCCATTAAAAGGAAATTTTAAAAAAGATAAACATTTCATCTGAGTGCAATTTTGAAACCTTTCTTCTAAGTTCTGCTTGAAGAGTCTTGAATGTGTTCAATTAAAGTTCCTCAATTATTTTTATAATTTTTTATTGCGATGTCATGAATACCAAAACTGAAGAAAGGAGCTAGGCAAGGATCAAAATATACTGTCTGTAGGCAGACTATTTCACCTGCAGAGAAGTCATCTTTCTACCATTTGTGTATAAATAAATGCAGCATGGAGTAACCCTAGAGACCAGAGAGTTTCACTCTCTTATTTGATAGTTGCAGGAAATATCCCCAAAGATGTTAGGGGAGGAGCCATATATAAGTATGATAACTAGCTAGCATCAGTTGTTTCCAGTTAAAAACAATAAAACAGAGAAATAAGAGTTTCCATAAATCCTACTTTTTTGCTCTTTTTTATTCCATAGAATAAGTTCTACTTTGTCAAATGTATTGTCCCATGATAACATAAGGAGCAATAAAATTTATTTTAGTGTTAATATTTATGATTTTTATCTATGAAAGCTTGCGATAAGAGTCTAAGAAGTATGGTTCCATTAGATGTAATCTATATTTCAGCCAAACCAAACTTCTACCAGCCCTCCTCAGGGTCTCTGACCACCCTTTATACTTTTCCAGTTCTTCAGTTAAGAACCTACTAATTCTCACTTTTTATTATAAATTGTTAAGTTAAAACTCACTTTATTGATGAACTTATGGGAAAGAATGTAGAGTCAGGTCATGTTTACATAATTTATGCCTTGGCCTAACGTTTACAGAAGTGGATAACAAAAATATCAAGAAAAAAATAGAGATAACATTTCATCTTTAGGAATATTAGGACATGACCACAAGGTCGTATTATAAACTTGCCAGATGTAATACATTTGGATGAAGACAAATGAGGATATTAAGGTTTGGATCAGTAAGAAGGCTAGGAAGTGTCAGTGATATACAGGAGCCATGGAGAGAAAAAAAGAAGTGGTGTATTTGACATTCATCCTTCCTTCACAGAACAGAAGAGCCGGTCTCATGGAAAAATCACATTATGCTACTATTTTAACTCCCTAGATGAATTTTTAACAGGAATCTGGTGCATGGTTGAAGGCAAGGTTAAGCCTAAAGACAGACTAAATAATACTTATTGTTGTTGGTGGTGGTAGTCGTGGCAGATTTGCAGCTACTTAGTGAAGTAATGAAAGGCTGATTAGGGAGGCCAGTGCTGGGCAACAGCTAAATCCTAGGTACTCTTTCCTTAGAGATAATGGAAGCCTCCCAGAACACGGTACTCACATTTTCATTGAAACAGGCAAATACAACCCACCTGAATTTTGGCTACCAAGTTCTCCAGCTTGCTCTTCACAAAGCCTAAATGACTAATTAAGAGCTATGGGTTTGTACACTAGGTTTTCAGCTCAAAGTCTAAGAGATTATTGTATGAACCATACGCAGGTAAACGAGAAATCGAATCTTAGTGAAGTTCAATGACAAAGAGTCCTTCCGCTAGACTGACAGAAGAAATAGGAAAATCACCAAAGGGGGAATAATCACTGTGGTCTCAGACTTTTTAACATCATTAGCAGTAAAAGATAATGAAATCAATAAAATGTTTGGAGGAAAATGAACATTGTTAGTCTTCAAGAAAGGTGTTCAAGGCTTTTCTTCATTACTTCTTCTACTCCAGGAAAGAGGAGAACAGATCTTAGATCCTACAGTGTCATGTAGCCTAGCTTTGCTAGTGGGGAAAGTCCTGTAAAATGAAAGTTAAAAGATTATTGTAAGTGGGTATGTCTCTGTTTTCTGTATTTTCCTCCCATAATGCTGAGGTGGTAAGGACTAAGAACCTTGATTCAGCATTATGGGAGGAATGTAATCCCAGCTCAGCATTGGGAATTAAGGAAAAATCATCTATCTTTCTCTGTTTACATTGACCCTGATGCTGGTATATGTGTATTTTATCAACCTGGAGAAAATAAATGGGACCTAACTTAGCCTGATTTTGTCAAAAGCTATTGTACTTAAGCCTTATTTGCTTACAGCCCAGGAATAGTTCACATGCATCTTTCCAGACCAACAGAGTTCTCTGCGTTGGGCTGTAAAAACAGTGTTAATAGGAGTTAACTCAGAATGACTCACAAAGGTTTCAAGTTAGAAAGTAATCCAGTGTTTCTGTTCAAGATAGGGTTGTGATTTCATACTTGTGTCCTCACCTGCCACGCTAAATATATAACAATAGTAGATAAACTCTAAAGTGAAAAATTGAAGACATAGCTGAATTAAAAATTTACCTATGCATTTGAAAATGCAAGAGAAAACCAAAATAGTAAACTATAAGCCTACTGGACTTTGGGACGAGAATTAGAGGCAAAGCTGGGATGGAGTTAACGGGTACTTATTAACTGTGGCCCATGTAAGTAAGGCAGGAGACTAGAGTAAGGCTTATTGCTTAAAAACAGAGACTGTATTGGAGTTCCATTATCAATGAAAGGAAGTTGTAAAAAACTCTGATCAACAATTTCCTGGATTACAGATTGTATAGAAAAGTGTCTCTTGAGAGAGTGGAGTAAACAGACACAGGTTCAAGGCTAAGACCTGGGCTAATCCACTGGCTGGCTCGTTCAGTAAACATCATCAGGTACTTGAAGGGGACCCTGAGACACTGTGGAGTTTTAAACAACTGTAAAACTGTTAGGCAAGGAGGAATGTACACAGAGGTAAAAACAAATTTCTATGAAAGGCAAGAGTTCAAATTAAATATTCAAACACACTAAGAAAAAGAAATATTAAGAAAAGCAACAAATGAGAAAGTGAATTTACTTTAGGTTAATGTTGGGCTAATTAGCTCGCAGGTTAATGCCGAAGATGAAAAATGTAAATATTGGAAAAAGAAAAATCAATATTTGGGTAAACTGTAAACTAGAAAAAGTCAAAAGGAGAATTAGCAAATTAGGATATAGCATAAGAATAGAAGAAAGAAATATTCAAAGATGTGATGGTTAAGAATATTCTAAAATTAAAGAAACACATTAGCCTCATTTGAAAATGCTCTCTACATCATTTTTTTCCTGAACTACTGTAACAAAGCACCACAGACTGGGTGGCTTAAAATAATAGAAATTTATTGTTTCACAGTTCTGAAGGATAGAAGTCCAAAATCAACATGTTAGTAGCATTGATTCTTTCTGAGGGCTGCGAGGGAAAATTTGCTCTCTGCCTCTCTCCTATCTTTTGGTGATTTGCTGGCAGTTTTGGTGTTCCTTGGCTTGTAGATGTATCACCCCAGTCTCAGCCTTGATCTTTACATGGCATTCTCTCTGTGTCTCTGTTTCTTCTATGTCTGCCTGTCTCTATGTTCAAATTATCCCTTTTTATAAGGACACCAGTGATATTGAATTAAGGTCTACCCTAATGACCCCATTTTAAGTTGATTACCCCTGTAAGGACACTGCTTCCAAATAAAGTCACGTTCCGAGGTACTGGGTTTAGGACTTCAACATATCTTTTTTAGTGGACCATTCAACTCATAACACTCTTCAAATACTGAACAGGAAAAATAAAGTGAAACTTTAGAAAAACCGAAGAACAAGATAACCAGAAAGAAAAGGTAGATTGGCAGTAGAATTCTCATCAGCAGCAACAGTTGTCAGAACACAAAGGAAGATTGTCTTTTAGGAGTTGAGAGGAATAACTGTTAAGCTAGAATTCTATACCCAATTAAAATATCTTTCCAGAGTAAGGGCTAAATAAATAATTGTTTTCAAACACAGGAAGTTCTAGAAAGTTTACCACTCATAGATTCATGCATAATCACCTACTAAAACTGAACCTAAAGGGAAAGAGTAGTGCAAGGACCTACAGTAAATTCAGAAATTGGTAACATACAAGTATATGGGAATAGCAAATAACTACTAAACATAAGAATATATATTTTTATGTGAGTACTTTTAAAATAAAACAAAAGGCTCTAGTTAACAAGATAAAAAATATTGGGAGAATGAGGGTAAAAATGTACTATGGACACCTTATTTCAAAGGATAAAAAAAACCTGAATAACTTTAGAGTTTGCTAGAATAATTTACAGATAAATATATATGGGAAATGTTTATCAGAAAACACAGGGAAAAAGAAAATAGGAGGAAATAATGATATCAAACAAAGATAATTCATAGGCAGTAAAATAACACAAAACATTAATGTTATAAACATTGAAAATTTACAAATTAGGAGAAAAAGTGAGAGCCACACACACAAAAAAAATCAGTGGCCCAGTTGAAAAATGGACAACGGTCATAGGAAGGTGAAGAAATAAAAATGGTCAAGAAACATGAAAACATATCTAACTGCATTGATAATCAGAAAAGTGAAAATAAATTATAAAATATATTTTGGCTTTTGGATTACGACAGATTAAAAATGTAGATAAAATCCATTATTAATGAAGATGTAATGAAATAATTATTCTCATGTGTTACTGATGAGAGTTAAATGAGCACTTCTTTTGTAAGTAATTTAAAGTATGCATCAAATTGTAAATTGAGCAAATTATCTGACCTAGGGTATAACCCCACTTAAAAAAACTTAACCTGGGAGAAAATTACAAGGGTATTCTTTACACTGTTTATAATAGCACTCGGAGCATTCAATAGGAAAAAGTAATCATTTTAAAGACGATAAGGCCAAGCAGCATAAATCAGGGATGCTCTTTGGCTTCCTTCATTGTTCTCTTCAACGTTTACCTGAACGACTTTAAACCACTTTTGCCACTGTGGTAGAGAATACAGAAAGGTAAGCTTTTCCTTTTAAATTGAGAACATGATTTTATTGTCATAAATTAGGAATGGCCTCAATAAACAACGAGCAACCAAACATATTATTTAATTACTACCAGACGGATGAACTTAAGAGGAATTGTTCCCAAGTCAAAGCCATGCTTCTTGGCAGATATCTCTGATCCCAATCCTGATTTAGATGCCCCCTTTGTTGTACTAACCTCACAGTACCTATTATACCAAATTGTTATTGTCTGTTTACTTACCTACATTCCAAACCCCAGTGCACTAGATGATACATTTTTAAAGGCTGAAATCTTCTTTGTTTTATTTGCCTAGCACTTAGCATAATGCCAGGCAAATAATTCGCCCAAATAGTCACTAAATGCTAAACATTCACTGACTGATTGAATAAATGAATGAACTGGAATAGATCTTGGCTAGGGGTATTTACTGAGAGCACAGTCTATCTAGAACTAGACTATGCCAAACTGGGTCTATTGTGGGCTGACATTGATATCAGTACTCTTTTACATATATTAAAAAGATTAGAACATTTTTAGCATTTAGGGTTGCTAAATACATTTGAACTAACAACAAAGAAATATTAATAGCAAAATTCCTTTTATTAAACAGATGACATTCATATTGTTCTGAACACTTACTAAGTGCCAGCAATGTGTGAACCTCTAGGCAGAATGTTGCATTAGACAAAGCTTGCGCTTGGGAACAAAAATTTGACAGACAGACAATGTGAAAACAAAGTGCAAGCCTGGATTATGCTCAACAGAAGGAGGAGTGATAAGATTCTCCAGTTTGCATGTAAGCTTTTTCTCAATAGAATGTTACATTTAATATTTTAGAGAAGAATGTTTAGGACTCTGTTTCATTTGGAATTATGGGGGTTACCAGCCTGGGCCTAGGAGTTAGATCGGTTAAATCCAGTACTGCCTCTTCCGCCTACCACTTAGAAGAGATCCTTAATGAAGCTGAACCTCAGTTTTCAAGTATTAATGGAGTAATAATAATAATATCTGTCTCTGTAATGGTTAATTTGATGTGTCAACTTGACTAGGCTAAAAGATGTACAGATAGGTGGTCATTATCTCTGGGCATGTCCCTGAGGGTGTCTCTGCATGAGATTAGCATTTGAATCAGTAGACTGAGTTAAAGCAGATGGCTCACTCCAACGCAGGTGGGCATCATACAATCCTTTGAGGGTCTGAACATAACAAAAAAGAGAAGGAAGGACTAATTCACACTCTTCTTGATTTGGATATCCATATCCTCCTGTCGTTGGACATTGGAGCTCCTGATTCTCAGGCCTGTGAACTTCGGGACTTATACCAGCAGCCCCCTTGGTTCTCAGGCCTTTGACCTTGGATTAAATTATACCACCAGCTTTCCTAGTTCTCCGGTTTGCAGATGGCATGTCATGGGACCTCTCAGCCTCCATAACTATGTGAGCAAATTCTCAAAATACATATACATATACATATATATATATATACATATACATATACATATATGAAGTGTGATCACATAATGTGAATGTTTAAATAAAAATAATTTATTAGAATAAAAGAGACATTGCCATTAATCCCCCTCAAAATACTCCCCCTTGTTTGAAACACACTTATCCCATTGTTCTTGCCACTTTCTGAAGCAGTTCTGAAAGTCCTCCTTCGTGAGTGTCTTTAGTTGTGCTGTCCTGGCTGCCTCGATGTCCTGAATCATTTTGACTTTGGGGAAGAGCCAGAAGTCACACAGTACCAGATCCAGTGAATAAGGTGGATGAGGACACACCATAATGTTTTTATTTGACAGAAATTGCCATGTACCAGAAGTGATACGTGACATGGAGAATTGTCATGATGGAGGATGATTTACAGCACACTTTAAAACACACCTTCTCTCAATCGTAGGTCACACCTGACTGATTGCACCGAACAATTTGAAACTTGTCACACACTGTTACTAAGGTTTGATGAGCCGCTTCCCATATTAAATATCCCTGCCTTTCTGTTGGGTGGCACTCGGCAGCAGCTTTACCATATTGTTTGATCACAACAGAAAGGCTCTATGTCACACATTGTTTCTGGCATAGCAATTTCTGTCAAATAACATTACGGTGTGTCCTCATCCACCTTATTCACGGGATCTGGCACCATGAGGCTTCTAGGTCTTCCCCAAAGTCAAAATGACCATGAAAGGTAAATATTTTAAATTGATTCAGGACATCGAGGCAGTCAGGACAGCACAACTAAAGACATTCACAAAAAGAGGACTTCCAGAACTGCTTCAGAAAGTGGCAAGAATGATAAGTGTGTTTGAAGAGAGGGAGAGTATTTTGAGGGAGATTAATGGCAATGTGTCTTTTACTGTAATACATTTGTAAAAAATTTAAACACTCACTGTATTGTTTGATCACATCTCGTAGTCAATAATATGGTAATAACTATGCATAGTGTTAGGTGAGTACTAGACTAGTTAGGGGATCATTTCTTAAATTATATAAATTTAACTTAAGAAATTACCACTGCACTGTATACCTCAAATTAATATAATATTGAATGTTGACTGTAATTGAAAAATTTTAAAAAGGGGGGAAAAGGTAAAAGGGAATAAAAGGTCCAAATTTCCAGGTATAAAACAAATAAGTCATGGGGATGTAATGTACAGCATGGGGAAGATAGTCAATAATATTGTAATAGTGTAGTACAGTGTCAGATGGTTGGTTGACTTATCATCGTGATCACTTCTTTAGGTATATAAATGTTGAATAACCATGGTGTAGCTCTGAAACTAATACAATATTGGATATTAGCTACATTTTTAATAAAAATCATAAAAAAACAAACAAACGAACAAAACAAACAAAACAAGCTTATAGATGGGTACATAGGGTGAGTTGAAATGGGTGAGAATGATCAAAACATACAAACTTCCAGTTATAAAATAAATAAGTCATGGGAATGTAATGTAGAGCATGGTCATTATAATTAATAATACTGTATTGCATATTTGAAAGTTGCTTAAAAATTCTCATCACAAGAAAAAAATTTTTGTAACTATGCATTGTGACAGATATTAACTAGACTTATTGTGGTGATCATTTGGCAACAGATACAAATATCAAATCATTATGGTGTATACCTGAAACCAACTTAATGTTATATGTCACTTATATCTCAATAAAGTTTTAAAAAATAAAAAAAAGGGCCACAATTTTTCTAAATTTGTCAAAAAATATCAACCTAATAACCTAGTTGGTTCAGTGAATCCCAAGTAAGGTAAATATCAAGAAAGCCACATTAGGTACATAATTGTCAAACTGCTAAAAATCAAAGATAAAGAGAAAAATCCTGCAGCTAGAGGTAAAAAGACACAATTATATGTGGGAACACAGATGAGAAAAATGGCTCATTTCTTATTAGAAACAACAGACAATTAGACACCAAATAGACTTAAAACCAACTACATTAGGGATTATTCTAAATGAAAATGAACTGAACACTCCATTTTAAAGGCGGGGATTGTCAGACTGTAAAAACACAAGACCCAAGTATGGGCTATCTAAAACAGATGTGCTCCGAATATAAACACTCAGACAGAAATAAGAGGTGGAAAAAATATGCCATACTAATCACGATTAAAAACTCTCAGAAAACTAGGAATAGAAGAGAACTTCTCTAATCTCATAAAGGGCATTTACTAAAAACCTAGAATAAATGTTATACTTAATGGTGATATGTTGAGTGCTTTCCATCTAAAAGCAAGGGTATCTGTTCTTATTTCTTTTTTTTAAACATTGTACCAGGTGTCCTATTCAGAGCAATAAGAAGAAAAAGCACGCAGATTAGAAAGGAGGAAGTCAATTTATCTTAAGTTACAGATGACATCATTGGATTTGCAGAAAATCCTAAGAAATCTACAGAACTAATTAATATTTTTTGGGAAGGTTTCAGAATTCAATCTTGTTCAATATAAAACATCTTGAAAATGAAGAATAGAGTTGAAGCACTTCCTGCTAACTGTTTTTAAAACAATAATAAGTACTTTTTTATTGGCATATTGCAATATTTGTGTAACTAAGACAAGGAGCTAATATAAACAGCATAGATAGTCTAGGAAAAAATCGACATGTATTTTTGAAACAATTGTGTAAGGCAGTGGTTCTCAACCAGAGCCAATTTTGCCCCCTTAGGAGACATGCTGTGATGTCTGGATACATGTTTTTTAATTAAAGTTTATTGGGATGACAATTGTTAGCAAAATTACATAGATTTCAGGTGTACAATTCTGTAATACATCATCTTATATCACATTGTGTGTTCACCACCCAGAATCAGTACTCTTTCCATCACCATATATGATTTCACTGATATGTAGTATATAAAACTGAAAACAACAAGAGAACAAGAAAAACAAATGAAGAAACAAAACTTATAGACACAGACAATAGTTTAGTGGTTACCAGAGAGTAAGGGGGAGGGGAGTGGTAGATGAGGGTAAAGGGGATCAAATTTATGGTGATGGATTTTTTTTTGATGTCACAATTGAGTAGGGCCATTATTAGTATCTAATGGGTAGAGGCCAGGGATGCTGCTAAACATCCTACAATGGATAAGACAACCTTCCACACAAAGTATTTTCTGACCCAATATATCAGAGAAATCTTGGAATGGAAATATGAAAAGAAAAATGAGTCTCTATTCCTACTTCAAACTATGTATAAAAATAGTCCAAAATGACTCATAGACCTAAATGTGACAGTTAAACTACAAAGCTTATGAAATAAAACATAGGAGACTATCTTCATGACATCAGAATGGGCAAATTTCTTAGGCAGGACAAAATAAGCACTAATATTAAAAAAAATGATAAATTAGTTTTCATCATAATTAAAAAGTTCTGTTCATCAAAAGGTATTTGTAAGAAGATAGAGTAAGGCATAAATTGTGAGAAAATATTTGCAATACATATATACAACAAAGGACAAGTGTTCATAATATAAAAATCAATAATGACTATAATCCGATAAGATTAACCAAGTACTTAAAAAGAAACTTCACAAAAGAACATATTTAATGGACATTAAGCACATAAAAAATGCTCAACATAAGTGTTATAATGGAAATGCAAATTAAAACCACAATGAGGATACCACTACATCATCACCAAATAGTTAAAATTAAAAAAGACTTAGCATCATGACAAAGATGTCATGTTACATGATAAATGGAGCCCCACATTACTGGTGGGTGTGTAAAATGACACAACCACATTGAAAGATGGGAGTTTTTTAATAAACAACTACCTAGCAACTTCACTCCTTAATAGATACTCAGAAGAAATGAAAGCATATGGCTCAAAAAAAGTGTACATGAATGTTTATAGAAGCTTTATTCATAAACTGCTAGAAACTGAAGGTCACCTAAATGTCCATCAACAGGAACTTGCAGATAGCCATACAATTGAATAGTACTCATCAACAAATAAAAATAAACTTCTGATCTACACAAAAATATGGATACATCTCATATTCAGTGAAAGAACACAGAAAAGTACATTCCATGTAACCTCAATTATATAAAGTTTAAGAAAGTTAAAATTAATCTATAGGGATAGAAACAAGAATAGTGGTAGTCACTGTGGAGTGTGTAATGACTGGAAGTAGGCACTCGGAATGCTCTAGGGTCATAGAAATGCTCTATATCTTACTAGGTTATTGGTTACATGGGTATACACATTTATTAAAACTCACTGAACTGCACATTCATGATCTGTGCATTTCACCCCGCATAAATTTTACCTCTATTTAAAAAAAAGCAAGTTTAGAGAAAACAGTATTGATATACTGCTGTGTTCCATGGACTGTTGTAGGCAGTAGTGATACAGCATAAACAAAAGGGTAAAACTCTGACTTCATCAAACATATGTTTATATTGCGAGTATGAAGGAAGAGCTACAATCAAAGTGCAAATATGGTCTCTGGTTGTGAAAAGTGCTATAGAAAAAATAAAGCAAGGTATAGGGATATAAAGTGACAGTTGGGTCAGGAAGTAGTACTTTATTTGGGGGAACCAGGAGTTGTGGCCAAGTTTTATAATATCCAATGTTGGTGTAGTTAGTAGTTACGTAAAAAGATATACAGTAATATCTTGGTTTGTGAGCATAATTTGTTCCGGAAACAAACTACTTGTATTGCAAAACATGGCTTGTTTACCAAGTTAAAATGTATTAGAAATGTTTGCTCATCTTGTGGAACACTCGCAAACCATGTTACTCGCAATGCAAGGTTTTACTGTATTTACATTTTAAGTAAATCATTAGAAACATTTCTGAAATCAGCACAGCAATATGTAGCAAGAATCACATCATTACCCACATATGAGGGCCAGTGACACTGCCCTCCACAGCTAAGATGCTGAACAACAGCTCAACCTGGAGCTGGGCTGCCGTGAGTTGCCGGCAACGGCTGCACCCCCTGTGGCAGTGGGTTGCCATGGGCTACCGTGTGTAGCCAGCAGCCAGCGTGAGCAGCCGTCCAGAAGCCTGCGACTGATCTGCCTCACCTGGGAAGAGCGCAATGATGGTGCCAACTTGGGCCAGTGAAGCAACGTCCTCCACAACTAGACTGAAGAACAAAAACGACAGCAACTTGTCTGTTCCCCTTCCCCCAATTCCCCAGCACTGTTCCCATTCCCCCAATTCCCCAATAAAAATCTTAAAAAAAAATCACATCATTAAATTTGTTCATACCTTAACATAGTAATTCCATTTCTTGAAATTAAAAAAAAATTTAAAGAATATAAAACTTCACGCATGAAAGATGTATTGCAATATTACTTATAATATTAAAAATGAAAAGTAACCTCGTATTGCATCCAGCCTGCTCCTGGATTTTTTTTGGTTATGCAAGCTATTAAACAGTGCCTACTCTTATTTCTTTGGTTTTGCATAAACTAATTTGAGGAGCTTTCAGCAGTTGCAACCAAAGGAGACCTGACTAACAGGATTGCTGTTTTAAGAAGCTTCACAATCAGAGTTCTCAAAGGAGTCTACAGGAGGTACTCAACGACCTTACAAAGCATTTTGATGGTCTTTTGGAAGAATGAAAACCTGAACATACTCATTCTCATCTTCAGATGGATTCAGCAATCTCCTATAATTGCTTACTTGGCTAAATTACTGAGGACTACAGGGATTTGCTATTTTATGAAATTAAAAGAAGAACAACAGGAGCTGTTATCTAACTCCTGAAAAAGAATGCCCGCAGGTTCTTAGGGCCCAGCAGGAAAGAGGTCACAATCACGCTATTAGTTTTGCAGTAGTTAAAAGTTGCATGCTCCGTCTTGCTATGGTTAGCATCAGCAATTTCCTAGCTTCAACACAAGGAGATTTTCTGTGTTCTCTGAGAAAAGAGTTGAGTTTTGGATCCCAAATGTTCATTCTTTAATTTAGGTCTCCTCAAGGAAGAAAAATAGCTATTCTGTAACAGTGATTCCCAAGAAGTGTTGAATCCCAAACCTCTGGATTTGGGAGGTCTGACAGATGACAAGCCACGCGAAAGGGCAGGGGTTAGAGGCAGGCATCCTACAGAGAAATTGTTAAGTTATGCTATCCTATTTTTTAGTTTTAACAAGATAACACTCCGGTTGATGCAGGCTAACTGGTGACTCAGTGGCATCCTGAGTCTTTAAGGGAAATGTCAGGAGCCTAAGGATACTGGAGGGCTCCACAGGAGGGCAATCCATTAGGGTTTCCTTCCCCACCGTGCTGCGTGTCCTTTAAAGATACACACACACACACACACACACACACACACACACACACACACACA
>NW_017732593.1:14594-35724 GCF_001890085.2 Hipposideros armiger
TTACTAAAACCATTCTTGGCAACATTTTGTCATATTTCTTTCCTGTATTTTCATGTTTACCCATGCTCTTCACGGAGTTGTACTCACAGCATACAAAGTACAGCTTAGCATTGTACTTTGTTCAAATTATAAGCATTTCACCACGTTTTCATAATCTCTGTAATAAGCATTTTTCATGACCGCATACTCATTTTTACTGACGAAAGAAATTCCTATATTTTACATAAAAATCTCTCTGATTTGTTTCTCCTGCAGTGATTCTCATCCTTCAGTGTGCTCCAGAATACCATGGGAGCTCTAAAAAGACCACTTTCCAGGCCTCTGTTCTCAGAAATTTATGTTTGGTTAGTCAGGAGTGGGGCCCAGGCATCAGCATTAAAAAACCAAAACCCTAGATGACTCTCATGTGTCCAGGGTTTCGAACCACTGATGTGTCCTCCAAATATATATGTCCTTGAAATTTATTGTACAGCAGTATGATTCATGGGCTCTTTGGGTTCAAGGACCCCTTGTTATTATCCAGTTTATATAACACAGTTTAAGTTATTATTATCTACTTTGTAGACAAACTTTTCAATGTTCCCCCATTATAAACAGGGTGGCTATGGACATGTAGATGTACATGACATTTTTTAGAAGTAGGATCCCTGGGTCAAAGTAGACGACAATTTCATGGCTCTTTTTACCAGAGCCAAATTGCCTCACCTTGGGAGTCCCCCTTACACATTCTCTCTTCCTCTTATGTATGTGTATATCAGGACTGAGGCGAATAGTCCAGAGGACCCTGTGCAGATCTCTGCAGCTCTCGCTGTCTTCTGTCCAGCTCTCTCCTCTACGGTATCTTCCCCACAAATTCTAGCCGCTGTGGCCTCTCCAAACTTCAGCCTCTGCCCTCCCCAACTCAGCAAGACCGAAGGGCTCTGTTTTGGGTTCTCCCTTTTTGTGTCACACACAGCATGGAAGCTGCCTCTACACAGTAACCTGGCGCAATAGTGCTTGTTGTCTTCTTCTTGGGATCGCAGTTCTGTGCCACTTTTTTTCCAGTGTCTGCAAACCGTAGTTTCATGTTTTGCTTTGTTTTTTCCTTTTTTTTTTCTAGTTGGTTAAGGTAGATAAAGTAAATCTAGTCTGTCTCTTATTCCCTTTTGGCTGGAAGCAGAAGTGAGTCCATTTATATTTAATGTAACTACTAATGTATTTGGATTTGTTTCTATCAACTTATTCAGTGTTTTGTATTCTTCCTCTTTTTATCTGTTCTTTTTCTCTCCTTTTTGGATAGTTGTTTTCACACTGTTCTCTAGGAAGCCCTGGAAGGAGTTCTTAAAGACCACTTTTGTCAGCATGTATCAGGGTTATGTATACATGTAGGTAGATGGTCCCATAATATATATGGTTTGTAAAAAGAGTGCACTGTAAATAAAAAAATTGAAAACCAATTGACCAATATAATTTGTGATGAATTATCTAGTTAATTAGACAGCCCTTTCTGTTTATCCATTTAATATTTACTGAATGCATGGATACCAGGGACTATGCCAATTTGTGTTAGTTGATTCAGGGAGTTCATTTCTGAAGTAGGCTGGAAGGACCTATTCTCGGAATTGAAGTTTTCAGGCCTCGTTTTTAGTCTATTGTCATATTGGTTTATAGCAATCATATTCTCCCCCATATTAAAGGTATTTTATAAATCTGTTTCTGTTGTCTTTACTGGACTTGATGGACAAGAGGGCAACAATTTAGGTAGCCTGTGGTAGATGCTAGAGAAATATTTAACTAATTGAATTGCATAGAACTGTGACAATCAAGTTGTACAAATATTGTCAAAAGGGAAAAGTTATGGTTCCTCCCCAAAATTTCCAGGCAAAAAGTTGACCCTGCCTTTACTTCTCCATTGAGGTCCCGTGAAAAATAGGGTTTTACAGATATTATCTCTGTTGAATGTAATCACATATTATTTATAAGTCCATGGTTATTTAGATGGACATTGACTACCATTTTTATAGATTCAGCCTGTGCTTATCAAGTATGGTTCAAGCACCTACATCAGAATCTAATGCAGTGCTTGTTAATGATGCACATTTTTCTAATCCACACTCAAGAACTATGCAATCAGAATATCTAGGGAGGCCTACGTGGAATTTACATTTTTTAACAAGTGCCCCAGATGATTTTATGGTTTGATAAATATTGGCTTAGGCATTTGATACTGATTTATCAAGGAAAATAAACCATATTTTTCACTGGGGGAGGGCTTCTCATCAACTCTGTTCTGTGCCCTGGTCCTCCCACCCCAGCCAAACAGCTGGGTAGAAGCCTTTCCTAGAATACTAATGACTTACCCATTTATGAGAAAGATCACTTAAGAACTCACCCCCTACTCTACTGCTGTCTTTAGAGACTAGTGCTAGCAAATCAATCTTAATTAAGAATGTCAAATGAAAATAAGGGTGCAGTTGTAGGTTCAACAGCTAAGTGGTTTTCTTATTAATGAGAATACACTCCCAGCTGTTTTGCAGGACTCTTTAGCATAAAGTACATGAGTCAGAAGTCTTTGTTTGCCACCACCACGGTTCAGCTGAACCCTCAGATGGACTGCAATGCAAACAGGAACTAAAGGACACCTCTCCTCTGCTTCATTTCTGTGGGCCAACCTGGGTCTCCTCTGTGGATTGAGACCAATATTCAATCTGAGAACACCCTGGGTAAAATGCAGGCTGGGTATGTGCCTAATTAGAGTTTGCATTGGATTCATGGTTTGGCTATATCACTTACTAGCTCTTTGACTTGAGGCAAGTCTATTATTTTCACTTGATTTTAACTCCTCTAAAAAATAAATATGATCATGCTCTACCTGGTTTACCAGACTATTGTAATGATCCATGAGATAAACATTCATCATGGTTCTGGCATCTGAGGCCCAGGCAATGGAAATTTCTTCTTATGATTCTGACTTCTTACACCCCACAATATATCTATCCTCTGTCCTATCCTCCTATTGCTCTTATCTTAGTGTGTGTCGGTAAAGGAAAAAAAGAATGATTTAAGTAGACCTATCAGTGCATGATGAAGTGCTAGTCACTCCTTCAAGCTAAATGCTTTAAGCCAGCAATCATTCATTTATGCATTTGTTCATTCATTTGATAAATATTGATTAACCACCTACTAGTAAAAATACATTTAATAATTGTGTGTATCTGTGTGTGTATTTGGTATGAGTGAGTAAAAAAATGATTAAGTGTAAATCCAATGTATCAAGAGTATAGGTGTTAGCAACGATGGCATAACTGAGTTGAGGACATGTGGAAATGCTACAGAAGTTGGCCTAAGGAAAGGTTACAGCGAAAACAACAAAGCATTTGTTAGAACAACAGAACATGTAACAAACTGAAGTCATATTCAAGGCAAAATCATGCTAGAGTGATGAATGACAGCCCATTAATCCAAGCAAATCCAATGTCCAGGGTAGGAAGGCGGGGAATTTGAAGTCCCCTCTAGATCAGACCTGCCTCTTCTGTTCACCATCTTCTTAGCTGACCTGCCTACTTGCCCGCTAAAAGATGAAGTGTTGCAACACAATTTATGATGGTCTTTCAAGGGGTGAACCTGTATTCTACTTCCTGTTCCCTACTTTGAAGTGATAAGCAGGTTTAAACAGAGCCTGGTTCTCTGGGGCTGGCTAGGCAAACTCAACTCTCATTCTTACCTCTTCCAGATATACAGCTATTTGGCTACGATAAGCATGGTCTGATTTGCAGACCTAGTCGTTTCTTTCCCCCTCCACCTCCTCCTTTTTCATGGTTAGCTAAACATGATAAGATCTTAAGGTTTCAATTTGGGTGAACTAGCATCTTAGTTCAATTAGGGTGAACTTAGTCTTTGCGTCTAAAAGCTGTGGAATCCACCCTTTACTAGAGCTTGTACGAACTCAGGTGTGTTGTATATAATAGGAAATCTATTTAATAACTGAGCCAAATGCCAAAAGGCTCTCAGTTACATAATATCTAAGTTATAAAAATCTCATGTTAAGAACAGGAAATACATTAATTTACAAAATGTGTGAGTTGAAAAAGTCCTTGAGTCCTTGGATATCATCTAGTCCATTGTTCTTTATCCCTTTTGGGCCTTGAATCCTTTGAAAAATTTCATGAAGGTTATACCAACAAATTTTTTTCATATAGTATCAGGGCACTTCTTACCTTTCAAAACTGTGTACATAGATCCATGAATATACCTTCTAATCTTGTCCAATCCCACTATTTCACAAATCTTGAAACCAATTCCAGATTCATGCATTCACAAATATTTATTGATCATTACCTTTGTGCCCACTATTTTGCTAGCTTCAGGGAATATCAGGATAAATAATTTCTGCTTTCTTTCCTTAGGAAATCTTCTAAAGTTTAAGTGAATTGCCTAAGGTGATAAAGACAGACAATGTGGGGTCTTCTAAACCCAAATCCAACCCCTGAGGTAAACAAGGCCAGGAATCAGGAGAGTTCCAACAGATAGTATTTTACCAAATAGAGTAAAACTTTTTGGGAATATCAGCAAAGGTCTTTAGTTCTGGCATGTGGGAGGAGTTTCTATGAGGGGGTGAGAGATATCTAAGACATACTTCCTGCTTGGTAGATAAATATACTCCAAAACTGACTTATGGTGATGGTTGCTCTAGTCAGTAAAGTTGCTAAAAAAATCATTGAATTGTCTACTTGAATTAGGTAAATTTTATAACATGTAAAATATAATTCAATAAAGATAAAATATGTTTTCTGAGCACTGACATATAAAGAACTTGGAAGTTGTCACTTCTACCCTCACAAGAAAAACACTGAACAAACTGAAAAGCAATGACTTTTCTTAGATCCATCAAATAATTGAGCTTACAGAGCAAATTGTTACCCCGTAACCTGGAGAGACTGGTGAATACAGAGAATCACAGCTGAGATCAGTTTACCTGAAGTATAGGCCACTGGAGCCATAAATGGGTAGAAGCATGGTAATCTTAATGAATTTCTAGATATTGGGTATGGACTATTAGCTCAGAGTTAAAAACTCTTGGGTAGGGGGCCGAGTGGCTTGGAACACCAGCTCTGAGCAGCAGGGCCCCAGTTCGAATATCACATGAGTGTCAATGATGCTGCGCCCTCTACAGCTAAGATGGTGAATGGCAGCTCGACCTAGAGCTGGGCTGCCATGAGTCGCCAGCAATGGCGTAGGCAGCAGTGGGGCTGCCCAGCAGCTGGCATGAGCCACCGTGAGCAGCCGTCCTGGTGAGCGACTGCCTCAGCTGGGAAGAGCACAGTGATAATACCAACATGGGCCAGTGAAACAACGTCCTCCACAACTAGACTGAAGAACAAAAGGACAGCAACTTGTCTGTTCCCCTCCCCCAATTCCCCAGTAAAAGTCTTTAAAAAACAAACAAACAAACAAACAAAACCCTCCTAGGGGCCCAGTATTAGAGAGACTGCCACACTTTCATGGGTTTTACCTCCAGCAATCTCATCAGACTGTCACCTTGAAAATGAAAGAAAAATTCCATCTTTGTTTAGAGCATGAGGAGGGGAAAAGTAACCATTTTGAAATATGCCCACTCTCCTAAAAAAGCTTGCCTTTCAAGGGGAACTATATTACCAGAGTCTTATTTGACCTAAAGGAGGGCATTTGACCAGATCCAGTCCCCTATAGCCTTTCTATCACAGGTATGGGGAGAAGAAAGAAAAAGCTAAGAAGCAGTACTGAAGGCCAGACTTAGGCCTATTTAAAAAATGAGATTTTGTTATAAGATTATAGAAAGCATCTCTTTTAAATTCATTACCATCACATCAACAAGACTCTCATATAATATCAGTGGATTATAACTGAGAGAACTACAGGACACAAACTCAATTTAAGAAGGAATTCTTAGTTAAACACAAAGACAAAGGGGAGTAAAAAACACACACAAGAAAACTAGAGGAAACTGAAGCTTCTGGCACCTACAGCTACAGCAAATATTAAACACAGCCTACCTCCTGGACAGATTATCATAAAATTTCACATCAAAAGCCTAATTACCATATTTTGCCATGTATAAAGCATACTTTTTTGCCCAAATTTGTGAGGGAAAAATAAGAATGTGCATTATACATGGATAGTACTTAATATTTATCTATACAAATGTTTTGAATTCTTTTATTTATGCTTAGAAGTTAAAAGTGTAACTCTAGACAGCAATAACGATATCCATATGCAAAATAATACCCCTGGAATAGATAATCAGTTTTGTTGAGCTTAAGACAAACTTGCAACAACGAAGAGTTCTTGGCCTTCTGTTGGGTTGTCGGGAAAGTCATGATGCATTTCTGCATTGAGAAACATAGAAAAATACGTCATGACTTTCCCGACGACCCAATATGATGTGCAAATATTGTAAATTTGTTACCGGTGCATAAAATTTCTTGTATCTGTTCTTGTGTTTTGTAATTATTTGTTACATAAAATTTCTTGTATTATAGTATGTTAAAAAATAAATGCTAAAATTCCTTTATAATACAAAAAAAATGAGTACCTAAATGTAAAGAAATAAAAATTTGAATTAAAAAAAATAAAACAAAAGATTTTTCCCTGAAAGTTTGGACCAAAAATGTGGGTGTACATTATACACAGGAGCATATTACACATGCAAAGTACAGTACCTTTGTTCCTATTACCCAGTATATCATGTCTGGCTTTTGCCAAAAAAATTGCCAGGCATGCTAAAAGACAAATAAAAATGCAACAACAAATAATAAAAAAACAAAACTCCCCACATTCTGAAGAGACAAAGCAAGCATCAAAACCAGACTCAGGTATGGCACAGATTTTAGAATTATTAGATAGAGAATTTAAAATAACTAGGATTAATATATTAAAGATTCTAATGAATTTGTAAATAACATGTAAATAACATGAATTTGTAAAGAACAGATGAATAATGGAAGCAGAGAGATGGAAAGTCTAAGAAAGAATAAAAAGTAAATGCTAGAAAATAAAAACTCTGTGAAAGAAATAAAGAATGACTTTAATGGGCTCATTAGGAGATGGGATACTGGCAGGAAAAAAAATCACTGATCTTGAAGATATGTCAGCAGAAATTTCCCAATCTGAAATGCAGAGAGAAAAAAAGAATGAAAAAAATGTGAAACGGAGTATCCAAGAACTGTGGGACAATTAGAAAAAGGGTAAAATACATGCAATGGGAATATAGGAGGGAGAGGAAAGAAAGAAACAGAAGAAATGCTTGAAGTGAGATGTTAATTTTTCAAAATTCATGAGAAATACCAAACCACACATCTAGAAAGTTCACAGAATACCAAAGAAGGTAAATACCAAAAAGTGACTACATTTAGACATATTATTCAAACTTCGGAAAACCAAAAACAAAGAGAAAATCTTGAAAGAAGCCAGAGCAAATAACATTTTACCTGTGGGGTATAAGGATAGGAATGATATAAGACTTCTAGTCAGGAACCATGCAAATAATATACGAGTGAAGTATTTAAAGTGTTTAAAGCAAATCTACCAATACAAAAAATCTGTATTCAGTGAAATCATCATTCAAAAGTGAAGGAGACATAAAGACTTTTTCAGACAAACAAAAATTGAGGGAATTCACCAGTACACTTATCCTGTAAGAATTATTAAAAGTTCTTCAGGAAGGTGTAATAATATAGGTCGGAAACTCAGTTCTACGTAAAGAAGTTAAGAACATCAGAGAAGGAATAAATGAAGGTAAAGTAAAATATTTTATGTTT
This sequence comes from Hipposideros armiger, assembly GCF_001890085.2. Taxonomy (NCBI): domain Eukaryota; kingdom Metazoa; phylum Chordata; class Mammalia; order Chiroptera; family Hipposideridae; genus Hipposideros; species Hipposideros armiger. Next base: position 22,370 of record NW_017732593.1, read on the forward strand.
CTAATTCTTTTTTTAATTGAGCTGTAATTGACATATGACTTCCTAATTCTCAGTTTATTTAATAGATTACTGTTTATTCAAAGCAATGATGGCAGCAATGTTTTGGGTGACAGAGTATGGGTAAATGAAATGAATGACAGCAATGCTATAAGGGATGAGAAAAAAGGATTGGAAATGCCATTATAAACTACCTGCATTACCATGAAGTGATACTGTTTTACTTGAAAGTAGAATTTGATTATTTGTAAACATATATTTGCAATCTTTATGGAAGCCTCTGAAAAATTTTAAAGAAGTATAATTGATATGCTAAAAAAGGAGAGAAAATAAAATAATATAAAATGTTCAATTAAGGGGCTGGCCAAATAGCTCAGTTGGTTAAGAGTTGGCTTGGTAGCATGCGCTCTGACCAGCAGGGCTGCTGGTTCGGTTCCCACATGCGCCAGTGATGCTGCACCCTCTACAGCTAATTGTAAACAACAGCTCGACCTGGAGCTGGGCTGCCATCAGTGGCCGGCAACCATGTGGGCTGTCGTAAGCTACCATGAGTGGCCGACAGCCAGCATGAATGGCCAGCAGCTAGTGAGAGCTGCCGTGAGCCACTGTGAGTGGCCGTCCAGAGGCCGGCGACCCATCTGCCTCACCTGGGAAGAGTGCAATGATCATAATACCAACATGGGCCAGTGAAGCGACGTCCTCCACAACTAGACTGAAGAATGGAAGGTCAGCAACTTGTCTGTTCACCTTCCCAGATTCCCCAACACTGTTCCCCTTCCCCAATTCTCCAATAAAATCTTAAAAAAAAAAGTTCCATTAAAACCATAGTGGGCAGAAAAAGAAGGGAAAACAAGAAAAAAAGAAGAATAAACAGAATAGAAAAGAATTACAAATATAATAGATATTAATCCAACTATATCAATAATCACTTAAAATGGGAATGGCATAAATGCACCAATTAAAAGACAGAGATTGTTAAAATAGATTTTAAAATACCAACCATATGTTGTCTACAAGAAAAAAATACCAACTATATGTTGTCTACAAGAAGCCCACTTTAGATATAAATACACAGATTAAAAGTAAAGGAAGGGAGAAGTGTGTTAACACTAATCAAATGAAAGCTGGAATAGTTAATTTCAGAAAAAGCAGACTTCAGAACAAGAAAAATTTTCAGATATAGAGAGGTATTATGTAATAAGGAGCCAAATCTATAGGAAGACGCCTCAATCCTTAATGTGTATGCACCTAACAGCACAGTATTAAAATACATGAGGCAAAACTCAATAGAACTGCAAGCAGAAAAAGACAAATTGTAGTTGAAGATTTTAATACCCCTCTCACAGTAGCTGACAGATCCTGCAGGCAGAAAAGCAGTAAGAACATAGTTGAACTGAATAGCATCATCAATCAACTGGATTGGATTGACATTTATGGAAGACTTCATACAACAACAAATTACACATTCTTCCCAAACTCACATGGAACACTTAACAAGATAAACCATGTTCAGAACCAAAAAACACATTAACAAATGAAAAAAAATAGAAATCATACAAAATATACTCTCAGACCACATTGGAATTAAACTAGAAATCAATAACAGAAATATAAATGGAAAATCCCAAATAGAGATTAAAGAACACATTGCTAAATAACAAGTTGCTGAAAGAAGTTGCAAAGGAAAATTTAAAATTATTTAAAAATAAATATCAAAATTTGTGGGATGCAGCAAAAACAGTGCTTACAGGGAAAGTTATAGTACTGAGTGACTATATTAAAAAATAAGAAAGAGCTAAAAGAACAATTTAAATTTCCACCATAGGAAACTAGAGTAAGGAGAGAAGTTTAAGCAAAAGCAAGTAGAAGAAAAGAAAAAATTAAAAATTAGGAGAAATCAAGGAAATCAAAAACCATAAATCAAAGAAACAAAAAGCTGCTTCTTTGAAAAGATCAATAAAACTGATAAACCATAGTCAATCTCACCAAAAAAAATGAGAGAAGACACAAATAAGCATATAAAAAGATACTCAACACCTTATGTCATCAGGGAATTGCAAATTGAAACAATAACGGGGTACCATCTCTAATTCCAAAAGAGTGACAACACCAAATGCTGGTATGGATATGGAGCAACAAGATCTCTCATTCAATCCTGGAGGGAATGCAAAGTTGTACAGATCTTAGGAAGACGGTTTGGCAGTTTCTTACGAAGCTAAACATAGGCTTACTATAGGATCCAACAATTGCCCTCACAGGTATTTGCCCAAAGGAGTCAAAAACTTATGTTTACACAAAACATTGCAAATGGGTATTTATAGTAGCTTTATTCATAATTGCCCCAAACTGGAAACAATCAAGATGTCCTTCAATAGGCGAATGGGTAAATGTACATGGTGGCACATTGACACAATGGAATATTATTTACTGATAAAAATAAATGAGCTATCAAGCCACAAAAAGACATAGAGGAAACTTAATGAATATTACTAAATAAAAGAAGCCATTTTGAAAGGCTACATCTATATGATATCAACTAAATGACATTTTGGGAAAGGCAAAACCATTGAGAGTAAAAAGATCAGTAGTGTCCAGGGATTTGGGGGAGGGGAGAGGGGTGAGTAGGTGAAACACAGAGCATTATCAGGGTGATAAAACTATTCTGTACGCTATAATGAAGGTAAATACAGGATATTATGTAGTTTTTAAACCTATAGAACTGTATAACACAAAGACTGAACCTGGATTTAAACTATGGACTTCAGCACATAATAATGTTATCAGTATTGGTTCATTCATTGTAACAAATGTACCACACTAAAGTAAGATGTTAATAATAGGGAAGCTATATGTGAGAGAGTTGGGAATAGCTGGTGATGCTCTGTATTATCTGCTCAATTTTTAGTAAATTTAAAACTGTTCTAAAAATAAAATCTATTAATTAAAAAAATATATATATTTCCTCCACTTTCCAATTCTGATTCATGTTGCACCATAGGAGGTGTGATACTAAACGCCTTTCAAACAATAAATAAATGCCACAACTTATAGGTCCAAATAAATCTTGTTCTTTTGGAGCAATTACCTCAAAGAATAGTGCCCTTGTTCCAAAGATGGTTTTAACATCTGTAGGATAAAGATATCCCTTGAAGTGTTTCCTATAGAGCTCATTTACAAGTTGTATTATAAACTTTGTGGTCTTGCCTCACATCCCTCAGCCCACCTCTGATTGCAGCTGTGCCTGCAGTGGACAGCTCCATGTGAACTCAGAGGCACACAGACAGCATCCCATTTCAAGCTTTCATGCCTTTTCCAAAGCTGTAGGAGTCCACTCAGTCACACAGGAGGACAATCCAGAAATACAGAGAACTGAACAACTTGGGGGACTGCCTTTACATGGTGGGGACTGGAACCAGTGGATAAATGCTCAGCTTCCTGTCCTTTGGCTAAAATATTCATGCATGTCTCACAATCCCAGGAAAATTGAGGCCCCCATGCTCCTAACAGTGACCTTGACAAAGCACTCTTATGTTGACTTTTTCTCTTCCCTACTTCATTCTCACCACTCCCTCATTCTCGATTCTTAAGATGATCTCCTAAATAAACTACTTGGACTGTGGTTCTTGTCTCAGGCTCTGCTTTCACAGGTAATAAAAGTAAAACACAAATTATATGAATAATGATTTCAGGAAACAGAACAACTATGACCATGTCTTTTAAAGATGTCTTAGTGAAACAAGTCCGCAAACTGGTTACAGAAAAGGCCTCTTAAGAACACTGTGAAACAATGCTTTCACTGGTGTTTAAGAACAGAGAACCACAAACATCTGGAATGAGATAATGAATTAGCAACTCTCCCTCTCATAGAACTATCAGGAGCTTAATAACTGACCCATGGCTGTACCTGAATCTACTCAACATCCTCCATAGCTCTCTTTTTTCCCAGGATTTCACTGAAGAGATTTGGAGGACAATTATCAGATCTCGAGATTTGAGCAGGCATCAAGGTAGATCATGGTGTCTGAGGAATTAAAGAGTGAAGAGAGAAGTGGGAATGGCAAGAACAGCTTCAATCTGGGGATAGGCACCCAAAACAATGTTGTGAGACATCTCCACAGGCATGGCCACAAGAAATGTACAGAGCAGTGAAATATGAGCAAGAGGTCTGCAGGCAGCCAAACTGCATCTAGCAGGTGTGCAAACAGACAGCAGGATGTTTACCTGTGGTGGTTTCAAAATGATTCTGCAGAAATTCCTCAGCACTCCTTTTTCCTTCCAAAAGGTGGAGACTAATTCTCTTCCCCTTGAGTATGGACTGGACATACTGACTCACTTCTAACTAATAGCAGATAGATACATCATTGGGTGACTTCTGAGACCAGGTCATAAATAGCATGGTGGCTTCCTCCTTGTTTTTCCTCTCTCTCAAATCTAAATACAAGAGTCTTTATCTGAGGGAAGCAAGCTGCCATGTTATGAAGGCACTCAAGCAGCATTAGAGAGAGGCCATATGACAGTGAACCATGTGAGAGCCATTTTGGAAGTAGACTGTCCAGTCCCAGTCAAACCTAACTCTGGTTCACATCTTGATTTTCAGCATAAGCAACTCTGAGATAAACCACCAGCTAATCTGTTTGGGATTCTGATAATCTTGCCTAAGAAGATAGTAGTTCAAACTTCTAGAAAGGCACACCAGAGCCTTCATGATCTGATCTTTATTCCATCACCTCCTGGTTTTTGTCCTCATGCAGCCTCTTTCTAATCATACTGATCTGCTTTCTGTTTTCTCACCATAACATTTTCCCTCAAGCCTAGCATATGCTCTGTTTTCTGTCTGTAGGCATCTACTCATCTTGCTTCAACTCAGTCCATCTGGTAAACTCTTGCTTATGCCTCAGCTCAAGTGCTGTCCTCTCTGTGAACATTTTTTCACAATCCAAGCATCTATTGCAATATAAAGTAAATGGAGTTGTGCCGTTTTTGAATTCAGTAACTGAATGAACAAATACAGTGTTAGTGCACTCTTGCCATTTAAATAGCAAATATAAGAAAGTTGGAAGTCTAACTCAACCGCTTTTCCATTAATGCAGATTCAGCAAACATGTAAGAGCACTTTCTATGTGACATGCATAATGCTTGGCATTTCTCTCTGAACTGTCTTATTAAATCTTCATAATAATCTATGGGGAAGACACAGGCTTTATTATTCCCATTTGCCTCATAGTTTAGATAGAGCCAGGATTCAAACCCAGATCTCCTATCTCCAATCTGAGGAGTCTCCCTTCACACTCGCACAGCATTATTTCAGTAATAATAACAACTATATCAGAGAAAATTCTTTAGGGACTTAGAAGGATGACTTGGGGCCATGTCCTATTATACTGTAGAAGAATATTTTTCAGGGTTTATTTTATAGACATGTCAATAAACACTTCATGTGAAGCAGTGCTTGATAAACACTCATGTCCTGACCAAACAGTTTTCTTCTTCTGTTGTGGGATCTTGAGCTATAAAGGTAAGAGGCATGAAAGAAAATCCGCAAAGCCCTTTATGACAACCACACTGGTGAGACAGTAACTCAAAGAAAGGTAATTATTAGAATCATCAGAAAGTGTTCTCAGCCCTAATGAAAGCTTTTCCTTGGGGAAGATCTTGGTGGTAGTTATTCACACAAATTATTTCTCAGGAGCCCACAGTAGATTGACGAGACCTATTTTCAATTAAACTGCAGTGCTTTCCAAGTGGTGAAAGAGTGAAAGACATTTTTTAAAGAGAACAGTTCCCTATCTAATAAATAACTACCTGCCATGGTATGCAATTTAATAGTAGTTGTGGCATTGTACATCAAAAAGTAAATTGCAGTGTATGAAGTTAACGAATTCTTGGTGTGAATGCTGCCAGCTTACTCTTTCTAGAAGCATCAAACAATAGATCATGAAAAAATACTACCTCAGTTGTTGATTCCATATTAGATTGTGGACACATCTAAAATAAGGCTAGTCACCTTGGCATGAATAATAAGTGAGGTTTTTTTTTTTTTTTGGTTTCCTCTACACTTATGTGGACATTAATGTGAAATTTAATAAAAATATCATAGCCAGTGGTAATTTCATTTTTATTATTTTATAAGGGAATGTGAATAAAGAACAAAATACTGAAGACCTGGGTGAAAAGCCTCAGGGCTTTGCCTCAAAATTAACTAGATATTCTAGGATACAATTACAATTAGTGGTATTATGTTTCAGTATTTAAAACGAGTGACTGAGGACATATAATAAAGTGCTGAGGGGAGGGAACACAGGTCAGTTTTAAATGTGACAAAGGATTTTGGGTCAGTGAAGTCAGTCAAGCTTACCTGGGGAAGTAATCAATAGAAGAAAAACAAGAAAAGGCTGGGAATCCCTACATTGGTCAGTATTAGATTTAAGAAACATAAAACTTTAGGATTTAGAGCCACAAAGACTATTCTTCATTGGAATGTACTCAAAACAGGGTTTGATTCTCACCCTTCTTCCAGTAACAGCCTCGCTATGGAAATTGGGAAAGACATACAACCTTGGTGTCTGTAAAGTGAAAATAAAGATAAAATTTTCATCATATAGTTGTTAAAATAAATGATATGATGATCATCAGTTTAGTTAACAGTAATTTTATTTAGTACTTAATATGGGCCAACCACTGTGCTAAGGGCCAGCACATGATCTTTAGTTTTCAAGACAATCCAATGAAGTAGGGCTATTATTATTTACATGTTTATAGACGGGGAAAATGGAGCAGGGGGAGGGTGTTGCACAGAGTTAATGCACCTTGCCTAGGTCCCACAGCTAGTAAGTGACAAAACAGAATTTTCACTGAGGCAATCTGCTCCGCAGTTTTGTAAGGATTTTGAGTGTCTCCGTATTATTTTTCTCCCAGAGCAGACAGAAACAGCTTAATAAATCAGAGCTGAAACTGAATCATGCACACACTAAAACTAGGGAAAATGATTAAAAATTACCCAATGGGAATAAAACATAGTAGACAGGTGAGTTGTTCCTGGCTCCATTTTCATAAACGTAATGTTGATTAAGATCTAGGTACCTTGCACTAGAAACAATGCTAGATCCGTTTTTCTTCCTTTATCTATGTTAGCTTTTCTGCCTAAGCTCCCTCATCTCCCGCTTCTTCATTTTGAGGCAGAATGGGAAGTGAATTTACACAGCAACATTTATTTAACATTTTCCTAGTTTCTTAAACTATGAAGCCTACAAAAAGTACCATTCTGAATCGCCAGTGTTTTGTGATTCTCTCTGCATTCAGCAGAAGAGCCCGGGCGTTGGATCCTGACTTCATGCTTGCGTGGACTTTTTCTCATCCAATGTCTTTCCTGTTTCACAGACATAAAAAAAATGTGGCCTAGATCTATGGTTTCAAAATCTCTTGAGGTTGTGAAGCTTTAAAGTATTAAAGAGAAGGTAAACAAGGGAGAACTAGCCATAACCAGACAGTAAACATATTATAAAATGACAATACTTAAATGAATAATGTGACTAAACTAATAATACTTAAACTATGAATAGACAGGCAAGACAATGGAACAGAACACAAAGTCCAGAAACAGACACAAATAAAATAATTTAGTAGATTGTAAAGGTGCTCAGTCCATAGGGAAAGGGTGAATTATTCAAATAAATCAGCACAAGGGAAATGGGTAGCTGTATAAGACAAAAAAATTGGAACCACACGTTATGCCTCATGCCAGGATGAATTCCAAAAGGATAAAATATTTAAATAGAAGGGTTTAAATGTTTAAAAAAATGGGGAAAAAAATCCAAGATTGGAGGAGCTCTTTCTAGCTGTAACATAAAATTTAAAAGACATAAAGGAAAAGTTTGCTAAATTCACCTTCACATAATTTTAAAAACTTATTTTTAGTTATAGTTAACATATATTACATTAGTTTAAGGTATTAGTTAACATATATTACATTAGTTTAAGGAATCACTGAACATAGTGATTCAGGTTTATGTACTATACAAAGTGATCAATAAGTCTGGTAATTATTGATCATTATATATAGTTATTACAACATTATTAACTCTATTCCCTGTGCTGTACATTACAACTCAAGACTTATTTTATGACTGGAAGTTTGTATTATTTTACCCGTTTCCCCTTTTTTGTCCATCCCTCCACCTCTAGCCCTCTAGCAGACATCATATATATCTGATAAGGGGTTAATACCCAAAATATATAAAGAACTCATACAACTTAACATAAAAAACCCCCCAAATAATCCAATTAAAAATAGGCAGAGGACCTGAATAGACATTTCTCCAAAAAAGATATACAATGGCCAACAGACGCATGAAAAGATGCTCAACATCACTAATCATCAGGGAAATACAAATCAAAACCACAATGAGATATCACCTACACCCTTCAGAATGGCTATGATCAAAAAGACAACAAATAACTAGTGTTGGCAAGGATATGGAAAAAAGGGAACCCTGTGCACTGTTGGTGGGATTAAAATCTAGTGTAGCTACTATGGAAAACAGTATAGAGATTCTTCAAAAAATTAAAAATAGGACTACTATATGACCCAGCAATTCCACTTCTGGGTATTTATCTGAAGAAAACAAAAACATTTTGAAAAGATATATGCACCCTATTTTCATATCAGCATTGGTTGCAATAGTCAAGATATGATATCAACGTGTCCCTTGAAAGATGAGGAATAAGAAGGAGGTACATATATACAATGGAATATTACTCGGCCATGAAAAAGAATGAAATCTTGCCATATGTGACAACTTGGACCTAGAGAGTATTATGGACCTACAGAGTATTATGTTCAGTGAAATAAGTCGAACAGAGAAAGACCAATGTCATGTGATCTCACTGGTATGTGGAATCTAAAAAACAAAAGAAATAAACAAAATGAGACAGAAACAAACTCATAGACACCTTCATATATGTTTTTAAATTGCAAAGATGACCATGCACAAGACAAAAGACAAATGACATAGAAGATATTTGCAACTTAGCTCACAAATAGAGTGTTAACCTTCCTGAAATATGTCAGATTTAAAAATTAATAAGAATAAGACCATTAAACCAAATGGAAAAAAATGGACAAAGACTATGAATTGGTGTTTCACAGAAAAGGAAATAAAAACAGTATGTACAAAACTGCTTATCATCATTTATAATAAAAGAAACTCAGTTTCTTTTTATTACACTGATATGGAGTCTTTTGAACCTGGTGAAGCTCTAATGTTTGATAACACACTGTCATGGCAGGGATGTGGGGAAACAGATACCCGCATACATTGATGGTGGGAGTGTGAATTGTCCTATGGAGGATGACTTGGCAATACCCATCAAAATTACAAAAGATATAACCTTTGATCTAGCAATCCACTTCTAGGAATTTATCCTCTACATGGGGGAATTGACATCTATTTTTTGTACAGATATGGAGTGATCTTTCAATATACAGTAAAATCTTGGATTGTGAGTAACTTGGTTTGTGAGTGTTCTGCAAGATGAGCAAACATTTCTAATACGTTTTTAACATGGTAAACGAGCAATGTCTTGCAATACGAGTAGTTTGTTTCCGGAATGAATTATGTTAGAAAACCAAGGTACTACTGTATATTGTTAAGTGATAAAAGCAAGGCACAAAATAGGATATATGGGTATACTATAACGCATAAAATTGTCAACAAAAATTATCCAGCCCAAGAGAAAATTTATGAGTTTATTTAAGCCAAACTGACGACAATTGCCGGGAAGCAAAATCTCAATGGATTGAAAAAATGCTCCAGAAAATGGCCGTTTTGCAACTTATTTTATACATTAGAATCAAAGGAGTAAGGTTACATGAAATCCACTGGTTGTAGATTAAGGGAGTGGGAGAAAGCAAAGCGGGGAACTCTCTGGGATTGGATAAAAAGTAAAATGGATAGACACACACTTCTTTTACATCGGTGGGTATAGCATAGTTAATAGCATTTTACAGCACATAGAGATAGTATTTGGGGAACAAGATAACAATGAGGGATTTTGTAGATTCCTGCTCTGGTGTGGTGGGTTGTGCCCCCTGGGGTGGGAGTGGGGGTCCGGAAAAAGAGATTACTTTGATATTGCAAGGGTATGTTATCTTAGATGCAAAAAATATGACAGACTGCCTTAAGGTAAAGATTGACCTTTGTCAAGGAAGCTACAGGCCAAGGATGTGACTTCCTGCCATGGCCCACCTTAGTTAGGAATTTTTTATGTTCATGCCATCCTCTGTGGTTATTTGCAGTCTCCTGAACTTGTCAGGTTTAACATATGGCCCCTTTTCCATCCACAAAATATATTTGAAAAAATAGACAAGAGCTGAATCTGGGGGAAGGAACTCAATGGCTGGAGGCCACAGATAGGAAGCAGACTTTTCATATGCATCATTTTTATATTTTGTATTTTTAACCACGTGACAATATTACCTTTTCAATGAATATTTATTATACAGATTACACCATTTATTAAATACATTTAAAAAAAATAAATGTTAACCCTCAATATAGATGACAACCTTTAGAAAATAGATTTTATATCAATTTACATCTCATGAAGCATGTAAGGGTAAGAGCTGAAATAATTATAAAATAAGTATAGTTTTTAGCAGGGTTATTTTATAAACACAGGCCCTCAGCTTCTCCCCTTAACTTCTTATTTAAAAAGCTAATAAAAAAGTATACACATGAGGAAATTTTTTAGCAGCCTTGGAAACCAGGCTAAGTATCTCTATTTACCAAACATTTGGGGAACAGTCTATAAGGTGAAATGCTGATTTGAGGAGGGAATAAAAGACAGGAAATCCATGTGTTGCTCCAGGTAACTAAATAGGAACCAGCCCCCTCCAATGACACACCTATACTCCTATGAGAGACAAAGGTTTCCCGACCTGTATGTGGACAGCAAGGATGTCTGAGGGACTGTTTGGAGTGTCTCTTTGGCTTCTCCCCTGTTTACAGAGTGGCTGCAGTGCACGTTCATTCACCATCTGAAAAGGCCCCAACAGATGGAAACTGTCACTTAGCAGAGATCCAGTATGGTGGGGACTTTCCTTAGAGATCCTGTCCATGTTATTTTATAGATATGAAGCTCCCAGTAAAGGCCATGGCTTCTGTTTCTTCTTTTTTCTTGTCCAGGTAGTTTGATCTCTACATTGGTCTGATGTCAATATTTATGTATTTTAAAATTTTATGCCATTGATTTGAAACTAAAGACTTGTGTGTAATTTCTTAATTAAACTCCTATTTAACTATAAAATCACAATGGGCAAACACAAAACTTCCTGTTTATGGACTAAGCAAGAAAACTCACAGGACTTTTGAAAAAAAAAATTCTGCAACTCCATGTATTAGGAAGACTTGGAGGAGTTGGCTGCCTCTGCCATGATGGAGTTACTCAAAGAAGCACGTGTGGTCATCTGTCTGTCTGCTGTCAGCTTCACCCTGCCCTTCATGCTCTGCCCTATATGGCAAGTAACAGAAGCCTAAAAACTACATTTCACAGACTCCCTTGCCAGCGAGATTCTCCTGATCAAGTTTTATCAGTGGGGATCACTGTAGGACATTAGACTGAGAGGTAAAAGGAAAAGAAGTCATTTTTCTTCCTGTTTTAGGTTTTGGTGGCTCCTTTAGCAGTGATGGCTGCACAGGGTCAGGGCTTGTGGTCTCCTTTCAGACCAGCAGCAAAGGCAGAAGGGAGTGTGCTATCATCCCCATGAGCACAGTGCTCAGGAGCTCTGGTTCCAGCAACAACACTGACAGAAGTCCTCTGAACCATCGCAGCATCAGTGGAGCTGTGAGTTCCAGGCTCCCTGCAGTGGTGGCAGCCGTGGTTACAATGTCAGTCACCAGCTGCTCCAGTAGCCTTAAAGATGGCCACTTTTCCTTCAGCCTAATAGGTAGTAGCTTCTTGCAGTTACTAATATCTTCCCCTTTTTACTTCTTTATATCTCCTATTCGTTTTGTAACCAATGTCCTATATTACATTTCTACCGATTGAAAAACCTAGCATGGCTTTTTTCTCCTTACTGACTTATACAAAGCAGAAGAATTTTTAGGAGTCATAATTTATGGACCTAAGAAGGCTTAAGGGAATGTTCCTTTTTGAAAGCAGATCAGGATGTCATAGAAAAGGAATCATGTAAGATAAAGAAACGCTACATAGAGATGAAAAATAATATTGTGATATTTTAAACCACCATCGAGACCCAGCAGAAAAGTAAGATAAAGCACCAACTCATTATTCTGAGAATTGATAAATAAAGGTAAAGGATCAAACATTTATTCTTCCTTTCCTGTATGAACTAACTGTATTTCAGGATACCCAAATAGCTACTGAAGGGAAATTCTCCTGTAATAAAAAGAATCACAGCTAATAAATGCAGGACAAATGATAGAATTAGAAAATCACTATTTTGCAATATCTAATGAAATAATGGATTTAGGTAACAATCAACAGTAGTTGCTAAACCATTAGGTGAACGGTTAATGGAAAATTATAATGAATGTATCTGAGTTGATACCACCTGAGCCCTGTAATTATTCTTAATGTCACCAAAAGTAGACTAAATGGATATTATGTGCCACATGAGGTAAAGCACAGAAATTACACAGTGTCACTTATAAAATATTCCTGAAAAAAATGACTTCATCTAATTAAGTCTGAAGATATAAGTACTAGTTTTAAGAAAAAAAAGGGAGACAGAAGAATATGCTAATTTATACTACAAAGATAATAAGCCAATCCAGAATGTGGAAAATTCTAGTTTTTTCCCCCCGAAAATGAATGAAATTTACAAAAAGGCAGAGTACACCGAAATCCGTTAAAGGAGACTTAAAGGAACAACCAACTAGTTGTAATGTGTGGTCCTCAAGTGTAAAAAGACAGTTCTTGAGGCAGTTGGGGAAAATTAAACATAGATAAGGTATTAGATAATATTAAGGAATTACTGTTAATTGTGTTGGATATGATAATGTTATTTTGTGTGTGTGTTTAAAAAAAAATCCCTTTCTGTTAAAGGTATAAAGTGTTTATGGGTGCAAGTATATCATGATGGGTATTTGCTCTAAAATTCTCCAGCATTTTCCATAAATAAAAAAGAAAAAAGTGTAGGGGTGGGTATAGAAGAAACAAGAAGAGCAGACTGGTTATAACTGTAACTATGTGATGATGTGTACATGGGGCTTATTATACTATTTTGCATAAAATTTTTCTAATAAACAGTTTAAAATAAAAAAAATACTATTAAAACAAACAGGCTCATATTTGATTATCTGTTCTAAATTTTCCATTAACAGTTAATTTCATATTTT
>NW_017732593.1:39725-44218 GCF_001890085.2 Hipposideros armiger
TTAGTCAATTCCTTATAATAAATTATCTATCTATCTATCTATCTATCATCTATCTATCATATATGCTATTGCTTTGTTTTTCTGGAAAACCCTTACTACATAATTCCTCCATATTTTTCAAATATTTATTAGAGAATGGCATAAATGCACTGTAGCTGTTCTCCTACTTAAAAATATTTGGCTGATTTAAAGATCAGCTTTATTTGACTCCTGATAACAATTTTCATCTTGAACACCAAAGAAATGTGTGTTCCAGTTCTTTGGTCATATATGCGTCTGGAATTTTATGCTCTTGAAACTGATGTCAAATCCTCATCTCCAGACCTGCTCTGCCTGCCCCATCAGAATCTCATTTGTCCACTTGTAATTACCCCTAGACACTGCTTCCTCATGGCTTCCATTCACTCTACCAACAGTGCAATAGTCAAATAAAGAAACATGAGAGCCACCATGTATTGACTTCTTACCTGTGGCCAATTTACATATTTTATCTTATTTAATACTCATGACCATCCAACAACACTGATATTATTCCCTTATTTTACAGATGAGGAAACTGTGGCTTAAAAAGAGTAATTAACATATTCAAGGATACATAGTAAACAGTGGAACTAAAAATTGGATCCAAGCCACCCAACAGCAAGGTCTGGGTGGACTCAGCTACTAGGCAAATCTCCTGCTCCCATGTCCCCTGTCTTTCTTTCTTCAGTTGCATTTTTTTTTCACTTAAGTTACCCAGGCTCACAGCAACTTTATTATAACCTGTGTATATGATTTCCTCTGGCGTTTTATGCAAGATTTTCAAAACAGCCCAGGCATGGATGATGACCATGTTTTTGCCTGTCAGCAATTTTTTTTGTTGTTGTTCTGAAAAGATTTTAGCAAATTTGATAAGGTTGATATGTTCTGTAAACTCCTACTGCATCCTTTATTGTGATCATAAGTTCCTGGGGGCTGGTTCTTAGGGACAAAGCTTTATAGTCCATAACTTTTCAGTGGAAGATTTACTATGTGGCAGGATTAATAAGTACAGTGCATTTCACAGCTTTTCCACCTCAAATGGCATTTCTTAGTCAGCACAGTAGGTTTCCCATGTGTATTGCCACAAATAGCAATTCTTCCTCAGAGTTAAAGAAGATTTGCGGAAACAAGTATTTCCAAATTAAATCTTATTCACAGTTTCTGCTCAGCATAAACCAGTCTAACTTGATGAGGGCCTTTGACATGCTGGGGAATAATTAAATTTAATTTTCATGTACAGAATAGAAATAAAAAACATTTTTGCAGTCCTNACCTAGGTTTCAGGTGTACGATTCTATAGTACATCATCTGTATATCACATTGTGTGTTCACCACCCAGAGTGAGTTTTCCTTCCATCACCATATATTTGATCCCTTTACCCTCATTGCTGGCAAACTCCTATGTTCACCCTTTCACCACAGAAGCCTTATCATTTTCAGGGGCCAGGGCTGTTTGGGCTATCAAACAGGACTTTGGAGGGCTGCAGTCATTGTAAAAAATATCCGGATATTGCTTGCATGCTACGTGATACAAAGCAAAGAGAGTGAAATTCTTTCTATTTGTTTCAATTGAAAGGGTCAAAATATAGTCTTAACTAGAGAGGAGAGGTAGTCTAATAATGGTAGGCCCTACCAAATCACCTCAAAATGAAATGCTAAACTGCTTTGATGTTAGAAATCTGGATAAATTTCAGCTTTCATGTATCACGTAAGTGGTCAACTGCAGGGTAATATGCTAGAAAAGCCATTATTTCCTAAGAGGAGCATTTCCATGTATATTGAGAGAAGGATCATAGCCTTTTGTATTTGTTGCTAATTTTAATTAATGAAAAATACTACCATCCACATTTATGATAGCTTTTATAAATGAAGTGGAAAAATCTTTGGATTGAAAGCTAAGTGCTAGTGGCAACCCTAACTGGTCATCTGTGTGATCTCGGGAAAGTCACTTGACTCTTTGAGCCTCAGGGGTTTTTTTGTTTTGTGTTTTTTTATCTATAAAATGAGGGGCTTGGGCCAATAAAGTCACTTTCAGCACTGTCATGTGAATTTAGGCTCTCTAACGTATGTTCATAAGTTATATAATCATTTAAAAAGGCAGGCAGACATGAAGAGAAGTTGATAAGTAATAATATTGAGTATTGTTGGCAGCTACTATTGTGTGAAATGATATAGTTGGTATTGTGTGAGAGGATATAAATGATAGAAGGAGAGAGAAAGAAAATCAGTGTTTTTGGTGTTTAGTTTCACTGATGTTCATAAAATGGTCCAATTTAAAAGCTATGGAAGATAGAAAATGACTTAAATTTATAAGTATTAAGTATATATGAAAAACCTTAAATCTTCTAAATGTAAGATACAGCAAAGCCCAACTTTTAACTAAAAGTAATTTTACCAGCATAAACTTTCTGAACAATTATAACCACATTGCTATCTGTCTCTATATTTGTAATCAACTGCTACTCTTTCTTTATAGAGGAGATATGGCTGCCAACAAAATTAACTGTAATCATGTGTGAGAGTGTGTGTTCATCTGTGTGTGCAAGTGTGTGTGTGCACATGTGGATATGTGTTCTTATTCTCTCTGTTACATTTCAGCAATCATGAACACAAACCTTATAAATCTGGATACTGTTGTTAATATAATAGTCTTAAGAAATTGCTATCAGGGGCCGGCCAAGTGGCTCAGTTGGTTAAGAGCATGAGCTCTGAGCAACAGGGTGGCCGGTACGATTCCCACATGGGCCAGTGAGCTGCGACTGAGCTGAGCTGAGCTGAGCTGATGCTGAGCTGGGGAGAGCACAGGCTCTTAGCAGCAAGGTTGCCGGTTCAACACCTGTATGGGATGGTGGGTTGTGCCCCCCTGTAACTAAGATTGAACATGGCACCTTGAGCTGAGCAGTCATGAGCTGCTGATGGGCGGCCAGATGGCTCAGTGTGCAACAAGGTTGCTGGTTTGACTCCTGCATGGGATGGTGGACTATGCTCCCCTGCAGCTAGATTGAAAGTGGTGACTGGACTTGGAGCTGAGCTTGCACCCTCCACAACTAAGATTGAATGATAACCAGTTGACTTGGAGCTGATGAATCCTGGAAAAATACAATGTTACCCTTCCCCAATTCCCCCAACAGTGTTCCCCTCCCCAATTCCCCAATAAAACATTAAAAAAAAAGAAATTGTTATCAGAATCCCTAGAGTCTGTAGATATTGTCCTGAGATGTGAACGAATGACACTCATTTATAACCTGCCACCTGCTTTTGGCACTTCATAATTTTATCTTCAAAGTCTAGTGACATGGCTGACTCTATTTTCAGTCCCTGCAAAGTTGTGCACTTGAAGCGGGAGCAAGAACAGATAGTGATTGACATGACATGTAATTAATTCCTGTAGGTATCAAGACTTCGGCATGTTGTCTATGGGAAATTCTGTCTCTTTAGAAAAGTATCAAGGGATGTGTTGGTGGAATTGCACCAAAGTAACTGATGTCCTAAAGGCAACCTTTGGTATAAATAGAATATTTTTTGAAATTGCTATTTAAAAATTTGTTTTATTATGGATGGAGAGTCACAAAAAAAGAATGTACTGTATTATAATTTAAAAATTTTGAAAATAACAAAAGGCAGTGTCATGTATTGTTCAGGATGCTGGACTAAGAGTTGGATGAACTTTTACCTATTTTGTGCTATCCCCTTTTTATATGAGGGAGCTTGAGCAAACAATCTACCTCTCCTAGCTTTGTTTTTCTCATCCATAAATTGAAGATAATATGATGGCTGTGCCTACCCCCACAGGGCTTTTAGAAGCTCCAATAAGATATCACATATCTTTTGCCTATGCTGAAGCAATTAACTAATATAAAGGATTCTTCCTCATTATTATCAAGAAAAATATATATAGTAGTTAGTACCTATCACTACAACCACAGAAATGTTTAGAAAAGTCACATTTCCTTTTCTTGGTAGCTGCTCATGAAATGTGGACTTCTCTAACTTTGTCACCAACCACAATTCATCTGGATTCTACATACAAATTGAAATAGTTAGTTTTATGTGTCAACTTGACTGGGTAACAGGGTACCCAGACATTTAGTTAAACATTGTTTCTGGGTGTGTCTATGAGGGTGTTCCTAGATAAGATGAGCATTTGAGTTGGTAAACTGAGTTAAGCAGATTGCCCTCCCCAATGTGGGTGGGCATCAGCCAAATCACTGAGGATGACTAGAACAAAAGGTGGAGGAAACGGAGAATTCTCTCTCTGCCTAACTGAGTTAGGTGGGACATCAGTCTTCTCCTGCCTTCGGATGGGGACTTACACCCTCTGCACTCCTGGTTCTTAGTTCCTCTTATTCAGACTAGAATTTATACCATACAACTGGAATTTACATGAACTGGAATTTACGGCTCTCCAGTTTTCAAGTCTTCAGACTTGGACTAGAACTTGTACCATTTGTTTTCCTGGTTCTCAGAACTTC
>NW_017732593.1:48251-49649 GCF_001890085.2 Hipposideros armiger
AAACCATTAGAGAAAATCTTCACCTCTTTGGTTAGGCAAAAATTCCTTAGTAAAGAGACTAAATTCACAGACTATTAAAAAATATGGTGGTAAATTGGTCTGCACCAATATTAATAGCGTCTGTTTTTGAAAAACATCATTAAGAAGGTGAAATGCTGGAGGATGTATAAAATGGTGCAATCATGTTGGAGAATGGCTTGTCAGTTTTGTATAAAATTAAAATTATATGCCTACCATATAACCCAGCAATTCCAGTCCTAGGCGTTTACCCCAAACAAATGATATTAATGTCCCCCAAAAGACATGTTCACAAATATTCAGAGCAGCTTTGTTCATAAATGCCCCAAACTGGAAATACACAAATGTCCATCACAGGTAAACCCAACAACACGAATGACTCTCAAAAAATGGATCCCTAGTATCAAAAAAGATACCAACACAAGACATTACTTACTGTATGATTCCATTTATATGAATATTTTCATCTGGCGAAACTAATCTAGAATGACAGAAATCATCACAGTGGTTGCCTGGGGCTGGGTTGGGGAAGGGACTGACTGCAAAGGGATTCAAGGGAACTTTGGAGGGTGACAAAAATGTTTCATATCTTGATTGCGGTGGTGATTACATGGGTGTGAATGTTGGTTAAAACTCATCGAATAGTACATTTTAAAAGAATGCTTTTTATTGTATTTAAATTATACCTTAGTAAAGTTGATTTAAAATGGAAAACATAAAAATATTTGACATAATGACCTGACATATTCATAGCACATAATGTGTATAGTATAATCCACATTATATAAAAGGAAAAAAAATTGTATATCTGTGTGTATGTATGTATGTCTTTCCACTCAAAACAGTTTGGTAAAGAACAAAAAGGGAAAAATAATTCTGTACCAATTTATATTTCTTGCACAATGATGAGAAACTTGCCAACACTGGATATTATTTATCTTTTAAATTTTTTGTTAATCTAATAGGTGAAAATAATTCTTTTAAAATTTAATGGAATTTTTTCTGATTATTTATAAAGTTCATGTTTGTTAATTTCTTCTGTAGATCGTTTATTCAAATTCTTGCCCATTTTCTATTTATTTGTTTTTCTTTTGTTATTAATTGGTAGATGTTCTTATATTATTATTTGTATATTAATCTGTCAATATTGTTTTAGTTTTTGTTTGAATCATTTTATTAGTGGATGGCATAACATAATAAGTATTATTATGATCAAGTCAATATGAAAAAATATTGAGACGTTTCTTATTGTTTTTGTATTTTTCTAGTTTTAACATCTTTCTAGTCAAAAAGTAAGTTTTATATGTTTAAAAGTGAGAGGAAAAAACTTAGATGTGTTACTGAATGGCCCATTATCGAGGCATGTGGGTTAAAAAAATG
>NW_017732593.1:50655-66994 GCF_001890085.2 Hipposideros armiger
GCATACTAAATTGGGTTTCAATATGTGTTGCTTAGAAGAGTTGCATTGCTTACATCCTTTTTGGGTCAAATTATGCATTCACTGGTCTTTCATTTTTGAGTTCCTTAAAATGCTTATTGGATAAATGAATACGTCTGTGATGCCAGGTACTAGAAATATGTAGATGGAAAACATGATACCCATCCCTGAGAAGCTCATAATCTAGCAAGACCTAATTGGGTGTATGTAGCAAGATAGGGATCCGACACATTCCCACACAGGCATAAAATGGTTTTCCTGGAAGAAAGACAATAACCTAGTCCAGTGGAGCTCAGCCTGAGAAGTTAGAGGAGTCTTCCTAGAGCTAATAATTGAGCTATGCTATGAAGGGATGATGCTATATATGAATTCACTTTATAGGAATATAGGCAGAAAAATGGACATGGGGGAGAGGAGGCAGGGTATTCCAGGGAATGGCTTGAGTGAAGGTTCACAGTAATGAAATGCTTCTGAGGAATGCCAAACAGTAGGTTAGAGCAGAGTATGGAAGGAATAACTGGAGAAGACAGACACTGGAAGAGAATGGAAGGACAGAGGTGAAGGACTGCATTTCTTAAGGAGTTATTAGTGACCAAGTTTGAGTCTGTATTAATATTATGAGGGGACTATTTTGTGGTGATGGTAAAGGGAAGGAGATTCTTCAATATACTGCAGATGTTATATAAACAACACTGTATTTGCCATCACGCAAACATGCCCTTGATCCCATTAACCACACATTTATTTTGAATTATGCTTTTATAGTATTTTTAGATATGAAAGCTCCACATTATTGAATCAGGAAATGTGTCCGTATTTTATAATTCCACATCAAAGCTGTCCCGTAATTACTCTTAATAGGAGTTAAATTCATTTTCTCAATTTATAAAGATTATCAGGAGCTTAATTGCAAATTACATTAGTGTTAGAAACCATATGTCATTTTAAGACTTGCAATCTACAGGGATATGATGGCGAATTTGAAAAGGGAGGAAGAAAGAGGCCCCGAGTGAAGACCACACACCAAAGAAACCATTGAAGAAAGATAGTCTCAGAGTAAAGTTCAGTTTATTTTGGAAAATTCAGAGGAAAGTTACTTAAATACAGTCAATTTAGGATTTATCATGATAAAACACTTGCAGGAAATATCACTTCTATGATTTATGGAATATGTATTTATTACTTATTTTCCCATAGCCAGTTTTTAGAAACATCCTTCATAATATGTACAATGAATTTATCTTTCTGGAAGGCTGAAAGCTACTCCCTCTGTAGTGATGCTTCCTGGAAAGACTACCATGTCTTCTCCCCAAGCCCGACTCCTCCCCTCATGAAGCTTCTGTTGGGGAGGAACACCTTTTCCCCTACTCCCTCAGGTTTAGGGAGTAGGAGCCAGCAAATTAAACGAACAAAAGACAAATTAACAGGAGAAAAAGTACACTTTTTTTTTTAACATTTACATGCACATGAGTTCACAGAAAAGATGTAAAACTCAAAGAAGCAGTTAGACTCATACCCTTTTAACAAAGGAAAAAGGGTTTGGGCTTTAAGGGACAATAAATTGTGGGGAAATGGCTAAGAAATATATAGGGAAACTAATGGAAGATAAGAGTTTTTCAGTTAAGGTCTGTTTATGCAAACTCACCTTGGTGTTGACTCCTATTTTATTACAAAATAACACGAAAATTGCAACACCAAAATTGTCCAAAAGACACTTGCCAGGGAGACACTTATTAATTTCCACCTGAGGAATGTTTCATGTTTGCCATTAGCCTCTCTATATACTTTGTTTTTTCCTAGCTGCTATTCAATCATTTTCTGTTTTGGAGTCAAAATTATAAGCCTCAAAACTGGAATTAGTCATGGTTAAAATTCAAATAATTTATGGATCATAATGGCATTTGATAACACTCCCTTGCTGACAAAAATACAACTTTTGAATATTCCACAGCTGTGCAGTTTACTGGTTTTTGTAGCAAGATATAGAAGAGATAACAAATATTAATATTCCAGGAACCATAAAAGTACAATGTATGAAGAGACAGCTAGAGATTAGATAATTGCCGCAAATGTTTTATATAATTTAAAAACTATTCATCTTGTTTCTTGTTATGATCATAGTTTCTATTTTTTCCATATTCAAAGGAAGAACAAGAAGCTCTCTGTGATCTTCAACTATTTAACAATAAAGGTTTTTTTTAAATCTCTTAGTAAGAAACATTTAATTATGAGGTTTACAATCACCACAAATCGTGTCCAATGCGTTGTTATGAGGAATCTTATTTGTTCCTGAAAGCTCTAGGTGAACTCCCCAGACTTGTGTTCATTTTAGCCCATTCCTGTAAATGAACTCTTCAACAGCCTTATATAAATTAGCACACTACACTATGCTGTGTGGATTCTTTTGTTAAAGGCACTAGACCATAGCTTGCTTTCTCCTTTCAGGCCATGGAAAAAAAAGGGTGCCTTTAACAGATTCGGATTCGAACACAATCCTTTGTATTGGAAGACAAAAGAAGAGACATCCTTCATACTTTGCCATTTTGTAACATCAGAGCTTGATCTGCTCCATGATCTATGTAGAAACTACAAAGGTGGTCCTGTGACTCGTGTCGCAGTAGCACACAAGTCACCTTCAACCCTGAAGGGCTGTGGACAGAGAAAACAGTAAATGCCGTTAGTGTCCCTTTCCCACCTGTAGAGCTGGGAGGCAGCAGGGCTGGCCCAGGTGAAACCAAATGCGTCATTTAAAGGGTCTGCTTGTGTGTGACTCAAGAGTGGTTATCAAGATGGTTCTGTTGTTTGGCATCTCTCCTACTGGGGCAGAATGATTTCTGCAGATTTTGTTGAATTTAGGAAAACTGCTTCTGTTCTTGAATGTGAATTTAAGCTGTAATATTCCTGAAATTTATTAGTCCTCTTTGAGTCTCACGTGTGTATGTCTGTACTTTTGATTATTCCAGGCAAAAAGTATACCCTGAAGAATAGAGCTACACTTGGAATTAAAGGGCAGCGGGGATATAGTGCACCAAACACTGATGTACAGATTTCAAAGAGAACCGAATCCTAACTGCCCTACCCATATGGGATTCTCGAGCCAGGCCCAGAATTCCAAAGTCCACCCGGACTGTTTCCCCATCCCTCTCCTCTCATGCAGATACCCTGGTCCATCCACCATGGAATTCTAGGTAGCACTTCACAACCCAGAGAAGCAGCTGCTGAGGGATGGCTCAGAAGACAGGGGCCACATCTCCTCTCTCCTCCTATGTGCTAGAGAACATGACCCTTAAAGATGGGGAGAGGCTGACACTGAGTTATAGTTTGAAGGTTTGAAAATTTTCATAATAAACATATTAAAATTAAATTTCCAGTAAAACATTTTATTCCAGGAAGTGTTTATTTTCTTTGTTCTTGATTAGAGATTTGACAGGATCGTGAAGGAGTAAGACTGTGCATAATGGTTTGCTGTTGTTGATCTTACCCAGAGAAAACAAGAGCACACCTGCCATTGTCATTAAACTGATGGATCTTCAGATCAAGGATTGTTGCCTTTATTTTTCCAACTTCAGCACCTATACTAGCCAGTGCACATAGTAGGTGCTCAATACATGGATTTTCTTTTTTCTTTAACTTCTTTTTTAATTTTTAAGCGATGTTTGACGGCTGAGAACTTCTATAAAGGAACAAAAGCTAGCTCTCTTTCCCTGGACTGTTATGTAAATGACGTGTCCAAAAGCAGTAGTTAATTTTGGTGGTATTTTTTCTTCTGAGTTTCTGTTGGATGTTTTGTTACTTTTGGGTTCCTTTAATTGTGTACTTTATTGATTTCAAATGGGGCTGGCACAAGGATGTTCTTACCCCACTAAGAGATTACTCCTGAACCCTGTTTACTGAAACTGATATTACATTAAAAATCACTTACTTGATGAATAATGTAGCTAAGTAAAGCCTTTTAACCTAATAAAATAAAAGGAGGCATCAATCAGTAAATTCTTATATTTTAAGTACATTTTTGCCTGGCTTTTCATACATAAAAGATTTTCTTCCAAAAGGGAGAATTTTACAGATTGCATGTCTAATATGTGCAAATTATTGTGCCTTTTGCCAACTGTTATTTCTAAAGATAATCTCTCAAAAAGTCACTTTAAAATAATGAAAAAAAGATGATTATCTTAAAAGCGTCCTATTCAGTGCTCATTTTTCTAGTCCTGGAAAACATGAAGGAATGAAGTTTCCTCTCTTTCCCCACCCAAATCCCCTTTTCCAAAAGGCATAAGCATCAGCAAAATTTCTCATGAGAAGTAAATGTTCCCACTGTGATAGTGTAATGCAAACTTAAGTTCTGAAGCAAATCATTTAACAGGAATGGGCTATCTTTGTAAAGGTAATTTCTGTGAACTAACTAGAATTTTCTCTGAACTAGGTAGAAAAT
Organism: Hipposideros armiger; assembly: GCF_001890085.2. Classification (NCBI taxonomy): domain Eukaryota; kingdom Metazoa; phylum Chordata; class Mammalia; order Chiroptera; family Hipposideridae; genus Hipposideros; species Hipposideros armiger. The sequence continues at coordinate 55,106 of NW_017732593.1, forward strand.
CTTTAGCTTACAATTTGGGTGAGCAGGTCCAAATAAATATTAAGTTGTAGGAAGAAAGGTCTCCTTAGAGGGTCTGTTGCAATCTGCAATTAATGTACAGTCTCTAGTTGATTGTATTCCATGGAATAGTGCAGTTCAAGAGGATGTGATGCTTTTCATAAACTATTTTCTAAAAGTACAAATATTCAGAGACAGCATTCTGGAGAAACTGAGGAAGTCACAATGATTACTCAATCATTTTAGCCATCAGGATTCATTAGACATTTGCTATGTTTTATTTGTTGAAGTGCCATAATTTTTGGTTTGTGTCTTTATTTCTTTTTACCAATTTAATCAATTTATCTTCACCTCCATAATTGATACCACCTAGCTTTTGCCTGATACAATCTTTTCAAAGGGTAGTTTTACTTCTTTTTCTAAGAATTCCATTTAGGAGACTTGAGATATAAATTGCACCAAATGTAGGCACATTAGTGTTTTAGCATTATTTCTAATTAGTTTATAATTATTTTATTCACATTTTTAAAGGCAGAACATAGATTTTTAAAGGAATGAATAATTTACTTGTTATAATCCCCAAAACTCATTTTAGAAAGAGAATATTGCAGGTGCAACCAGTGGGGCTAAGTTTTAAGTACGTTACTTCCTTTTAGGGCAGAGTTAGCAGTTGTCATTTCTCTATGTGCCAGGTTCTAGAGTAGGTGATTTATATATATATATATATATATATATATATATATATATATATATATATAGCCTCATTCAAACTTCATAACAAGCCTGCTCCCTAAGACCAGATCATGGTCATTGACAGAAGAGAAAACTGAGTTTTGAAAGAATTTTCTCATGATTATACAGGCTACCAAGATAAACAAAGCCAGAAATTTGAATCCAGCCCTGATCAGCTCTAATTCTTATGCTCTGCCCCGTACCTCAAGGCATCCTCTCCCTTGATACTGCGAGAGATTAAAATTTTAGGCAAGAGAACCCAGAACATTTTTAATAACTCTGCCTGCTAACACCCACCACCTAGGATCTAAATGGGGGAAAGAGAACACATTTTAGTAAGTCAGTGCTGAGATGTTCTCTGGAGTGATTTGTGTGATTGTCACTTCCTTTTTTCTAATTACTGTCTCACAGACATCAATGTCTGAAAACTAGGAGAGATAATGACATATAGAATCTTTATTTTGTTCTTTATGATTTCTTTTTCAAGCTTTGCTGAGATAAACCACACTAAATAGAAGAGCTTAAAAGTCAGAGAGTAAGGGCAATGGGAACTTCTGACTGTGCTAAATAAAAGTCCTCCTTATTCAGAGGGATCTCATTCTAACATAAAACTGAGGCAAAAAAGAGAGACAATTTAATGTAAAATGACCCAACATCTTAGAGTCATACACTTAGGACTGAAGATTCAAAGGAATGCTTAGAAGACAAAAAAATAAAGGTTGGCAAAACTAGATGAAGATAGAGGCTGACTACAGTTGAGCATCTCTGAGAAAAGCACAACCATGGAAGTGTGTTCTTTAGGTAACATTCACAATCCCAAAGAGACTATATTGTTCAAAGTAAGCTTTTAGAAAATATGAAGCTGAGAAACAAGTTGCTTCCATGAACCTGATACAGTCAACCAACAAATATTTATTTATAGTTGGATCAGCTGTGAATGTGTTTAATGGAAAGTAATAATGCCAAAATAACACTGGCTTAAAAAGATAAGGCTGTATTTGTCTCCAGAAGAGCCATTTTAGAGCTGGTTGGTATGGAAGGCTCAACAATGCCAGCAACGGCCCAAGCTCTTCATGTCTTTCCCACTCTGACATCTTAATATGTAGGCATTTACTTGTTTGTTTGTTTGTTTGTTTGTTTGGTTTTGTTGGTCTCATAATCACAAATGTTCTCTTAGATTTTTAAGTCTTGTGTTTACATTCCAGACAGGAAGAAGGCAGGCTATAGAAGCAAAAAAGATGCTTTTGCCTAGTGTTCCAATTATCTATTACTTCATACATAACAAATTCCTCCCTAAATTTAATGGCTTTAATCAACAAAAATTAAAAATATTATATGATTGGATGAAGCAGGGAACTGAAATTACTGGGGGTTGGCCAGACATCTCTTTTTCACTCTTGACACCACCTCTCCACATGGCTAGTGAGGGCTCCCTCACACCACGGTCCCCTAAGAGGAACCAGATTTTTTGCACAGTGGCTCAGAACTCAAAAAGGAAAAAAAAAAAAAAAAAAAGGAGGAAAGTGCCAGGTGTCATAAAGGCTAAACCTGGAGGTGACATGCATCACGTCTACCACACTTTATTGGTCAAAGCAGTCACAGCCAGCCCAGATTCAAGGGACGTAAGTAGCTATAGATATCCTTCCATCTCCCACCTCTCACTAGGAGGAGTGTCAAAGAATTTACCTTCATCTTTATCACAGTCTGCTCTCTTGTCATAAATTATTTCTCTATTTCCTCCACATGCAAAATTACACTTACCCCCTCCCAAGACCCAAAAAGTCTCTGTCCATTATAGCATTAGGCCCAGACTCAGGTCTGGGATCTCATAATCTAGATCAGATCCAGGTGGAGATAAAGTTTTAAGGTGTGGTTCTTTGATTCTAGTTCTTTGAGTATAATTCTTCTCAAGCGGAAGAGCTATGAGCTAAATAAAGAAACAAGTTATCTGTCTTCCATATTTCATTGACCAATAATTGGATCTCCAAGATATGGAAAATCTTTGTCTTTGTCTTGCCACCTTAAAGTGGAAAAACAACTAATGTCCTCTTTATGGCAGTTTAAAGTCAAAACAACTCATTCATATTCATGGACTATTGTGCATAATAGTTTATGTACTGACATTTTAAAAACATCTTCTTTCCGGTTGAAATGCAGTATACTTTATGGCCTCTATTTGTTTAAAACTTTTATAATATCCTGAAGTGATAGAATTTTATGAATAAAAGACCATCTGGCTCCCCAGAGTGTGTGAATTTTTTACAGCCTCTTTGAATGGGGCTTTATTTTCAGTAACAAGCTACATTTAAAAAATGGGTTTGTGATGAATAAACCAGTGAGGTCTTGTAAAGTGCCAATTTTGTCTTTTCAGGGGAGCCTTTCTTTATCTCTTGTTTCCATCTCTTGATTTTTCCTGTGTTCGCAGGAAATGGGAATTTTTCTAGATCTCTATTACCTGCCTTCTTGTTGCCTTGAGTTTTTACACAGAGGAGTCTGGGATTGAATCATAGTGAACCAAGGTAACTAGTATCACTGAAAATGGAGGCCTCCACATTAAGTCAGGAAAGACAGCATAAAACACTCCCAACCCTGAAGATTCCCATGGGAATAGCCCAGACCATAGTAAAAGACCAGAGATTACCTGTAGCAGTTCTGGAAATGAAGAATGGTGTCATTAACATTCAAGAAGCATCAGCAATATTCTATTAACAGAATGTAGATGGGACAGGACTGATAGAGACAGAGGGTTGACTCATAGCTTTCCTCTAAGAAACATAAATTGTGTGAGGGAATTAAGCTGTATACGTTAGCTTTGCTAGGTTATGTTGTATAGGAAATGAGCTATGAATCTAAGAAAATAAGTATTTCAACATGTAAAAGCTCATGCATGACAACAGTAGAAGACATAAATGAAGTAGTCAGGTATCTAAAATTTCACATAGATGAACTGAGTGCCAAAGCTAGAAAGATAGGCTACTGGAGATATGTTGCTTTCGTGACTCAAACTTTACAAGCAACACTGCCACTGGAGAAGTTATTTACAACATATTAACCAGAATTTGTCAAGTTCTAAAGAAAAGAAAGCATGTTCTATAAAATCTATTGCTTATTAAAATTGTGTCTCTGTATGAAATGAATATATGTTATAAAGCTGCTACAGTTTTGACTTATGGGGCCATTTATTGGGGTGTTTAAAATCATGTGGGCATGAGAAAATTCTTCCCTTCATGTTGCAGGATGTCTAGCATCTAGTATTTATTTATCTACCCACTAAAGAACAATAGTCCCTTTGAGTCATTGTGACAAACTAAATTGCCCCCAACAAATTTTCAAAGTGCCCTCCCTCATGGCACTGAGGACCAGTGCACTAAAAAAGTAAAACAAAATACATGTTTATTAAAACATAACACCAAAAAAGGAAAGAAAACAATATAAATTTCAAGGGATATATGCTAAAAGAAATAGCAAGAAAATATTAAAACAGAAGAACCACAGAGAACAGTAAGAAAATGTCATTCTGCTTCTGTTTAGGATGTAGAAACTGGAGTGTTGTTCTCACTTTCACAACAATAAAAGCCAAATAAACCATAAAATCATAACTTTCCTTGAACTTGTCAGAAAAATGACATTTCAGGTCAATCCAGGAGATTGGAATCTAAGGCGATGGGGCATGGACACTGGTTCTTCCTTGGGAGAGCACAGGAGGAAGGGATACCAGGTACCATTCAAACAGACAAGAGTTCAACTAAAATTTTTAACAATTTGCTAAAGGCCAAATATGGGGTTGTGTGAGAATACAAAAGCCCTGGAGACCTCAGATACAAGGGGATTTTTACCTACTCACAGGATCTTCTCACCTGCCTCTGTGGGGACTTATGAGAAAGCCTGAATGGGAGACCAGAGACAGCGTCTGTCGGTAGTGCAGGCCTGGAGAGAGGGAATGGCCTCCCCTGTGAGAAAAGCACAAACTACTACTGGGACCTATCCACCTAGAGGCAAAAGCCGAAGCCTCTCAGAGAAGGGAAGTGAACATTGCTGTCTCTAGAACACAGGTGAAGATTTACTGTAACTGGGGAAAGGGTAAAAGTGAAAAACAAAAGCCCTCTACCTTGGATAAAGTGATAGGAAACTTGACATGTTGTCCTTAGGTATCTCTCTTGCTTCTTCCATGCTAGTGTAGCTTTCTCTTCATATTTTTTTCTCAAAGTGCGTACCCATGCCATTCTTTTATATCTTCAAAGCATAAGTAATACCTGTCTATAGTATGTAACAGAAGTGTTACTGTCTGAAAAATTAGCATGCAGCATAGTGCACTGGTTAAACGTGTGTCCTCTGTAACCAGACTGCCTGGGTTAGAATTTCATCTCCACCATGTACTAGTTTGTGACCTTGGGCAAGTTATTTAATCCTGCTCTGTTTGTTTTCTCAGTTTTAAAGTGGGGAAAAATAATAATGCCATTATTGTGACTTAGTTCACTGCCTGGCACTTAATAAGTACTATATGAATGTTTATTAAATAAGTTTGTTTTTTTTAAGCATGATGAAGGTAAACTAAAAATAGTTAGCAAATTTGAATATTGCTATAACTCACTCAGGAGATCACCGAACATTACTCAGCACATTAAAAAAATACTACCAATGGTAGTTATTGTTGTTTACTTCGTGGTTCTTTCTTTAGCTTCTACTAAGTCCCCTATAGCATGAATTGGCTTGCCTCCCAAGGATTGAAATGCTCTCTATTATGTCCCTACTGCTTGATTTTAGTTGAATTTCCTCCCCAAGTTTATGGGGATACAACTGACAAATAAAATTGTATATATTTAAAGGGGACAATGTGATGATTTGATATACATGTACAGTGTGACCACCACTGGCCCTCCTACTTTAAATCTAGGCCTCCAGGTCTGTCTCAGGCTTGGGAAGAAGAGAAAAATGAATATGTATCCCCACTACCCCCACACAGAAACAACCGTGAACTCAATGAAGGCAAACTTTTATATTAGTATGTACATAAACATAGAAGTTAGCTTTTCATCTTTCTCAAAATCCCCTTTCCAAAAGTGTGCTGGTTCCGAAACCAGAGAATTCCAGCTTCCAATGGCAAATTCAAGCACACATCTCCACAGGAGAAAGAAACTACTGGCAACACCCAGCAATGTATCACCTTTGCTCTTATAGGATTCTTTCATTACTTCTGAAACTCACAACATTCATCAGACACATCATGAGTTAGAATCAGCTTTCATTTACTTTGACTTGCCTATACGATCATAAAGTAAGTCCTCGAAGTTTCCTGTAAATAATTCTTTTTCATCTGGGTTTCTGTCATTGATATTAGTTATTCATAAATTTTATGATCTGTAGGTCCCTCAGTGGGAATTTTCAGGAGTGGGAAATTTAGACACATTGCTCAAATATCCATCTTATTCAAAGGCTGAAGACTGTTTAACAGTAATGGAAATAAGAACCTAATATTTTAAAAAACATTATTAGACCCAGCTAAAGCTTTATTCAGAATTAATCCATACCACTAAATAGTTCCAGGGTTAAACAAGAAAGAAACAAATTATTAAGCCAAATAATCTATTCAATTAGTTAAGAAAAACTCAAAACAAATGAGTATAAAATAAATAAAAAACATATAACAAGAAGTAAATGAATTATAAAACAGAATTATAAATCATAGTTATAAAAATTTTGAAATTGAAAGAGTCAAGCTGAAAAATCAACTTAAGAGTTAGACCTTTGGAAAGCAAAAATAAAAGAGAGCAATAAAAAATAGGCAATTTCTCTCACAAATGTAATTTAAAAGAAATAAAACATAGAAATTATAAGTGGCAAGGACATATAAAATAGGTAAGAAGGTAATTAAAATTATAGAAATAGTTATATACAATTTTATACAAATTGAGTTGAAAATCTCAAACAGATGGCTTGGAGAAAAGAAAAAAACTACAATTTAAAAAAAATTTAATAAAGAGGTGCTCAATATCACATCAACAGGAAAATACAAATCAAAACTACCATGAAATATCATTTCATACCTTTTAGGATGGCTATGATAAAAAAAATAAACAATAATAAGTGTTGGTGAAGATATGGAGAAATTGGAATGCTTGGACACTACTGGTGGGAATGTAAAATGGTTCAGCCACTATGAAAAATGGTATGGAGTTTCCTTAAAAAATTAAAAACAAACGTCATATGACCCAGCAATTTCACCTCTGACTATATATCAAAAAAAATTCTGAAATCAGGATCTTAAACAGATATCTGCACTCCCATATTCATTGTAGCATTATTCACAATAGCCAAGATATAGAAACAACTCAAATGTGCCTTGACAGATAAGTGGATAAAGAAAATGTCATACACACACACACACACACACACACACACACACACACACGCACACGCACACATGCACGTGCGATCACACACACTGGAGTACTATTCAGCCTTAAAAAAGAAGGAAATCCTTCCATTTGTGACAACACAGACGAACCTGGGGACATGAGGCTAGGTGAAATAAGCCAGTCTCAGAAAAACAAATACTGTATGATTCCACTTACATGAGGCATCTAAAATAATTAAATAGAACGGTGGTAATCAGGGGTCAGAGAAAGGGAAAATGTTGTTAAATGGGTATAAAGCTTTGTTATGTAAGATTAATAAGTTCTAGAAAACTACAAATTATTAAAATAGGTCTAAGATGTAGAAAAGCTGAATAGTAGTAAGTCAAAGAATTGGTAAACATATCGCCTTAACACCAAACATGAAGAGTAAGGCCAGGTCAATTAAAAATCTAAATGTGAAATGTAAAGGTATCACAGTAATAGAAGATAATAAGAAAGGATATTATTTCAACATAGAGGCAGAGAAGTGGTTCTAAAATAAAATTCAGAAGAACAAGCCACTGTTTTTTAAGCTATTAATTAAAAGTGATTAATTGGTTATCTCAAAATTAATTTCCTAGAACTTAAGGGAAAATGTTTAAGTGCTGCACAAGATGGATGAATAAAAAATTAAAAATTGACATATGCAGTACTAGAAAATCAAGCTTAAAGCGAAATTTCTAAAACTTCCAAAGAAAATAAAAAATATTCTATAAAAAAATGAGAAACCAATTGAAATCATATTTCTCAGAAGTGCTGGGTGTTATGAGACAATAGAGCAAATGCCTTAAAATATCTGAGGAAAAGCAGTTTTCAAACTAAATTCCTTTCCCAGTCATATTATCAACAAGTATGGGGACAGGATAAACATATTTTAAAATATGCAAGGACTCAGGTACTATCTTTTTTAGGATTTATTTTTTAAGAGGATGTGCTCTGTTGAAATAAGAGCATGGACTAAAATGGGAGGTCAGGGAACAATGAGAGAACATGCAGTTCTCCCTGTGGCTTAGAGAACTCCATACTGGAGAGGTGGGAGGACAAAGGGCTCTGGGGAAAAAACAAATCAAAACAAAACAACTTAGTATGTGATAAAACATATACTATGATGGAGAGCTTGTTAATACTTTATATGATACAAGCACACAGACAAATGCAATCAGATTCCATGAAAGCAAAACAAACAAAAGAAAGGAGTACAAGAAAGCTTGACCTAAAGAGGAAGCCATGTAAATCGTGGCATGAGTTGGGTCATGCAGTAGAGTGTAAACAACAGGGATAAATTTGAACTTGGCCCAAGAATATTCTCCTTTGATGGCATAGGTGACCTGACATTAAAACTGTTAAAAAAAATAATAAAGCTGAAAAATTTACCTACTCATTTCCAACATAACCACTATTATTGGTTTCCAACTATTAGGATCTTATAGACAGTTTATAGGCAAATCATGGAGGAACTAAGATAACAGAAGAAAATAAAAATGTTATAAAAATGACAATGGAAAACGAAGTAAAGCCAATACCAGTTGAGATTTGGAAGATCAAGAAAAAAATGGATAATGATAATGTTCTAATACAAAGAGAGTCGTTAAAGCTGTGCATATTGTTACCAGGAAAAGAAGTGGTGGTTTAAGAACATTACTGTAAATGGGAACTGAAAATAGTGGTATAATTCTGGCGAGAAAATAGGGAGGGATAAAAGGGTGTTAAATCTCTATCAAAACAAGAAGTCAATAGATGATATCTAAATTACAGGATCCTTGAAATAGAAAGTTAGTGATCTTATTTACAGATAAATAGATTATTACTAGAAGTATTAAAATTGATTAAAATGGCTATCACTAGTCAGTGGCACTTCAGTGGAGATGGATAGGGTATATAGTCAGTTAATTTTCTTTATAGTCCTTCAGAATGCTAATATTTAACCCTGTGTTTATATTATTCTGAAAAAAAATCTACAACTCATAATATTTTAATAACTTTGTATGGTGACAGATGGTAACTAGACTTATTGTGGGGATCGTTTTGTAATGTGTACAGATATTGTATCACTATAACGTACACCTGAAACTAATAGTATATTGTATGTCAATTACAAGTCAAAATATGTAATGAGGTAAAAAAAGAAAAAGACCCTGCAACTAAAGGCTATGTAAAATAAAATGACAGTGGGAAAACTATGTAAGGAATGTATAGAATGTGATCAAAAATGAATTCAGTGATAAGTTAATAGTCTTAAAGACTGTTATTGAATAAAAAATTAAAATAAATGAAATAATAATTCAATGCAAGTTAGAAAAACATGACTAAAGAGACCAGAAAGAAGGGCACAATAAGGATATAATAAAAATACTACAAATTAGAAAAAAAAATTGTAATGGTTGTAATGTATCTGACACTATTTTTTTTTTTTTAAGATTTTTATTGGGGAATTGCGGGGAGGGGAACAGTGCTGGGGAATTGGGAGAAGGGGAACAGACAAGCTGCCGTCGTTTTGTTCTTCAATCTAGTTGTGGAGGACGTTGCTTCACTGGCCCAAGCTGGCACCATCATTGTGCTCTTCTCTGGCGAGGCAGATCAGTCGCCGGCTTCTGGACCTCACGCTGGCTGCTGACTACACACGGTAGCCCATGGCAACCCACCGCCACAGGGGCTGCAGCCCACGCCGCCGCCGGCGACCCACGGCAGCCCAGCTCCAGGTCGAGCCGCCGCTCAGCATCTTAGCTGTGTGGAGGGCAGTGTCACTGGCCCTCCCACGTGGGATCCGAACCGGGGCCCTCTGGCATCCCAAGCGAGTTCTTAACCATCGCGCCACTTGGCCGGCCCATCTGACACTATTTTAAATGCCTTGCATGTTTTAACTCCTTTACTCCTCATAACAAACTATGACGCAGTCACTATTATTATCCTGATTTTCAGATGAGGAAATTGACGTAGAAATAGATAACTTGCCCAGAGTCATCCAGTGAACAACAGAGCAAGGATTCAAACGAGTGGTGAGCTGGTAAATGCTTGGCAATGATTGGCAGAGAGCTCTCCTCCCACTCTCCCTGTCCCCTTCTTCCCCAAACCCCTGATTTCTAGTGTTTACAAGTACTTCCACCATGATAAATTTTAAGCTCCCAACAAATCAACATTGTGAGTGGAGCTGGAAGGAGAGACACGCAATTTTCTCTTTCAAACCTACTGGAGCTGGCTCCAGCTCACCATTGATTCAAATCCGGGCAGTCTGGACCCAGAGGGTTAAAGCAGGAACCAAGTGAGGACATCCTAAGGACATTTCCATCAATATTAGCTCTTAGAGAGATTTTGTTATCGTTAGATTGCCAACATTATTATAATAACACACTACTAACTAATGCAATAAAACAAGTACACAATAAAGGAGGGATTTAGTCAATAAATGGCATTGGACAACTGGCCAAAGGTAGTCAGACAGATTAGAGCCCTACCTTCTACTATATAAAAATAAACTACAGGGGAATTAAATTCCAAATATTTTTTTGAACTCTGAAAGTATTAGAACAAAATATGAAGAGAATATTTTTGTAGCTTTGATATAGGGAACTTTTTCTCAGCAAGCCACAAAGTAAAAGATTGTTAAGATGTGTATGAGTGTTTGCGTGAGCAGATAAGAAAATGCATATAATCAGTAGTGAATTAGCAACAAATGTGATTATTTCCAGGAGTTGAGGTTGGATGAAGTATCTATGTCATCTATATCTATATCATCTATATCTATATCATCTATATCTATATCTATATCTATATCTATATCTATCTGTCTATCTATCTATCTATATATATATATATATCTTGTATCTATCTATATCATCTGTATGGATTGTAATTGATTTTTACTTTGTTGTGCCTTTGGTATTTTTCAAAGAAAATATAGTTTATGATAGAGGAATACAACCTACAAATTTGGACTAAATGGATGATTTTCTGGATAGCAAACATATACAGATTGAATAAGAGAAACAAGAAAATATGAAGAGAGTGAAAACCAGAGAAAATTAGAGGAACTCCTATTAAATTCCTTCTTTAAGTCTTCCTGCCCCATGAAAAGTTTCAAGTTAGTGTGTGTTGGATACTGGTTATTTTAATTTTCAAGGAACAACTAATTCTCAAGTTATATACTCAGTTGTAACTCACATAAAAAATGAGGAAAATTTTCCAATTCAATTTATTTATTCATTTAACAAATATATATTGGGTACCTGCTTTATTAGATTCTGGGGCTATCGTATTGAATGACAGTTCTTATTGAGTTTAAAATCTAGAAAAATAACGATAAAATCAAGTTATAATATTTACATTTGTAATATTAAAATCTGGTGAAGATAAAAACAAAACAAATAAAAAAACAGAATAATCTGAAGGTGCAAAATAACCTATTAAATAATAGGTAATTAAATTTAGCAGTGTGCTAGGAAACAATTATATCAAAGTCAATTAGGTGTTAATTTAGACATAATGATGATGCGACATTAAAAAATATATTAAGGGCCGGCTGAGTGGCGCATTGGTTAAGAGCTGGCTTGGGACACGAGAGGGACCCGGTTCAGATCCCACATATGAGGGCCACTGACACTGCCCTCTACAGCTAAGATGCTGAACAACAGCTCAACCTGGAGCTGCCGTGAGTAGCCGGAGACGGCGTAGGCTGCAGCCCCTGTGGCAGTGGGCTGCCATGGGCTACCGTGTGTAGCCAGCAGCCAGCGTGAGCAGCCGTCCAGAAGCCGGCGACTGATCTGCCTCA
>NW_017732593.1:67150-75202 GCF_001890085.2 Hipposideros armiger
ATATATATATATATATATATATATATATATATATATTAATATCATGAGTGGGTAGTTCAAAGAAAAATATACAACAACTGTCCAATTCAGTTCTTCACTGAATATTAGTTTATTTAACAAATATTTATTGAACACTAATTCCAGGTGTTCCACCAGGTACTGGACATAAAATAGTGAAAAGGATGGGTGCTGCCCCTGGTTTCAGGTAATTTACATTCTAGTGGGAAGACAGAGCAGTAGCCAAGTAACTGTAGAGAGAAGAGGGCCATGTTAAGGAAGTAGAGGTGCTAAGAGGGCCATGTATCCAGGGTGTCTCTCCCAGCCTGGTGTTTCTGGGAAGGCCTGATGAAGGAAGAATAAGAGGTAGTCAGCAAATAAGGAAAAAATATTTGGGGCAGAAGAAGTAACATGGGCAAAGACTGCAAGTTGAGAGAAAATACAATATGGTTGGCGTGTAGAGGTCAACTTGGCTGGTGGCTAGAGGTAAAGCTGGGAGGGAAGTAGGGCAAGGTCATTTATTTCCTTGTAAGTCATAGTAAGCAGTTTGAATTTTATTCTAAGAGCAATAGAGAACCACTGAAAAACTTTAACCAGGGGAGTGTCATAAATAGTTTCACATTTCAGAACATTCATTTTGAGTAGCAGTATGAGAATGAATTGGAGGGACTCGGCACTGGTGGAAAATAGTTAAAAGTTCATTTAATAATTGGACAGAATGAATGGCATCAGGGACTAAGGTAGTGACAGTAGAAGAGGAAAGGCAGGACAGATGTGAAAGATATTTTGGAGTCAGAATTGTGAAGTCTTGGTAATGACTGGACTTGGGAAAGAGGAAGGTTAACAGCTGGTTGGATAGTGGTGGGAGGATTTGCTAAAAGCTTTCATTAATTGTGTTATGTTCTTAAAGTGATGTTATTTCTTTGAAGCTGACAACTTTATTCTTAATAAAACACCAGAAACATTCCTAGGAAACTCTAGAACAAGATAATAATGTCTATTATTATTACCCTTATTAATACATATTACATTTCAAATGGTACGAGTGTAATAATGTAGGAAAACTAATAAAAGTAATGCTTGGATATCTGACAACCATCGTCATTATTTGCAGATGATATGACTATGTACCTAGTAAACCTAAGTGACTTGAGGAAACCTGTTAGTAAAAATTAGCAACTTGTCATTCAAATTATGAAATGAGTTAAAAAAAAATCAGTAGTTTCTCATTGTGTCAGCAAAAACACATTAGAAAATATAATTTAAAAACTTTCTTTTCAAAATAAAATGCAAACATACCTAAGAATAGATTTAAGAATTAATCAGTATTGATATGAAATAAAACATAAAACTTCACTGAATAGATGGACTCATACGAAGTTCTTGAATGTGGAGACACTAACAGAAACAAATAAATGTTCTCATATTGATTTATAAATTTGATACAATTTGATTTTAAAGTTAATCTAAAAAGTATGAGAACAGCCAAGGACAATTTTGGAAAAAAAAAAAAAGAGGAATTATGATTAGGGATTATACTGCCAGATATAAAAACTTATTTTAAAATCATGATAATTAGAAGTCTGGCACACTTACATAATTAGATAACACAGTAGAATACATTAGAATGCCTCAAAATATTACCAATTATGTATCAGTTTTAGTGTATGAGAAAAGTAGCATTTAAACCAGGGAGAAAAAGATGGGAGTATGACTGAATAGATGTATTTATCTCTTCTCCCTATGGAAACTTCTCTAAAATATCAGTAAAAAGATTTTTTTTAAAGCTTAGAACTACAAGTACAAATGGATCAAGAGAGAAAACAAAAGCAGATGAGAGATGATAAGTTTTGGGAAGATAGAGAGCAAATGGAGGAGCTGTAATGGGCTCAGCAAGGGAAGGAAGCTGTAACCTAGGTGCCAGCAGAGAGTGACACTGAAATGAAGCCCAGGAATAAGCAGATGGTGGATAAAGTTGAAAACAGAAGGATTGAGTGATGTCTGTAACCTGAATCATGGATATTCTCCAATACCTTTCCCATAACAACATTTACCTACCCCGGCCTAAAGAAAAGAGGTTTATTTTCTTGGAAAATTGAGAAGGGGCCCCAATGTCGGTTACATTTGGGCTCCGCTCTTAAAAAGCTGTCTTCCTTCTGGAGCACCCTAAAATGAAGCTTATCCATTTAAAAGCATATCTCCCCCTCCCTCTAGAAAAGCTCCAAGCATATTTTTGAAACCTTTTTCTTAAATATGCATTATACACCAAGAATCCCTAGAAAATTAAGCAAAATATCCAACTTGAAATAGAGAGGCCAAAGAAAAAAGTAAATAAACAAAATCCTCAGAGGGCACAAAGGCAAAAAAAAAAAAAAGATTGAAAATCCCCCATGCTTTGTATTCTCGAAAGATAAGATTTTGCATTCATAAGGTAATAATAGGATAATATATAAAAAGAACAACTAGGCCAAGAAAGAACTTTTAGATATTAAAAAAATGAGAACCAGAAAACAACAACAAAACAATAAAAGGGTTAGAAGATAAAGTTAAGGAAGAGTCACAAAAAGTACAACACACTCACACACAAACCCAGAGATGGAATGGATAAAAAAGTATTTAAAAAAATATTTTTTGAGGCTTAATCAAGGAAGATAAAACACAGAATAAATGAGATATGGTAGAAAGGAGTAAATTAACAAATAATATCCTAGTGCTGAAGATGTAAATTTCCAGATTCAAAGGCCTCACGGGTACCAGCAGTCTTCATCTCCTCTGCTCATTAACAATAACTGGCTAATGGTGGCCACTTGGCCTCTATTACTTTGGGGAACCATCATTGTCATGGCTGTTACAGTGTCCAACACTGACTGATTTTTACCATCTGCACTGCCCTGCAGAGGATATCTACCACTGGATCCTTGGTGATGCTGGTGGCCCTCTCAGGTGTTTCCTAATGGGCTTGGTGAATGGTGTGTCCTCAGCCCCCTTCTTTAGAACATAGTCTGTTGTTAGTCTGTTGTCTGTCTTCTGATCTTTAATGACATATATTGCAACATGCCCACTTCCTTCAGCCTCCTTATTCCTTTCTGTGTCACTTGGCAGGACAATTCTGACTTTTTGGTGTCACTGGACACTGGCCATTACTTTTTCCAGATGTCTAAGGGCTACCCTTGCAGTGAGTTTGTCATGTTTCCTGTGGTCCTTGCCAGGGTGATACAGCCCATGTCCAAGGAAAGTTGTTCAAAGCCAGTGAATTGTTGCAAAAGCATCCCTCTCCCAAGGCATTTTACCAAGTTACCACTAGCAAAATATTTATCAATTGAGCTGTCATCTTTTGTCAGAAGTTATCCATGAGGATGCTTGCATGTCCCACCTACTAAATAGGATATTGTCCTATTGTCCTCTATGCCCATCGGGTAGTGAGTGAACCAGTCCCAAACCCCTATCTGTTCTCTTGGACCACTCTTGGTACAACTTGCATTAGTCCTCTGAGAAGTAGGCATTAAGACAAGTCAGACATGCAAGATATTTATGAGGGGAATGCCTACAAGAGGTAACGGAGGGATTTAAGGAGGCTTGGAGAGTCATCAGACAATGAGGCAGATATGATTTCTTTAAAGAAGACAGAGAAGGAAGAAAGGTCTCAGGCTAGCACAATTCTAAGACAGTTTGGCAGGGCTGATGGGGAGTCCTTGAGCTAAAGTCACCTGTCAGAGGAGACTCATGTCTCCCAGGAATGGGCCTGCCATTGACTTGGAGCGGTCTGTGGGAAGTGTGGCCTTGGTGTGAAGGCAGCACTGGCTTCAGAGGAAAGAAGCCGTGGCTATCAGTCTATTTGGTTTTCCACGCTAGGGGATCTGAGAAGCACTTTTTATGGCCACCACATTAGGTTGATATGGTGTGTGTGTGTGTGTGTGTGTGTGTGTGTGTGTGTGTGTGTGTGTGTGTCCATTTGTGTTGAGGAGGAATTCCATGAATGAGGATCAACATATGAGAAGACGCAGAGGTAAAAGAGCTTGGCAATCTCCAGAAATTGGAAGGAGGGGAAAGTAGGCCTTAACTAGGTTAATAACAACTGGGATTAGGCATGGGATGAAAAGGGATCTAGTTAGAGGTAGAGTGTATGTGCAAGGTCCAAAAGTTAATATAGTACATTCATAAAACTGCAAACGGTATAGCTGGTTGGAGTATAAAGTGCAGCATGGTCTGGGATGAGGCTGGTGAGATGAGCAGGGGCCTGGTTTTGAATGGCCTTTCAAAACCCAGTAAGGAAAAACAAACTAACAAATCAGTAGGGAGTCTGAGCTTTATTCTAAAATAATGGTGAGTAGTAAAGGGCTTTAAGCAAGGGAATGCTGATCATGTTTGTGTTTTAGAAAGATCACTGTGGCTGTAGCCTAAAGAATGACTTGAAAAGAGCAGTGTGATCTAGTTAGAACCTACTGTAGGAATTCAGGTAAGAGGTGATGCCAAAACAGTGGTAATAGAATTAGAGAGCTGTGACTGATTCAACAGAAATTTTGGAGAGACTTAATGGACTAAAACCTAGGATTAACTGGATATGGGACATGCAGGAAAGAGATGGATTAATCACAGATGTTGCCCATGGTTCTTACTTGGGATCTGGTAGCAGGTGGTGTCAGTCACTTTGATAGGGAATGTGGGACAGGAAATTTTGGAGAAAGATCATGGGCTTTGAACACATTGATGAGCACCATCAGTGCAGAGGTGTCCGGTAGGCATTTAAAAGTGTGGGGCCTGCACTTGGGAGCAAGGTCTCATCTTGAGAAAGGAATGATCACTGTAGCCACGGGAGTAGATGCACTGCATAGGGAAGGTGCCAAGTAAGAGCAGAAGCAGGGCCCAGAGTAGAACAGCTCAGTTAAGTTTGCATGAAATTCTGCTGTAGATTTACACCATAAGTTTATGTTTTCACTACCTTATTGTCAGAACCTATAGCTTTTTTGGTCCAGTTTTTAACTCTTACAAATAATCTTGCAGTGAACAGTTTTGCTGATAAATCCTTGTCTAAAGTTCAGATTATTTTCTAAGCACAGATACCAGAGTGGAATTGCTGGGATGCTGCCCCACTTTGAAGTGATGAGGAACTAAAGAAACCAGTGGATTGTTTAAAGAATTTTTATGAACAAAGTTAAGTGTGATATGGTTTGAGAAAAGATCCTGACTGATCAGCTCCTTCCAGGGAGAATGTAGTTGTGAAAACTGAATCTTTCCATAGTTTGTTAGGTGAAGGTTGGGCCTTGTTAGGGCGTCTCAGATGTTAGAAGTTATTGGAGGAGTATTAGAAGCCATCAGATAGAAACAAATCCTCAAGAGCATATTCACAAGAATTTGTGAACAGGAAACAGGGTTTTCTTCCTAGGTTTTCCAGAGAAGAGAGGCGTGTTGAGTTTGAGATTAGGAGTATGAAGGACAGTTACCCCATGAGAAATGTTTCTTTGCTCTCTTCTTGGTAATAGTCATCTTTCCTTTTCCCGTGCCTGGGTGTCAGTCACACTTTGGCTAAAGCTGCTTGGTTATTCTTTCTCTGTTGTGTCCCTTCAGAGCAGCATTGGAAGATGCTTGAGCTTTAGGGTCCAGAGGCTTGAGGAGATGACACGGTTCTTCCACTTATTTCATGGTGTTCCTGTTACCGAAGAATGGGGTTTTTGTACTGTCACAGGAAGGCATCCCAGGACGTACAAAGTCACGTGAACAAAGCCAAACAAGCAGAGGATTTATGAAAGTAAAGAAAAAGAATACAATCCCAAAATAATGGGCATGGGCAGGCCAGTAGAAAGGGCTACTACACTGAAGAATAAACAAATTTAGGATTATATTCAAATGAGGGCACAAAATATTTAAGGGTGGCATTACAGGCATTCCCAGGGTGGGTCTTTGCTGACCACTCCTTCCTGTGGGGAGGTGGGGTTCCCTTGTTTTCACTTGGTCCTTGTCTGAACTGTCATGGCGACACAGGGGTTGGAGATTTTTTCCTGTCTGCAATGCTAATAGTATTATATTCTATTACAATTAGCTGTAGCTGCACCTTAAGAATGAGTTCATCTCCTCCTGCATTTCCTGCACTTCATCCTTCCCTTCCTCCTCCCTCTCTCCCTGTTCTGTTCTTTCTGCCTCTGGTAACTTTCCCATTATTTATTTCTGCAAAACAAATCACCTCACAGAAGTGTGATTTGGGCAGGGTTTGGCAGGGACAGCTTGTCTCTGCTCCGCTTGAAATCAGCTCAGACTGGAGTCATCTGAAGCAGGGCTTCTCAGCCTCAGCTCTATTACCATTTTAGATTGCACATTCTTTGGTGGGGGACTGTGAATTATAGGATGTTTAGCAATATTCTGGGCCTTGGCCCACTATATGCCAGTGGCACTCTCTCCAGTTGCAGCAACCAAACAATGTCTCCAAAAATTGTCAAATGTTCCCTCTCAGGGGAGGTGGGGAGGCAACATTGCCCACAGCTGAGAACCAATGTGAAGGCTTGTTCACTCACATCTGTGGTGGGTGATGCTAGCTATGGACTGAGGCCTTGGCAGAGACTAATGTGTAGGCTAGAACACCCACACATGGTCTCTCCAAATGATGTGCTTCCTCACAACATGGTGGCTGAGTTCCAAGGGTGAGCATCAAGGCCGGGGCTTGGAGGATGTAGGGAAAGCCATACTGCTTTTTATGACATAACTCTGGATGTCATGCAGCTTCACTTCTGTCGCATTTATTCATCTAGGCAGCCAAAAAAGCCATTCTCAATTTCAAGCAGAGTGGAATAGATTCTACCTTCTGATGGGGGACTGTGTAAACGACCTATGCGTAACTGTTACGTATTTGTGGGTCTATACCCTTTCTAATTCCATTAGTATTATTTTGCTAGTGACTTAATGAAAGCATTTACTCTAACACTTCCCTGGGGTTTTCTCCAGGAGGTTCAAAGAAAAACTAGATATTGTTCCTGGAAAGTGGCTGAGGGTCCAGAACAAGAGAATGGATGGTGGCTAGGTAGCAGTAGAGGTATTCCTAAATGGGTCTGTGTGAAGAAAACTGCAGGATTAGGTATTCAGGAAAAAGTAACAATGATGACTACAATGAGGACAACAACAAGACAAGGTGAAAATGTTTGTCTTGGGCTGCATGAAGCAGTTGTTTTTCACTAAGACTGAATTCATATAATTCAAGACACACCTTGTTCCCCAAACAAAGCACAGCTTTCCTGGGGCTACTCAATCTTTATCAGGTTTTTCTTCCTCAAAAGCCTGCTCTTGCTGAGCAACTCCATTACCTCCTGGGAAAAGATGTTCTATAGCATCGCCCTTACCAACCAGAAAATGCTTTCTGGAATAGCAAGTAGTCATTGACATTTGAGTGTCCGTGCTGACACATTCTGATAAAAAATGAGCCACCTTCCTGCCACCTTGTTTCACTTTATTGTGTGGGAGTTGGGCTCAGCCACAAAATTAGAGACGGCAGAAACATTAAGTGCTTACAATTTAAGATCAAAGTCACTTAGATAAAGATACCAAGGGGAACATGATCAAATATGAACATATCCCTTGCTATTTGTGTAGAAGAGACACTGGCAGTAAGATCTTGGCAGTGGGGTCAAGAGCAACAGATCTTTCTTGTTCTTGGTATCAATAGGATTCTTCAATTCAAGAGGATTCTCAACCTTCCACCAAATAATTCCATTCTGGAGCTCTTAATCTATAGAAATTTGTTTGAAAATGAAGAAAATTAAAAATCCTATCTCTAAAATATATATATTGCAACATTATCTATAATGAAAAGTTGATAGCAATGTAAAGGTTTAGCAATAGGAGAATTACTATGTAAAGAGGCACATTTTCTGGATGGAATATTATACATTATTAAAATAATGGTTATTAAAAGCAGGGGAAATGCTTGGGCATACTGTTGAATGAAATGAATGATAATCTAAAATTTTATTATAATTCCTATTTTCCAACATTTAAAAAAATATACAATACAGGTAATATAATTGCATGATAAAAATTCAAATACATGTATATAATGTCATTGCTAAAATT
>NW_017732593.1:76377-77257 GCF_001890085.2 Hipposideros armiger
GCTAATTCAAAAAATATATGCACCCCTATGTTTATTGCAGCACTATTTACAATAGCCAAGACTTGGAAACAATCAAAATGCCCATCGATAGACGACTGATTAAGAAACTGTGGTACATTTACACAATGGAGTATTACTCCGCTATAAAGAAGAATGAAATTGTACCATTTGCAACAATATGGATGGATCTACAGAACATTATGCTAAGTGAAATAAGTCAGTCAGAGAAAGACAAATACCATATGATCTCACTTATACATGGAATCTAAAGAACAGAATAAATGAGCACACAAAACAGAAATAGACTCATGGATGTAGAGAAAAAACAGATGGTTGCTAGATGGGAGGGGGGTGGGGATGAGGGAGAAGGGGAAGGGATTAGACAGCATAAATAGGTAACTAAAATATTGCCACAGGGATATGAAAGGCACTTTGGGGAATATAATCATGTTTCAATTTCAATTTTCCTGATTATCAGTGAAGCATGCTTACTGCCTACTTATATATTTTTTCTATAAATTGCTTGTTTGCATCTTTATGGACATTATTATTTCAACCAAGAGAAAATAATGAAGTGATGAAAAGAAATACATAAAGATATTCAAAGTAGTTGTATTAGGGAGTAGAATTATATGTGATCTTTTTTCCTCTTCTATAATTTAGAACATTTTAATGTGATTACATTAAGAACTTTTTTATTGTCATTGTTGTTTGTTTGTTTTTTAATGGAAGCAAAAGTCACAATTACCTCTATGGCTATTCTTTAGTTAGTTCTACTCTCTCAAAAGTTTCTTGGGGCCGGCCAAGTGGCACGTGGGTTAAGAACTGGCTTAGGATGCCAGAGGGCCCCGGTTCGGATCCCACATATGAGGGCCAGTGA
>NW_017732593.1:86221-93202 GCF_001890085.2 Hipposideros armiger
CCAGTTGCAAATATAACACTAAGGGTTATACTTTATTGTTTTGTAGGCATTTTGTAACTATTAGCAAATCCATTTCATCCTCCTTTTGTTGACTGGCTATAGAACTCTCCATTTTCAAATTCTCTCATTTGGACCAGCCTTACCATCTTGCTGGTTCACTTATTAATTACTAAATTGAATAAAACATTTGACATTGTTCATTTTATATTTGCATGAGGGTCAGGTGCTTAACTTGGGGGAAATGGTAACAAATACGCTGGAAGCACAGCCCTTGCTGCTGTTATTGGGACCAAGCACCATCTGCTGAGTGTGCAGTCCTGCTGAACATCCCTGACACTGCCAGAGTCTCCTGCAGCCCAGAGGTGACAGCTGCTGCTGGGTGAACCACCAGAAGCAGAAAAGTAATTGCTTCTCTCTTCCTCCCAGCTTCTCAACCCTTCACAGAGCCAGCAGAGCCTCCTTTTGCACAAAGTAACTGTTGTAAAACACGGTTGGAAGAAAGCCTAAGAAGTTTGTAGACTTCTTGCTAACTATGATATTAGGAAGAATACAAAAATAAGGAGATGGTGCTGAGAGCAAACAATTGGCATGAGGAGAAAAAAATGCAGATGAAAGGCAGCACTAAAAATAAGACGAAAAACTTACATTACCTATAAGTCACATACGATTATAAATCCCACTTTACAGGAAATGTAGATGCAGAGAAGTTAGTAACTCACCCAAGATCACACAGCTGTCATGTAGCAGAACTGGAATGTGGATGTAGGCTTCATTTAAACATTGACTGTTTAACCATTTTGCTATAGTGCCTTCGTCATGAGGTAGGAGGCAAACAGGAGTAGTTGGCAGCGCGAAATAGCAGTAAGAATGAGAAGATTAAGTAAGAACTGATAGAGCCAGGGTGATGGGGATTCAGGAACCAGCAATATTTAGAAGTTGAAGCAAGCGGGTAAAAATTTGTGTCTTCTAAAATGTCCCCACCATTCAGCCTGAAACTCAGTTCCAATTCCAAACCTTAGAGGACTTAAGGGAATGAAGGGCAAAAAAATATAAATTACTAGATAGAGATTCAGTCACAGAACAAGCCAAGAGCTCTGTATTAGCTGGAGCACAGAATCAAGGGTAGAAAGCCCCAGGGTACAGGCTAGAAGAGCCAGTTAACTAATTAAAGTCCATAACAGGAATTCCTGGTGATGTCATAATTGCATCTTAGCTGTTCTTCTTTTTTTTTTTCTTCCTTCCTGTCGTTCTGTAGTGATTAAGGACAAGATAACTCAGATGAGTATATGCTCTCCCAAAAGAATTGGGACTAAAGGCCTGTTCACCACTTGCCTGGTTTCTGCAAATATAAGAACTCAGAGAGAATGAGGTTCAATTAAAATACAGAAGAATGGGGCTGGCCGAATGGCTCAGTTGGTTAAGAACTCGCTCAAAAGTTTGAGCTCTGAGCAACAGCAGTTCAAGTCCCGGCCCGAGCTGAGCAGCCACTGAGCTGCCAACAGGTGGCAGGATGGCTCAGCTAAAATAAATAAATAAATAAATAAAATAAAATACAGAAGAATGTCTGCATAGCCATTTTTAAATTCAACCTAACAGAATGCTTATCAGTGAGATCTCATCACTTATTTATCATTCACTCATTCATTAATTCACTTAACATAAATTAACCACTGAATTAAATCCTGAGAATACAAAAATGAATCAAATTCATTCCTTGCCTCTAAAGTGCTTACTGTCCAGAGAAGTGTCTAATATGTGTAGACAGCTATCTGCAATGTAAAGCAAGATTGAATAAATAAGTAAAGTTGCAGAAGAAGAGAAAATAATATCTCAAATTATCACTGAGAGGTTCAAGGGCTTATGGAAGAGGCTGCTTTGTGACGATTCTTAATTAAAGCAGGATCATTCTGTTTATATGAAATATGTTAACTTAAAAAATTTTATAATATTTTGAGGACACTAGTAAATGTGGATGTATCTCCTCTGTTTAATAGTGCTTTTAAGTGTATATTCCTTGCCCACCACTCAGCACACACACACACACACACACACACACACACACACACACTTGCACATACACGTATTTGTGTTTGAACTTAAAAATGTCTAGATATGTCCACAGGGTAAGTTGTGATTAGGGGTGAAGTGGGGCAGGAGATGAACAGATGTCTTGTACTTTTTGCTCATACACCATTATTTTGATTGATATTTTTAGGACAAGCATGAAATATGTTTATAATAAATTATCTTTCACAAATAATACTTCCCCAGGTCAATATGATTCCAACAGGAAGAGCACAGTGGGACGAGGAGCTGAGAAAAGGAAATTGCAGATAGTATATAGTTTCAGAACAAAGAGTTACAGAACTTGAGGCTAATTGTATTGGGTCCCAAATGCTTGAGTATTCAGAAATCTTTTGACTGAAAGCAACAGAAACTGAACTTAATCTGGCTTAAGCATGAAGGGAATTTATTATCCAAAGTAATTGGAAAGTCCAGGGGAGATGTCTTTTTCAGGCACAGCTGAATCTGGGTGCTTACACACTAACTTAGCTGGGCTTATTTTCAGGCGCGAAAATGGCACTGGCAGCCCCAAGCTAGTATCCTATTGGGTTAGGAACCCCAGGAGAAAGAAAGCTTTTCATTCCCCTAAATTCTAGCAGAAGTCCCAGAGCCAGTTCTCTTTGGCCTGGCTTCAGCCATGTCCCCTAGTGAGGAATCGCTGGTTCCAGGAGATGTGAGGGCTGTGACATATGTCGGCCTCAATTTCCCACTACTAGAGCATCTTTCTGGGAATGAATGGGAGAGGAGCAAAAAATTTAAGGGACATGCTTAAGGCTGTTATCAGAAAAAGGGGAAATGAATTATGGAGAGGAAAACATGCAGAAAAGTCAGTCTAAGGGATGTGTGGATGAGAGGAATGGGAGCATGAAGTCTTTTTTACTGCCCTTAGTATGAATGAGAAATGAAAGCATCCAGCTAAGAACATACAACTGAGCCATGGGGAATGGCTGGCTCTCTGCATGCGTAACTAAAAATGACCCTAGAGACCACCGTAGATGACACATTATTCATAAGAAAACACTGCTCTGGTTGTTTTTAAGAGAATGGGAAAATAATCCATATTGCAAGCTATGGATGCATATTCCCAAAGTAGCTAATTTGCTCATCAGGAGGTCCTTCAGTATTGGGAGAATAAAAAGAAGAAATCTTCCCAATGGTGTATACAGGAGACCCAAAGATCCACTGTCATTAAAACAACATACCTTTTTTTCCCTTTAAATTAATCAAAATGTGCTGTTTGCCCATGAGAAGCAGTTTATCTTCCCATGGTTTTGTTTGTTTCTAGTTCTCTCTCCTGCTTATTCAGTCTCCTCTCCCACCTTTATTATTGATTCATTAACATGACTTTATTTTTGCTATGTAACGCAGAAGCTTATTAAGTGAGTACATGCTTCCATTTATCATCAGCCTTGTTGGGCTATTAAAAAACTTTTTAAATTTATTTTCTAATGTAAGTATAGTTAGTATACAATCTTATATTGGTTATATTAGGTTCAGGTGTACAATATAGTGATTCGACATTTGTACACCTTACAATGTGATCACCTAATTGTAGTAATCATCTGGTACCATGTAGCTGTATCACAACGTTATTGATTATATTCCCTTTCCACCTTTCACCCATCCCTCCATTGCCCCCCTTCTGGTAACCATTCCTTTGGTGTCTTTTCTATGAGTCTGTTTTTGTTTTGTTTTGTTTGTTTTGTTTTGTTTTTAGATTCCATTTATAAGTGAAACCATATGGTATTTGTCCTTCTCTGCTTGACTTATTTCACGTAATATAATACCCTTGATCCATCCATGTTGTCACAAATGGCAAGATTTAATTCCTTTTTATGGCTCAGTAATTTTCTGTTGTGTGTGTATGTATATACATCACATCTTCATTATCCATTCATCTATCAATGGACACCTAGGTTGCTTCCATATCTTGGCTATTGTAAATAATGTGCAATGAACATAGGCGTGCATATATCTTTTCTAATTAGTGTTCTGGTTTTCTTTGGATAAATACCCAGAAGTGGAATTGCTAGGTTGTATGGTATACACATTTTTAATTTTTTGAGGAATCTCCATACTGTTTTTCCATAGGGGTTGCACCAGTTTGCAGTCCCACCAACAGCGCACAAGAGTTCTCTTTTCTCCATATTCTCACCAACACATTATTTGTTGACTTGTTGATAATAGCCATTCTGACTCGTGTGAGGTGGTGTCTCATTGTGGTTTCAATTTGCACTTCCCTGATGATTAGTGATGTTGGGCATATTTTCATATGTCTGTTGGCCATCTGTTTGTCTTCTTTAGAGAAATATCTTTTTGTTTCCTCTGCCTATTTTTCAGTCAGACTGTTTATTTTTTTTGTTATTGAGTTGTATGAGTTACTTATATATTTGGATATCAACTCTTTATTGGATATATCATTTGCGAATGTATTCTCCCATTCAGTAGGTTATCTTTTTGTTTTGTTGAAGGTTTCCTTTGTTATGCAGAAGCTTTTTAGTTTGATGTAGTCCCATTTGTTTTCTTTTTTTTCTTCCTTTTGTTTCCCTTGCTCCAAGGGATGTATCCAAAAAGGTATTACTCAGACTGATGTCAGATAGATAACTTCCTATGTTTTCTTCCAGGAGTTTTGTGGTTTCAAGCTTATTTGGCTGATTTTGAGTCCATGCTTCTGCCACCTTGGTTTCAGTTTTGAATGCTTTCTTCTCTGTTTCTTAATGTTGGTTTCAGCGCCGGCAGATTTGTTGTAGGGGAATAAGAATGGTATGTCTGCTAAAGCATTTCTCATAGGTGAATGTGCCAGACAAGTCGGAAGAATTAAACACACACACAGAACTGTGGGATGGAATCTGGGTTCATCCATTGCCTCTCCATCTCCCCATGCCTGCCACCACTATTACCTCATGATGATGGCTCAGTAAGTGTTGGCATATTTTTACTACTCTTTACAGTTTAGATTATATATAAAATATCATCCATTACCTAAATTAATTATAGGGGAATGACTACACCATGCTAACATTTTTTCCATTCTTCATTGCCATGATTTTCTTTCTAGATAACTGTTGTAGAGGCAACATAGAATTCAATACATGAGTTTTAAGATTCCTTTCAACTTTTTTAACGCTGAAATTCCGATGTAATTATGATTCTATAAATTCACATTAAAATCTAACTTCACTTCACTCCTCAGTAAAAACCTACAATAGCCTCTTGCCACTCTTAAGGTGTTGCTGGCTTTTTCCCTCTCTTCAATATCATTTTTTAAAAATAAAATTTATTGGGGTGACATTGGTTAGTAAAATTTTATAGGTTTCAAGTGTGTAATTTGATAATATATCATCTATTATATTGCATTGTTTGTTCACTACCCAGAGTCAGTTCTCCTTCCATCACCATATATTTGACCCCCTTTACCCTCATCTACCACCTTCTTCCCCCTTCCCCTCTGGTAACCACTCAACTGTGTGTGTTTATGAGTTTTTGTTTCTTTGTCTTGTTCATTTGTTGCTTTCAGTTTTATATCCCACATATGAGTGAAATCATATGGTTCTTGGCTTTTTTTGTCTGACTTATTTTGCTTAGCATGATGATCTCAAGATCCATCCATGTTGTTGCAAATAGCAGTATTTCATCTTTTCTTATGGCTAAGTAATATTCCATTGTATATATACGTACCACATTTTCTTCATCCAATCATCTATCGAAAGACACTTTGGTTGTTTCCATGACTTGGTTGTGAATAATGCTGCAATGAACATAGGGGTACGTATATCTTTATGGGTAAATGTTTTCAGATTTTTTGGTAGATATCTACACAAGGAATTGCTGGATCATATGGTAATTCTATTCTTACTTTTTTTGAGAAAACTCCATACTGTTTTCCATAGTGGCTGTACCAATTTACATTCCCAAAAAGGTTCCTTTTTCCCCACAACCTTTCCAACACCTATGATTACTTGTTTTGTTGATAACAGCAATTCTAACAGGTGTAAGGTGTTATCTCATAGTGGTTTTGACTTGCATTTCCCTAATAACTAGTGGAGTTGAGCATTTTTTCATTTATCTGTTGGACGTTTGTGTGTCTTCTTGAGAGAAGTATCTGTTCATGTCCTCGGAACATTTTTTAATTGGATTATTGTTGCTGTTGTTGAGTTGTATGAACTCCTTATATATTTTGGATATTAGCCCCTTATCAGAGGTGTTATTTGCAAATATCTTCTCCCAGTTGGTTGAATGCCTCTTTGTTTGTTGATGGTTTTTTTTTTTTTGCTGTGCAGAAGAAGCTTTTTAGTTTGATATAATCCCTTTCATTTATTTTTGCTTTTATTTTCCTTGGCTTTCAGGTCAAATTTACAAAATCCTCTCTAAACCCAAGGTCTATGAATTCAGTACCTATGCTTTATTCTATGTAATTTATTGTTTTACGTCTTATGTTTAGGTCTTTGATCCATTTTGAGTTCATTTTGATTCACAGTGACAGATAGCAGTCTAGTTTCATTCTTTTGCACATGGTGTTCCAATTCTTCCAGCACCATTTATTGAAGAGGTTTTCTGGTCTCCATTGTATGTTTTTAACTCCTCTGTTGAAAATTATCAGCCTATATATATGTGAGTTTATTTCTGGGTTCTCAGTTCTATTCCATTGGTCTGTGTGTCTGTTTTTCTGTCAATAGTATGTTGGGGTTTTTTTTTTGTTGTTGTTTTTAAAGATTTTTATTGGGGCGTTGGGGGGGATGGGAACAGTTTCTGGGGAATTGGGGGAAGGGGAACAGACAAGTTGCTGTCGTTTTGTTCTTCAGTCTAGTTGTGGAGGACGTTGTTTCACTGGCCCAAGTTGGCACCATCATTGCGCTCTTCCCGGATGAGGCAGATCAGTCGCCGGCTTCTGGACGGCTTCTGGACAGCCGCTCACTG
>NW_017732593.1:96361-103559 GCF_001890085.2 Hipposideros armiger
ATATATATATATATATATATATATATATATATATATATATATAGTCACAGGATGTGGAGTACAGCATAGGGAATAGAGTCCATGGAATTGTAACAACTATATATGATGTATATAGGGGTAGTAGATTGGGGAGGGGGGTTATCACTTTGTGAGGGGTGTAAATGTCTAACTATTACATTGTTTTGTACACCTGAAACTAATTTTAAAAAAGGAATATTTGTAGCAATGCTATCATTCAAAAAAACACTTGCAGCATCCATATTTTAGCAAAGAAATGATGAAAAATGTCTGGGAAACTATTCAAACTATCTCCAATATCATAATTTTTTTATACTTTGTTCTATTTAATCAATGCTAAATAGATGAAATTCTGTTTTAAATCCTCAGTTTTGGAATCATATCAATCGATCAAAGAAATGAAACTGTTTTAATTAAACCATTATCCTGCCTGAAAAAAAGATTATATTCCTGGTAAATTTTGAAATAGTCACTAGAATTTAGCAAATTGGATTTTTTAAAAAAAATTATAGATTTTGATATAAGAAAAAAACTCAGCTCATTTGATTACAAGAGTAATTGTGAGATTATACATATATATATGTATTTTTGGAAGACATTTTTTGTTTTGCTTACAAGAAGTTTTCCATTAAATTGATTGTCTAAATTCACCTCTGTCTTACTATTTCTGTTGCTTTCCTATCGTATATGACTATTTATCCAAACTGCTTAAAAGCCGCATAGTAAAACTGAAGTAAAAGTTTATTTCATCTAGTTCCTAAATGTCAACCAAATTTTACAAGTATACATTTCCAGTGACAGGTGTAGAAATATTCTTTAAAACCTATTCTTCACCTCTTTATTCTAGCAGACCCTATATCAAAATCTATTTTTCCTTCCTGTCACCTTTTTGCCTTGCTAGTCCTCTTGGCTTCCACTCTGCCTGATTTTAACCTTTTCTTATCCTTATAGGTAAAGACTCTCAACTTAAAGAGGTTTAAATAACTCACCCGAAGTCACAAAACTAGTAAGTGTTGACACCAGTCTGTCAGTCTGACACCTAAACTCTTACTCTTTCTAATATTTCAAAAACTACTCCAGCAAGAATGATTCCATGTACACTTGTGTGTTGGCTATGAAAAGTAAATATGTTAGAACAGTGCTTCTCAAACTTCATGTACGTGGAAATACGCTATGAATGTTGTTAAACTGCAGATTCTGATTCAGGAGTCCTGGGTTGGGGCCTGAGCTTCTGTATTTCTCACAAGATCTCAAGGATGCTGAGGCTGTCATACTTTCAGTAGGAAGGTCTCCTAACACCTAACAGAGGTTGGGTGTTGTTAATCTACTATCAATTTTGTTCACTACTTTTCCTACAAACACTCCATAGTTTTTAATGTATATTGTCTTATTCATTCTTAAATATTTTAAAATCATCACAATGAATCAAACATTTTGGATTTATTGTTACAATAAAATAAATGCAACTCAAGCAAATCAATATTCAGGATTATTAGCCAATGTGTCAGTTCCTTGTTTTCTTTTTCTTTCTTTCTTTCTTTCTTTCTTTCCTTCTTTCTTTCTTTCTTTCTTTCTTTCTTTCTTTCTTTCTTTCTTTCTTTCTTTCCTTCCTTCCTTCCTTCCTTCCTTCCTTCCTTCCTTTTTTTCCCTTTCTCCCTCCTTCCCTCTCTCCTTCTCTCCCTTCTTCCCTCCCTTTCATTCTTTGCAGTGGAACTAGTGGAGCCATCGTTAATAAAATCAATGAATTGAATATGATCTACTCCAACAGACCATTTTCTCATGAGAGATAATGGAGGCCAAGTGAGCAATTCTGAACATTTTCTATCTCTTGCATTTTTATCCAGGTGAAAACAGGTATGAGAAATACGATAAATACCCTTGAAGGAGATGCATATAATCAAAGGGCAGACAGAAGAACAGATATGAAAGTAGGGAAAGGACTATTCCTTCAGAAGCACAGGGTAGGAGCAGATAAGTGTGGTGGGGAAGAGGTTCAAGAAACTGACACTCTAAGCTAAAATCATGGCTTGTTACTTACTGGGCATATGACATTGGACAAGTCACTTATCCTTGCTAAGCTTACTTTTCTAATCAGCAAACACCTACCCTGCAGTGTTGTTCTTAAGATTAACAGAATGATAAATGTAAAATGACCTGACACACAGTAGGTAAGCCACCAATTGATATCAGGTGAGCTGCTCAGTGCTGATTTTATAAACACAGCCTTGGGGAAGTTTTCCCAGCTTTTCCTTTTTAGTCCCTCCCTGGAGTTTCTGTCCAGTTGTCCTCAGCACCAAATAGTATCAAAAAAATGGTGTCTAGAGGAATTAATCCAATCCTAGACAAAGCACTCTCAGTGGTATCTGGGTCATCCAACATCCCACTTACATTTGCATATACATTATGATACTTTGGGTCATAAATATTTTACCAATTGATGCAAGTGGGACTGAGCCCATCCTTATAGTCATTAAATCAAGTAAGTTTGTTTGGTTTGGTCAGAAAGCATTACTTGACATACTTATACAAAATAAATTTTGCATGTGTTAAAATAAATTTTGCATGTCTTAGTGATGTAGAGAGAAATCAGAAATTTTAAATAATGAGGCATTAAAATTCTGAAAATAATGAATTCCACCATTTTAAAAAAAGCAGATCCTTTGGTGAATTTCTGTTAGCATTTGACATTTAGATCTATAGTCCTATTTGGCATGAACAAGTTTTCTCAGCACCAACCTCCTTTTTCCCAAGTCTATGATAACTAAAGGTAGTCTTTCAGAACTATTTTGGCTGCTATTTTAACTGATAAGCAATGGGGCATGAAGAGGAGGGTGGAGGTAGGCAGTCAGTCTAGGAGTCACCAGCATGCTCATCAACACGACAGAAAGATTTGAATTTTTCTCTAGATACTATTTGGGGAAATAATGGGGATGTTTGCAGTCTCTGGATCATGGGGTTTGGAGGGGAAAGCTTTTCTTAAGAGGGGGTATGTCCAGCTCTACAGTGGTGATGGCACCAGGGTCTTTTAGGGCTTGCTGTCTTTGAATAACGCAATTATTTCTGGGTGTCTAATTGCCTAGGAAATAACAATATCACTAAACAGATTCTCTACCTCTAATTCACTGATTTCTCTACATCATTTATATCCATCATTCCCAACCTTTCTTCACCTCTATAATTATTTAGCTTCAATTTCACAGTCCAATATCACAATTAGTCCTTTGACCTTCTCCAATCACATCACCCAAACAAAACCCTATCCTGAATGAACCCATCCCCCATCTTTGCTGAGCCTTCACCAGCAGTTAAATAGATGACAGAGAAAAAATACAGCCTCAGGCAGACTCGTGTTGTTTACTGGCCTCAACTGAGTCCTTGACACTGTCCAGAAATCTGTTCTTCCCATAAGCTGGATCTTCCATCCACTATAAATATCAGCTCTTACCTTCTCCATTCTTCTCTGACTCCCCTCCCCTCCTCCCACCATTGCCATTGTCTGCTAATGGCATTGCCTAAGACATCTTAGAGAAGACAAGTTATCAGATGGGAGTTTCCTTACACTTTGTCACCAAATCTACAATGTACTTTCTTATTTCACTCCCACCCCTTTTTTCGTGGATAGGCCCTGTTATGGGCTGAACTATGTCCTCCCAAAACTCATGTTGAAGATCTAACTGCCAGTACCTAGAATGAGACTGTATTTGGAGACAGAGGCTTTAAAAAGTAATTAGGTAAACTGAGATCCTATGGATGGGCCCTAGTCCAATGTGAATGATGTCCTTTTAAGCAGAGGAGATTAGGACATAGACCAAAGGGTGACAATATGAGAACACAGAGATAAGNCAGGGGCTGCAGCCTAGCTGTTGCTGGTGACCCACGGCAGCCCAGCTCCAGGTTGAGCTGTTGTTCAGCATCTTAGCTGCGGAGGGCAGTGTCACTGGCCCTCATATGTGGGATCTGAACCGGAGCCCTCTGGCATCCCAAGCCAGTTCTTAACCATCGCGCCACTCGGCCGGCCCAATATAGCATGCTGTTTTGATTACTGTCACTTTGTATAAATTGAAGTCAGGGAGTGTGATACCTCCAGTCTTGTTCTTTTTTCTCAGGATTGCTTTGGCTACTCAGGATCTTTTGTGATTCCATACAAATCTGATGATTTTTTTTGTTCTATTTCTTGAAAATATGCCATTGGGATTTTGATGGGGATTGCATTAAATCTATATATTGCTTTGGGTAATATGGCCATTAAAAATATATATACCACAGAATATTTGCTGGAATATAATGAATAATTAAAAATAAATTTATCCAAATAAAAAAATGTTGTTCTGTGAGCTAGTGTTCTTTACTTTTTAATCATATTTCTGTATAATGAGTTGTTAAATATACAAATATGCAGTGAGTAATGCTACTTGTCATTAATTATAAATGGCAAGTGGATACCATCCAGCATTTTATATATGCTATTATGTTTTGACCTCAGTTCTGATTTCAACTTTGCTTTTACCAGATGGGTAGTTTTGGACAAGTACTAAGCTCTCTAAGACTCAGGTTCCCCATACAAAAAAATGTAGCTACTAATGCTTATAATATGTGGCAGGATATTCTGAAGAGTGATCACAAAAATGTAGATTAAAAGGTTTTGCTAAATTATAAGCTACATAAATTTTAAATTATAAAATATATACAGCTATAGGATATGGTTTGAATGCAGACCGTAAGCTTCTTAAGAGCAAAGATTTGGTTTATTTTGTTCATAATAGTGCCTGACATAATAGACATTCAATAAATATTTATAAATGAATGAATGAATGACTAAACATTTAAGACTACTTAATACTAGGCCAGTGTTATAGGTTGAACAGTGTCCCCTAAAAAAGATATGCTGAAGTCCTAGCCTGGGACCTCAAAATAAAACCTTATTTGGAAATAAGTTCTTTGTAGATATAATCAAGTTAATATAAGATCACACTGGATTAGATTGAGCCCTAGTCTAATGACTGTTGGTCTTATACAAAGAGGGAAATTTGGATTCAGAAACAGAGAGAAGACCATGTGAAGTCACAGGCAGAGATTGGAGTGATGCATTGACAAGCCTACCATTGCCAGCAACCTCCATAAGCTAGAAGAATCAAAGAAGGACCCTCTCCCTAAGAGCCTTCAGAGAAATGATAGCTCTTTGACACCTTGATTTCAGATGTCTAGCCTGTGAGAAAATACATTTCTGTTGTTTTAAGCCCCCCAGTTTGTGGTACTTTGTCATGGCAGCCCTGGGAAACTGACACAGCCAGAATCCTGAGCGATGTGACACCTGTCTGTGAGGATGCAGAGGATGACTATTTGATCTCAGTCTTTCTATTTAGACATTTCATTTTGGAGAGAACTTGATCAACTTTGACATGAATGCATTAACTCTTATAACAAAGGTTTCTTTATTATTGGAAAGGAAAACCGCAATATCTATTAAGCATTATTAACAATCATTCTGTCTTAGGCAACACAATCTTAAACCCACACAACTGTCTAAATCTTGTTCTGCTTTCTGCCAAACAATCACTTTCATCTAAACCATTTCTGAACATATGCTACTTAGATATTAACAAACCTATAACATTATATAATTCCCAAAAGATATGTGGTTGATCATTGCTCAAGTTACATTTTCAGATATCTTCCCCTTCTGAAAGTAAATATTCTTATTTGCCATATGCAACTTTCTGGCTAAGTGCCATTTGCATAACTTGGATAGTTAACTACTGCTTGCCTGTAGAGTTTAAACTTCATGTGTCAATGGGCTATGGTGCAACTCCACCAACTCAAAACATTTGGTGAGCACGTAAGAGATTTGAAGACTGGGTTAGCCTTCCAAGAGAGATTACTTTTTGTTCACTGATTTTATGAGGCAGTATAACTGGTGCAACTATGTTGTGGGAATCTTTGAATCATAAATGATGGCATTTGTTAAGGCAAGTTTAAGCCTCATATCAACAACTTTTGCAATTATTGAGATATAACCTTTCTCCCTTTTCTCAATTATAAAAAAAGTACTTGTGATTTGCAAGTCATTCTTATGAGGTACTCCCAACTTTTTCAGTCAGCCTTCAATAGGAGCATATGCTTTACATTAGAAAAGCCCCACCAACAGCTTTCTCTTTGCAAAGGCACTGCTGAATTATTATACAACTATAAAAAGTTCTCCATAGGTTCATCACAGGACAGAATTTATAGAAACTTCTTCTATCTGGGTTTCTAATTAATATGCAAGGACATTTTAAATATCCAAGATTTATCATGAATTATACATTGTTTTCGATTTCTATATTCTCCTTACTTTCTTTGAAACATGCACTATAAACCTTGCTCTGATTCCTCCAGTTTTTGATATAACATTTTTATTTGAAAATTTTTCTGTTCTGGCTTTTTCCAGGGAATAAACAAGTATGATGGTTTGCTAAAATTAGAATGAAGCTTTTTTAAAATCTCAAAATGCCTTAAGTCACACAAAGTTGATTTGTTGTTTTTCTTTATGTGTGTGAGTGCCAGTATTGTGTAATGACGTTTCATTTTTAAATTTTTGTGCACAGCATTGTCATGGTTCTGCTCAAATGTATTAGGTTTTGTTTTATTGGACTCTTTTGGTCAGAAAAACAATAATCCCTATGCCAATATCCAGGCTGACCCAAATAAACTCCATTAAAAATATAGCATATTGTTGTATTTTTTTGTCCCAAGAAACGTCAAATAATGGTAAGGCTTTTTCTTTTTCATGTTATTTTGGAATCATCTGTTTATCTATGCCTGGAATTCCAGGTAACGAATTTGTGCAAAAATGTTTCAATAAAAGGGGCCAGGACAATTTTAAATATAGTGAGAGGAGTATTTCATAGTTTACTAATATGAGTGTTGGTTTCTCATATTAAAAAAACAAACAATGCCTTAAGAATATTTGTTGCAATTGGTAATCACAAGATTGCCATGTGGATACAAAAGAGTTTGGGGAATACAATCAATAATGTTGCAAAGATTTTGTAGGGTATCCGATGGACACTTGTTTTATTAGGGACACCACTTCATGGATGGTGTAGATGCCTGACCATTGTGCTGTACACCTGAAGCTGAAGCTGAATAATAATGAATGTCAACTATGATTTTATATATATATATATAATATTATATATAT
>NW_017732593.1:109054-113907 GCF_001890085.2 Hipposideros armiger
ATATTTTTAGAACACAATCCTCTACTGATTTGAAGATTGCCTATACTTCTACCTTGAGTTGAATAATGAATTTATTAATTGCCTATTCTGTTTTTCTTGTGGACATTCTTCTGTGTATGGACAGAAACCACTCTGCCAACTGCTTAGCCACATTCTTCTATTTATGTAGAGTCAAATTTTGGTTGTGCTCCCAAGTACTTGACTTTGGGCAAGATTTTAGCCCTCTTTGTCTCTTTCTTTGTCTATAAAATAAGAAAATGCTTGAGGATTGTGCCTGTAATATGGCACTCAATAAAGTTGATAATAATAATACAGTAATAATAATAATTATTATTATTATTATTTAATGTGAAAACGAGAGCTAGAATATGCAGGTGAAAGTGATGACTCATCTGTAATTCTTGTAGTAACTCTAACAGCCACATATATAGCAAGTGCTCAGAAAATGCAAAGAAGTCATCTTTTCCTGTCTCCATCTTAGAGAATGCCAAATGTCCTCCTGTGCCCTTATCATAGCTTTCTCCTGTGTCAGGGGATAGCAGGGCAGATTGATCCCCTCTCTAATGGTGCAGTTAGAGTCTCAGCTTACGTCTGGTGATAAATAATGAAGCAAGCTAACATATCCTGCCTACAGTCAATTATCTCAGGTCTCTGTTTCTTAGTCTTCCAGGGGGTCCTCAATAGGGATTTATATAGCTGAAGAAATAAGAGAAAAAAACAATTCCATCTGTCAAACTCATGATGGATGCTGTCCAAACCTGCGAACAAAACCTGAAGTGCTAATTCTATGCGCTGCTGATGCCTTTAATTATGCAATTTTGACAGATGGAAAGATCATTATGCAGTTTTTATTTAAGAAGCTCATGCAACTGTAGCTTTTGTGCCAAGGGTAATCAGTCACATTAAAGAATTTGTCAGAAAGTAAACTCTATCTTATTTATAGCTTATTAGGTCCTAATTACACTTCATAAATGGACAGTCATATAACAAGGCAAACAGAAAATATACATGACTGAAAATTACTACACAGTAGTCACATGTCGGAACAGGCAGCCATTTCAACCCACAGAATACTTTCCTGCCCATATGCAGCAAACACACTCCATATAATACCTTGCTGGGGCAGAACCCCAAAGATCTGAAATGATGTTTCTCCTTAGTCTTGGTTTCAGCAAGTCCTTCAGAAAGTTACAGAACAATCATTGTTTGCCTTATATGTATTCCTCTTTGTGTAGTTCATACCTAGATGGGTTTGTCTGACTGCAAGGATGCTCACCAGCCCCTCCTACTAGTCCCCTGAAATACTGCCCTTAATGTTACCTGCTTTGGTGTCTCACTTAGCCCCGAAATACATCATCTTAAGGTATTTTTAGTTTCTTTCCTCTGGTGTCCCTGCCTCGGTGAGGTTCCATTCTGCTCATCTCCTCCCCCATCTCCTTATCGTGGCCTTTTTCTAAGAGGAGACCTAGCGATCCAGGACCAGGAGGAGCCCTTGGGTGTGTGATCTCTGGGTGGTCACTGAGCACCTAACACATGTCCTATCTTTCTGGTTCCATGGCTGCCACTCAGTCCAAGCCTTTGTCATCATCAAGCTGTTGTAGTTCCAAGGCTGCAGGCTCCTCTTTTCTCTCCTCTCCTGACTTTATTTGAATATTCTTCCAGATGGATCTTCTTAAAGCACAATTCTCACACATTTCCCTGCTCAAGAACCTTCAATGAATCCCTTGTCTCTAGCCTAAAGCCTAAAGCCTGGCATTCAAGCTCCTCTTCATGACCTGGCCCCAGGGATCTGGTTCCTGGCTTCTTTCTTCTAACCTGTTCCTTTGCACATTCCTATTTACCAGCCTTAAACATCTTTCCAAATCATCTTTACTTCTGCGAATCCTGGACTTCCTTTCCAGTTGAGGCAAGGGAACTCCAGTGTGTTCACCCTCAATGCAGTCTTAAACCCTGGCCATGTGTATGGATGTTACATTCATCTCGCATTTGGAACAATCCAAATTGTTATTCTTCATTGTCATGTTTCTAGTTTTTCCCTTTCCAAACAGATTTAGTTTTTTGAGGGTAGAAATCACATATACATATCTTGGTAAATTATCAGCTACTCGAGTTTTGGACTCTGGAGAGAGAAAATAGTATACTGAGAAAATAGAATATGAGGATTCATCTCCAACAGATTAAAACTCTGATCCTGGCACCTGCCAGCTGTGCACCACCGGATAGGTAACCTAAACTCTATGAGCCCCTCTTTCT
Source organism: Hipposideros armiger (assembly GCF_001890085.2). Taxonomy (NCBI): domain Eukaryota; kingdom Metazoa; phylum Chordata; class Mammalia; order Chiroptera; family Hipposideridae; genus Hipposideros; species Hipposideros armiger. The sequence continues at coordinate 111,308 of NW_017732593.1, forward strand.
CCATTTATAAAATAAGGAAAACAACCTTCTATCTGGGAGGATTGTTGTAAGAAGTAAATGGCATAATAAATTGAAATGCTCAGGAAACTATAGCTATTAGGATATTAAATTTATCTTGTATCTCCAATGCTGAGCACAGTGACAGGCAAATAGCTGGCATTTAATAAACATTAACTGAATTAAACTTCATTTAGGTTCACAACATTTATCTCAGGCTAACACCACTCCTGATGCTTGATAATAAATCTTCCCAACTAAGTTGATTTCCTTAAAATCAAGGATAAGGGCTATTTTGAATTTGTCAATAAAAATAATATTATAAATTTTTACATTATTTAAATAAAAATAAAATCTTTAGTTATGAACATGTAGATTTCAGTTGAATGTAGACTTTATGTGATTTAAGTGATGGAAAATCTTCTTGACAACCTAGTTAAGATGTACCTGCCAACATTGTGAATCAGATACAATAGAAACAAGCGTCACCTAAATTTCAGTAAAAGAAACAACTGGCCACAAGAAGATAAAGTAGTAGAGAGAAAAGAATGGGAAGCAGGAAATGATCTTCAGAGCTCGGGAAGCAAGGTTGGTATATTGAGACAACAAAGACAGAAGATAGGGGTCTAGTTCAACCTTTTGTCCATAACTAGTCCTTCACTTTAGACGCTTATTTGTAAATTCAGAGGTTGGAATAGACCACAATTTCAGAAACTTCAGTCATTTGTGAACATCTTGATGATTTTTGCCATATCTGAGTACCATGTGAGCTAATATTTGAATAATATTTTTTTAAATTGACTCACTTTTATTTTATTCAAATAAACGTCTCATAAAAGGAAATTACATGTTACTACCATATGTAGAAAACCAGAATCAGTTGACACAGATAGAAGAAACTGTGAAAGCAAGAAGAACTATNAGACAGGCCTCAGGAGAAACCAAACCTACGGACACCTTGATTGTGGACTTCTGGGCTCCAGAGCTGTGAGAAAATAAATCTCTGTTCTTTAAGCCACTCAGTCTTTGGTATTTTGTTATGGCAGCCCTAGCAAATTAATATAGCTTCATTCAAGATGCAACTTAAATGTCTCTTTCTCAAAAAGAAAACAGACAGCCCAATCCAAATTAAGCTTCATTATTATATTTTGAATACACTGTATTTTCTTCGTAGCATTTATCACAATCATCAATAATATATTTATTTGTTTATTGTCTATCTTCCTCACTAGGTTTTAAGATCTGGTGTGGAGGGTGGGGCCAATGGGAGCATCAAGGGGTAGAAAGGTGGTTATTCCCCTATAATACCCCCCTGCATTTATTTGATATGGACAACTGGCATTTTATTACAGTTGTGTCAAGTTTATGAAAACCATTATTTAAGACAAGTTTCCAGCCCTCCTTTCAACCAGTTTTTACTTTCAAGACTCTTTTGTATAGAAATTATAAAACTGGTTCTCATTGGGACAATGTCTGTGATTCACTGCTTTATTCCTAGTACCTAGCACTATACCTGGTATGTAGCATTTGATCAATACATTTTTCTGGAAGGAAGAAAAGAAGCAAAGAAGGAAGAAAGGAACAAAGGGAGGGAGGGCACGAGGGAGGGGAAGTAGATGCGACTGTAAGGAAAACCAATGACCTATTCCATAAAGACATCTCAGATGCAGCTGATGTGAGGTAATGAGTAGGCTACTTTCCATTCTTGGGTTTTAACTTGGAATCTGTGGATATGAGTACCAGCAAGTCTATTAAATTCCTTGTGATCATGAATTAATTGAAAGCCCTGGAATTTCATTAGGTAATTGGTTTGCCTGGTTCTTCCTGTTGTTTTCACTTCTGGATGTATTATAATTTATCAAGTACTATGATGTTTATTTTATGGGTCAACTTGATGGGACGATGGGATACCCAGATACTTGGTTAAAACATTGTTCTGGGTGTGCCTGTGAGGCTGTTTCTGGGTGAGATTAACATTTGAATTGGTAGATTGAGTAAAGCAGATTGCCCACCCCAATGTGGCAGGCATCTGCCAACTCATTGAGGAGTAAATAGAACAAAAGGTGGAGTAAGAGAGAATTAGCTGCTCTCTCTAATTGTTTGCACTGGGACATCAGTCTTCTGCCTGCAGGCTTGGACTTGGACTGGAACTTACACCATTGTCTGTCCTTTGGTTTCCAGCTTGCTGACTACAGATCATGGGACTCCTCATTGCATAAGCCAATTCCTTAAAATAAATCTCTTTGTGTATATCCATATCTATCTATATGTCTATATATTATTATATATCACATAACTATTTAATAAATAAAACATTTGTTCTGTTTCTCTGACCTAGTAGGTATTCATGGACTCTTAGAGATGAAAGGGAACTTGGAAACTATTTTATTTCCCAAACCAATTCTTACAATATGATACCTATCAGACTGAGTCATCTTATAATTTGAGACAGACTGTATAGAGGCAGTGTTTGCCAATGCAACAATATTTCTTGGGAATTTTACAAGGAATGCACCATGTATGCATTTTCATACATATGTCGGTACATGTCTCCATTGTGAAGCTACAAGGTTTTTTTCATCACTTTTTTCTTTAATTTTTTT
>NW_017732593.1:117487-160575 GCF_001890085.2 Hipposideros armiger
TGTAAGATAGGAGCCCTGTTTATTTCTTTTGCATATGGATATCCAGTTTTCCCATCACCATTTATTGAAGAAACTGTTTTTCCCCCATTGTGTGTTCCTGGCACCCTTGTTAAAAATTAGTTGACCACATATGCATGGATTTATGTCTGGGCTGTCTATTCTGTTCCACTAGTTTATGTGTCTGTTTTTGTGAGAGCATCATACCATTTAAATTACTACTGCTTTTTAATATATTTTGAAATCAGGAAGTGTGATGCCTCCAGCTTTGCTCTTCTTCCTCAGAATTGCTTTGGTTGTTTAAGGCCTGTGTGGTTCCATATAAATATTACGATAGTTTTTTTCTATATCTGTGAAGAATGCCATTGGAATTTTGATGAAGATATATTGAATCTTTTATTAAAAAACAAAAACCTTTCTCATCTGTGTCCTCTTTGCATCTCCACTTACATTATACTAATGTTTTGGAATGTGTTTCTTTTGCATGTTTGCACCACTTTCCTGCCTGTGAACTCCTTAAGAAGGGGAGCATGTGCACGCCACTTTTTAACCACTGTCCAGCATGTTGTCCGGTAATAAACTGTATGTGCTCCACAAATGCAGGCTGTAAATTGAATTTACTCATCTGAGACAAGTTGAATAGTGAATAAAATATAACTTACGTGTATATAAAATGATTAGAGGTACCAAAAAGTGTGTTTAGCCTAGCATCGGTTACTGTGGAGTTATGTTGCCGCTGTATCTTTGTTTGCAAACGGTATAATAAGTAATATGTACATAAATTCATACATCTATTAAAACATAAATTATAATTTTAATAGCAAAGCAGAAAACATACGTGCTGCTGCTTAGATTTCCTTAACATTCTGGAATTTGCTAAGAAAATAAGCGCTATATTGAGTGTTAAGTTGAAATTGCCAGTGTCCAGTTTTGGGGGCAATGTGGTAAAATGTAGAGTTATGCAAACGAACCCAGAAAACTGATGAAACTTTAAGAATGAACAAAATAGCATCAACCCAAACTTGCTGCACCAAAATGCCATCAAGGTCCTTGCTTTGCTCCCCTGGGGAATTTTTTTGTCCCTGCAAGATACCCTGGGAGCAAGTAAGAAATAATTCATTTCAAAATGAGATGGCCTATTTTTGGAGTACTGCCCTGAATTTTTTTCTTTTGCCCATAATAATCTATTGTCCTGAATACCAAAAATAGTATGGGGCAGGGATTATTTAAAGCTCTTCAGCAAAAGGCAGTAATGCAGCCTGCTGAACTTCTTAGAACAAAAGACATAAGTTTCAGTTAAAGGGAACTTGAACTGTCTATAGCAGTAAAGCCATGTACTGGTGCTATCAGTGTATTTGTTTTCCTTTATTTTCATTTTCTCAGAGTTGGAGAAGGCCCCAAAGACCAGGCGGGATATAAATTTGACTTGATAAAAACTAACTAACTAATAGGCCTTTAAAAAAACAAACAAACAAACAAACAAAAACTCACTTTTATGAGTTTGCCCCATTTTTATAGCAGTGATGTTTATTTTAGTTGAATGACACTGAGCCACCAAGAAGTGCTTTTTGCTTAAATGTCTTTAAACAGGAGCCCCAATCCTTCTGGGCAATGTGACTTCATGGAGGGTCTCAAGAAGTTATAATGTTTTTCAAGTATTTGAAGGATGTATTAGTTTCCTATTGCTGCTGTAAAAAATTACCATAAACTTAGTGGTTTAAAACAACACAAACTTATTCTCTTAGAATTCTGGAGATCAGAAGTCTGAGATCAGATTCACTGGGATAAAGTCAACAAGTTGGCACTGTAGGTTCCTTGAGAATGCTCTAGAGGGAGAGTCGCTTACTTTGCCATTTCCAGCTTCTAGTGGGACCTGCATTACTTGAATGGCGGCCCCTTGCCCCATCTTCAAAGAACTCTAATCTCTGTGGTCCTCAGCACATCACCATCTCTTCTGTAGGCAAATCTCCTGTCTCTCTCTTATGAGAATATATGTGATTACATTTATCTCCACTTGAATAATCTAGGGTAATCTCACCATCTGCAGGGTCTAAACTTAATCAGAGCTGCATAGACACCTTTGCCATAAAACGTAACATTCACAGCTTCTTAGGATTAGGATGTACAATAGATACCTTGGGGAGGGGAGGACACTATTCAGCCTATTATTCTACCATGTAGAAGAGGAATTCACCTTGTTTTATATGACCCTGAACCTCCTAGCCACATCAAGGGGAGTTTTTATAATTTGAAAGGAAGTACTTGGGATTATCAGCACTTTCCAAAAGTGGAGAGGATTCCCTTGGGTGTATGACAAGATGTTGAACTGGAATCACAATTGTGGCACCAGAATTTAGCACGTAGGCCATTCTAAAGAGAAGTACTAGGCAGAAACACAGATTTTCAAAGAAAATGGTTCCACAACGACACTATAGAGGTGTCAAGAGATTAGAGATGGGGGAAGAATAATGAAGAGATTTCTTTAAAGGGACCTTCTATCCTCTCTCAAAGGGAATGTGGTGAGCCTAACTGACCTGGGAGCAGGAAAGTACCAACTCCAGCTCCCTCTAGCCATACTGTCCCATTGAAGGGTAAGGGGAACCTGAGCAGCATTTGTGAAGTTCACAGTGTAGAAGCACAGGCTCACTAAAAGATGAGGCCTAATTATAGGAATAAAGAACACTTTCCCTCCCCTACACCTGACAACCACATTACTAAAGGCCTATTTACAGTAGTTCCTTTCACCCTTTACATCATTTCTGGATATCAAGACAAAATTACCAGGCATACTAAAAGACAGAAAACATAGTTTGAAGAGACAGAGTAAGCATCAGAATCAGACTCAGATATGGCAGGCATTTTGGAAGTATCAGACCGAAATTTTAAAACAACTATGATTAATATGCTAAGAACTCTAATGAATAAAGTGGACAGCATGCAAAGATAAGTGGGCAATGAAAGTAGAGAGATAGACATTCTCAGAAAGAATAAAAAGGAAACTCTAGAGATCAAAAACCACTGTAATAGATAGAAATGAAGACTGCTTTTAATGGGCTTATTAGGAGACTGGACACCACTGAGGAAAGAGTCCTTGAACTTGAGGATATTTCAGTAGAAACCTGAAAAACTAAAAAGCAAAGAGAAAAAAAATGTAACATATGCATAATGGGAATACCAGAGAGGAAAGAGAGGAAGGAATAGAAGCAATATGTGAAGTATCAATGACTGAGAATTTCCTTAAATTAATACCAGACACCAATCCACAGATCCAGGAAGCTCAGAGAACACCAGGCAGGATAAACTCCAAAAACAAAACAAACAAAAACCCTCTACACTTAGGCATATCATATTTAAAATGCAGAAAACCAAAGATAAAGAAAACATCCTGAGAGAAGCTGGGGCAGGGGCGGTAGGGGAGGGAATGGACACCTTATCTATAGAGGAGCAAAGATATGCATTACATGTGATTTGTCCTCAGAAACCATGCAAGGAAGTAGAGCGTGAAGAGAAATATTGAAAGTATTGAAATTAAAATAAAAAAGCCACCGATCTAGAATTCTGTACCCTTTGAAATTATCCTTCAAAAGTGAAGGAGAAATAGACTTTCTTGAACAAACAAAAACCAAGGGAATATGTTGCCAGTAGATCTGCCTTACAAGTAATACTTTAAAAAGTTATTTAGAGAGAAGGAAAATAATATAGGTTAGAAACTCAGATCTATATAAAGAAAGGAAGAGCACTGGAGAAGGAATAAGTGAAGGTAAATAAAAACTTTTTTTTTCTTATTCTTAATTGATGTAATAGATAACTGTTCAAATAATAATAGCTACTATGTATATGATTATTTATGCTTATGTAGGTATATATACTTATGCATAAGTGAAATGAATGACTGAAATGACGAGGAACAGGAAAGAAGAATTAGGATTACATTGTTATAAAGTTTTTGCACTACAAGTGAACTGGCATAGTGTTATTTGAAAGTGGACTTGGATTAGTTATAAATGCACAGTTGATCCTTGAACAACACAGGTTTGAATTATGAAGGTCCACTTGTACACAGATTTTTTTCAATAAATATATTGGAAAATTTTTTCAAGATTTGTGACAATTTGAGAAACCTCACAGATGAACTGAGTGGTCTAGAAATATCAAAAAAATTAAGAAAAAGTTAGATATGTCATGAATGTATACAATATATGCAGATACTAGTCTATTTTATCATTTACTACCATAAAATATATACAAATGTATTATTAAAGAGTTAACATTTATCAAAACTTACACAGAGCTTATAGATACTGGACCAGAGAAATTAACAGAAGATGACTTGGTGGAAATAAGTGCTTCTGAACCAGTGCCAGATGATGAGGAAAAAGACAGAAGAAGCAGTGCCAGGAAACCAAATTGACATTAGACAGTTTAGCAGAAGAGTTCCGATTATTCAAGGCTGCTTTAGACTTCTTTTACTACATGGACCCTTCTATGATACTGGCACCCAAATGAAAACAAACAATGGAAGAAGGATTTATACCATATAGAAACATTTTTAGAGAGATGAAAAAGCAAAAATGTCAGACAGAAATTATGATGTATTTCTGCAAATTGTGTGTGCCTACTTCTCCTGTCTCCCCTTCCACTTCATTATTGTATAGGCTAGGATACCATGAAGCAATCATATCGATCATACTAGTGTATCATAAACCAATCATATTTTTGTTTATTATCTATGCATGAATCATTATACCTGTAAATAACTATAAATTTATTTTTCACATTATCTTTTCATTTTTGATATAGTGTCTACAGTGTTTTGTATCGTGTAAGGTAATATTAATGTAGGTACTTACAGAAGATTCATCTTGTAAACAGACAATGTAAAGTTATAGTATTGATACAGTACAGTACTGTAAATATATTTTCTCTTCTTTATGATTTTCTTAAATTTTTTTCTCTAGCTTACTTTATGATAAGAATACAGCATATAGTACATATAACATGCAAAATATTTGTTAATCTCCTGTTTATGTTATTGGTAAAACTTCCAGTCAACAGTAGGTTATTAGTAGTTAAGTTTGGGGGGAGTTAAGTTATATCTGGATTTTTGAGTGCACAGGGGGTGGTCAGGATCCCTAACCCCAGCATTGTTCTAGGGTCAACTGTACACAGCAAACCCAAGGTCAACCACTAAAAAAAAGTAAAATCAGAAGTGTAACTGACATAATAAGAAAGAAGAGAAAATGGAATCACATAAAATATTTAATTATAACCACAAATAGCAGAAAAAGAGAGGAAGATAAAAATAGAAACAAATGCAGAAAATAGAAAGCAGTAATAAACACAGTAGATATTAATCTAACTGAATGAATAATCACTTTGAACATCAATGATCTAAAGACACCAAGACAGACTGTCAGAGCACATCCCCCAAAACAACACATGAGTATATTTTGTTTATAAGAAACCCACATTAATATAAAGACACATACAGATTAAATATAAATGGAGGAAGATATACCATGCTAACACTAATCAAAAGAAATAGCTACTTTAACTTCAGACAGAGCACATTTAAGACTAAGAGTCATCAGTGATAAAGAGGGGCATTTCATGATGATAAAAGAGTCAATTCTTCAAGAAGACATAAACCTTCAAGTATATATGCCTAACAACAAAGCATCAAAATACATGTGGCAAAAATGAACAGAACTGCAAGAATAAGTAGATAAATCACCATTATAGTTGGAAGCTTTAACACCCTCTATCAGAAGTGAACAGAAATAGCAGGTAGAAAATCAGTAAGGACATAGTTGATTGAACTCAACAACATCATCAATCAATTGGATATTATTGATATCTATAGACCACTTTATTGAACAACAGCAGAATATATATTCTTCTAAAGCTCACATGGAACATTCACCAAGACAGACCACATTTTGAGTCATAAAACACCTTAACAAATTTAAAAGACTAAGCATCATACAATGTCTGCTCTCAGACAACAGAATTAAACTAGAAATTAATAACAGAAAGACAACTGAAAACCCTAAATAAAATTGAGCTTAAAAAACATACCTCTTGGGCCGGCCGAGTGGCGCAATGGTTAAGAACTGGCTTGGGACTCCAGAGGGCCCCGGTTCGGATCCCACATATGAGGGCCAGTGACACTGCCCTCTACAGCTAAGATGCTGAACAACAGCTCAACCTGGAGCTGGACTGCCATGAGTCACCGGCGATGGCTAGGCTGCAGTTTCTGTGGCAGTGGGTTGCCATGGGCTACCGTGTGTAGCCAGCAGCCAGCATGAGCAGCCAGCAGCCTCAGTGAGCGGCCCTCCAGAAGCCGGCGACTGATGTGCCTCGCCCAGGAAGAGCACAATGATGGTGCCAACTTGGGCCAGTGAAGCAACGTCCTCTACAACTTGTCTGTTCCCCTTCCCCCAATTCCCCAGCACTGTTCCCATCCCCCCAATTCCCCAATAAAAATCTTTAAAAAAAAAAAAAAGAATTAAATTATTTTTAGAAAAACATACCTCTAAATAACACATGGGCAAAGAAGAAATCTCAATGAAAATTTTAAAGTATTTTGAACAAAATGAAAATGAAAACATAACTTATTAAAATTTGTGAGATGCAGTTGAAGCAGTGCTTAGAGGGAAAACAATAGAATTAAATGAATATATTAAAAAAGAATAAAAATCTAAAATTAATAATCTAAATTTCTACCTTACGAAACTAGAAAAAGTAGAACAAATTAAATCACAAATAAGCAGAAGAAAATAAAAAATAAAAATTAGAGCAGAAATTAGTGAAACTGAAAACTGGAAGTCCATAGAGAAAAATCAATGAAACAAAAAGCTGGTTCTTCGAAAAGATCAATAAAATTGATAAGCTTCTAGTCAGGCTGATTATGAAAAAATAAGAAAGGATACAAATCACTAATATCAGAAATGAAAGAGAGGACATAACTACAGATCCCACAGACATTGAAAGGATAATCAAGGAATTATATAAACAACTGTATGCCCATAAATGTGTTAACCTCGATGTAAAGGACCAATTCCTTGTAAGATACAATCTGCCAAAACTCACACAAGAAGAAATAGACATTATGAATAGGCCAATATTTACTAAAGAAATTGAATCAATAATTAATAACCTTCCAAAATGAAAAGTACCAGATGGGTTCACTGGTAAATTCTATCAAACATTGAAGGAAGAAATTATACAAATTCTCTACAATCTCTTTCAGAAAACAGAAGCAGAGGTAACACTTCCTAACTCATTCTATGAAGTCAGCATTATCCTCATACCAAAACTAGACAAAGACATTAGAAGAAAGGAAAACAACAGACCAATATTTCTCATGAGCATAGATGTAAAAATTCTCAACAAAATATTAGCAAATTAAATCCAATAAGGTAAAAAAAGAATTATACACAGCAACCAACTAGGGTTTACCACCTGGTATGCAAGGCTGGTTCAACATTCTAAAGTTGATTTATGTAATCAATTACATCAACAGGCAAAAAAAAGTCACATAATCATGTCAATAGATGCAGAAAAAGCATTTGACAACATCCAACACCTATTCATAACAAAAGCTCTCAGTGAATTAGGAACAGAGAATTTCTTCAATTGGATTTTAAAAAATCTATAAAACAACTATAGCTAGAAACTTGAAGCTTTTCCACTAAGATTAGGAACAAGATTATGATAACCCCACTCACCACTTCTTTTCAACATTGTGCTGGATGTCATGGCTCATACAATAAGACAAGAAAAGGAAATAAAAGGTATCCAGATTGGAAAGAAAGAAATAAAACTGTATTTGTTCACAGAGGACATGATCATCTATGCACAAAGTCTAAAAGAACGGAAAAACAAAACAAACAAATTTAAAAAAAACAAATAAAAACCTCCTGGAACTAAATAATGATTACAGCAAGGTTGGAAGACACAAGGTTATATACAAACGTCAGTCACTTTCATATATACCAGTAATAAACAAGTGGAATTTTAAGTTAAATGCAATATTATTTATATTAGCACCCCCCAAAAATCAAGTACTCAGGTATAAATCTAACAAAATATATACAAGATATATATGAACAATACCACAAAAATCTGATGAAAGAAATAAAAAAGAACTAAATAATGGGGAGATATTTTGTTCATGGACATGAAGATACAATATTGTTAGAACGTCAGTTCTTCCCAATTTGATCTCTAGATTCAACACAAACTTAATCAAAATCCCAGTAAATTGTTTTATGGATGTTGTCAAACTGATTTTAAAGTTTCATGGAGAGGCAAAAGACCCCAAATAGTCAACATAATATTGAAGAAGAAATACAAAGTTGGAGTACTAACACAACCTGACTTTAAGACTTACTATAAAGGTACAATAATCAAGACAGTGTGCTATTGGCAAAAGAACAGACAAACAGATCAATGGAGCAGACTAGAGAACACATAAGTATAGCCAAATGATCTTTGACAAAGGAGCAAATGCAACACACTGGACCAAAGACAGTCTTCTTAACAAATGGTGTTGAAACAACTGGACATCTACATGTAGAAAAATGAATCTAGACACAGACCTTACTTACACCCTTCACAAAAATGTACTCAAAATGGATCACAGAACTAAATTTAAAACATAAAGAAATAAAATTCCTGGAAGATAATATACAAGAAAATCTAGATGATCTGGGGATTGGCAATGACTTTTTAGATCATCAAAGGCACAATTTATGAAAGAAAGAATTATTAAGCTGGACTTAATTAAAATTAACAACAAAAAACCCCCCAAAACCAAAACAAAACAAAAAAAAACCGTTCTGCTCTACAAAAGACACTGTCAAGAGAATAAAAAGCCAAGCCACAGACCAGGAGAAAATATTTGCAAAAGACATATCTGATAAAGGACTATTACGAAACATACACAAAGAACACTTAAAACTCAACAATACTGTACAACCTGATTAAAAAAATAGACCAAAGACCTTAACAAACCTCTTACCAAGAAGAAACATAGATAGCAAATAAGAATATAAAATGTTGCTCCACATCATAGGTCATCGGAGAAATGCAAATTAAAACAACAATGAGATACCTACTGGAATGGCCAAAATCCAGAGCACTGATGACACCCAGTGCTGGCAGGGATGTGGAGGAACACGAACTCTCTTTCATTGCGGGCGGGAATGCAAAATGGTACAGCCACTTTGGAGGGCAGTTTGGCAGCTTCTTACAAAACTAAATATACTTTTATTGTATGATTCAGTCATTGTGTTCCTTGGTATTTACCCGAAGTAGGTGAAAACATGTCCATACAAAAACCTGTACATGGATGTTTATAGCAGCTTTCTCCAGAATTGCCAAAACTTGGAAGCAACCAAGATGTCCTTCAGTAGGTGGATGGATAACTTGTGGTGCATCCAGACAGTGGAATACTCAGTGCTAAGAATAAATGAGCTATCAGGGCCGGCCGAGTGGTGCGATGGTTAAGAACTGGCTTGGGACGCCAGAGGGCCCCGGTTTGGATCCCACATATGAGGGCCAGTGACACTGCCCTCCACAACTAAGATGCTGAACAACAGCTCAACCTGGAGCTGGGCTGCCGTGAGTCACCGGCGACGGCGTAGGCTGCAGCCCCTGTGGCAGTGGGTTGCCATGGGCTACCGTGTGTAGCCAGCAGCCAGCATGAGCAGCCAGCAGCCACAGTGAGCGGCCGTCCAGAAGCCGGAGACTGATCTGCCTCACCTGGGAAGAGCGCAATGATGGTGCCAACTTGGGCCAGTGAAGCAATGTCCTCCACAACTAGACTGAAGAACAAAACGACAGCAACTTGTCTGTTCCCCTTCCCTCAATTCCCCAGCACTGTTCCCATCCCCCTAATTCCCCAATAAAAATCTTAAAAAAAAAAGAATAAATGAGCTATCAAGTGTGAAAAGACCCAGAAGAGCCTTAAATGCATATTATTAAGTGAAAGAAGCCAGTATAAAAAGGCTACATACTGCATGATTCCCTGTATACAACATTCTAGAAAAGACTGTCAACTGGAAAAACAGAGTCAATTAGGTAGGTATTCTGTCTCCCAACAAGAAAAAAGGGGGGATTTCAGTCCTATGAGTGCAGATGCAGTGCACACACTCTGAGCTGGACAAAGACTGAGGAGGAATTTATAGGGGGGAAGACGAAGTTAAGGGGAGGGGCTGTTCCAACCATCCAGCTGTGTTGCAAACATAGATTTCTTCCTGTAGGGTTCTCAGCATGAAACAGAGTGCGAGAACTCCCCCCATAAGCCTACCCCCTCCCACAGGTCCCCCGATTGATTCTTTCCAAGTTCAAGTCTCTCTCAGAATTTTATCAAGGCAGAACGATGGAGACAGTGACAAGATCAGTGGTTGCCAGAGGTTGGGTTAGGGGAGGAATGCATAGGCCAAGTACAGAATATGTTTAGAGCAATGAAATTACTCTGCTGATACTATAACGGTAGATAGTTGTCATTACAAATTTGTCCAGATCCATGGTGAACCACACCAAAGTGAGCCCTCATGCAAACTATGGAATTTGGGTGCTTATGATGTGTCAATTATATTAATAAATGTACTTTTATTAATAAATGTGCATTAGTAATAAATGTACTTGTATTAATAAATATGAATTATATTAATAAATGTAATAATAAATGTACCAGTCTGGTGGGAAATGTTAATAATTGGGGAGGTTATGCATGTGCTGGGGCAGGGGTTATATGAGAAAGCTCTGTGCCTTCTACTTAATTTTTCTGTGAAACTAAAACTGCTCTAAAAAATAAAGTCTATTAGAAAGTACTACTGCCCACACTCAAACATTTGCATGCCTTTGTGGGGGCCCCTGTTCAAAATATATGCTAATGTGAAAGAATAAATTTACAGCCAAAGCTCATTTTTAAAGCTGGTTTATCTCCAAATGTATGATGTTGTATTACTGTTATTATAAATGCCCTTTAATGCAGGCCTTCTCATTCATCAGCTTGGAGAGTTCCAAAGTGAAATGAAAAACAACAGTTTCTTGACAAGCTTACAGACTTTAAAGCGTTAGAGTGGGTGGAAGAAATGAGTGTTGCAAAGCTTTACAGATATCAATAGGGTTGCTTTCTTCTGAGATGATGACATAAATAAGTCTCTTTAAAGTCTTCACTGAGTCTATCATGGAAATTGCCATATCAATTTTGGGAACTAGATACACTTTGGAACTTGAGCATAAATAATACATTGTTCAGCCAAAATGGGCCAATCCTTTTATTGGTATGTTCGTGAATTTCTAAGGCTTCATGGTGGCAATTTCCAAAAAGGCAACACAAGCTAACATTTTTTGTGTGCACATTATTGTCTGTTTTAAACTGAGGAAACAAATTTTCTCTGAAGAAAGCAGGAAGGGAACAGATGTCTAATGTTTACTATGTGCCAGGTACTTAACTTAAACTCTCTCGTTTAATGCTGGTGAGGTCAGTATTGCTATCTCTGCTTCAGACATAAGGAAACTAAGGGGTGCTGAGTCTAACAGTAGCTAAGCCTTACGTAACAACATGTGTCAGGCAATCTTTCAAATACTTTTTACATATATTGATAGATTTAGCTCCTCATGACAACCTTAAAAAGGCAGGAGCCATTATTCTCCCCATTTTGCAGATAAGAAAACTGAAGTATAAAGTGATCAGTGACTTGCTCAAGGTAAGTGGCAGAAGCCAGGAGTCTGAGGCTTTAGCCACCGAGAATAAAGCCTACAGAGTAGCCAAGGGCCTTCTAGTGAGGCAGTGGTAGTCATTTATTCTCAAGTCTCTAACCCTAGAAATCTTTCTCATACTTCAATGTCTAAGGTTCCATGAAAACGAGAGTCAATATTACTCCCTGAGTCTCAGAGTGCTTTTAGAATAAACCGTTCCCCTGAGCTGCCATGGCCATATCATTTGTAGTTCTACCTAGCAAGCATTTAATTCTGAGTTAGCTGTTTACATGTAAGCTCTTTGAAGACGGAGACTAATGTCTTGTTATCTCGAAGCAACCAGCCTTCCTACAGGAGTAGGTACTCAAAAAGTGTTGAAATGAACAAGGGGGCCGTCTCTTTCAGTTTTTAAGCAACAGTATTTTCCTCTTGTGCTCTGCTAAAGGGGCAAATGCAGCATGAATGAGAAGGTCTGTCGCTGATCTTATTAGCACAGAAGACTAAGTCATTTAAGCCTTAAGCTGTATTATTACACTCATCATTCACATGAAACTGAAGCTGAGGAACTCGCTGGAGCACACAACTAGGGGATGTCAGGACCGCACTTTCAACCCAGAACATATGACTCCATGTTCAGGGCTGCTTTCACTGCAACACACATGCCTGCACCAATCCCCCTGAGCCCCATCACATGGAGCAGAAAGTGGGTGTCTCTGTTTCCCGGGATGAGGCTTTGCATCTCAGCTCTGGAAAACCTACAGTGGCATCTTCTGGATGACAAAGACCACATACTCTCAGTGACAGGTAAGTGGTGGTCTCAGGGCTCCATGTGGGGGTTCATGTCAAAGAACATAGTCTCTGTCATCCACTGGCCAGTGGGACTTAAAAGAAAAGTTACATTCGTAAAGAGAAGACAGTCATTTTATTATATTTAATGTATTCTGAATTTTCTATCAGTTTACATTGCATTATATCTGTTAGTGTAAACTTATCATTCAGTTGACATTCTTTCCTTCTGAATGTTATCAGCATTTGGGCAGCTGAGTTCCATGCATTCCTGCAGGGATAATTCCAGTGATCTTGGCTGTCTCCAGCCCGTATTGCTGCACTGCCTGCTGGTCCCTGGGCTCTCGCCACGGTGGCTTCCTGAGGTCGTTAGTCCTGTCAGTGCTGATTTCAACCTGAGGCCACGGCAGGGACCCTTTACTCTCCCATACTCTGCCAGAGCTCTCCTCAGCATTGCTGCCGCCATGGACTGCCTCCCAGCCCTCAACCGACATGCACCTCACCGCAGATTTCATTTTTCCTTGGGGCTTCCTTGAGGCCTCCACCAGCTGTCGTCATCAGTTCCATCGAGACCTGGCTTTGCCTGCCTCTGGCCAGCTGACACCTTATTTCCCAGAATCCCTGTTCAGCATCCATGTAGTCCACAAACATTTACGGAGGGCCTACTAAGGACCAGGTCAGACATTGGAGTCACTGGGTCATTGCCTTCAAAGGTCTCAGAATTTAGAAGACAAACCAACATAACAATACAGTGTGAGACATACTAAGAAAGAGAGAAGGGAGAGCAGAGACGAGGCAGGGTTCTTCTGTAGGCCAGCCCCTCTAGTATTCCAGCTTTGCAACTTCAGACAGAGTCTGTGTCTAAGGCTTTGGAAGCAGAAGAAAGTCACCACAGATCCCAACGGTGGACAATGAAAAGGTCTTGCAGGGCTGTTATTATAACTTTCTTGTGTTGTGTCCTGGGAATGGGTGCTGGGTACTCATGTTCTCTGATGCTGGCAACCCACTTTGCTTCCCAACTCTCACAGTAGAGGCAACTTCCTGTGTAATTTCCACTCATGGTGGCCTCTCTCCCTGTAATGCTGACAGGGCTCCCATGCCTCGTAGGCCCTACTGTGGCACAGGCTCTAGGCCGACTTCATTGATTCATCCAGAAGACACTGACTCTGTGCATAAAAGCTGCGCAAAGTGCCTCATGGTTAAATAAAATGATTCCTCTGACTACAGAACCCAAGCTTTGGTTTGTTTTTCTACTAGTAGGTGGATTTGGGCTAATAGTCTCTACACTTTCATTTGCTTCCCATGCAGCCAGTGGCAGACATTCACAAACATCATTCACAAAAGATCAGGTTGTGAGGTCTTCACAAGTCATGTGAGGATACCTGGCCTACAAGGGGAGTGAACTCAACACTTTGATTTCATTAGAGGTACATCCTGAGTCCCTGGTTTGAAATGAAGCCATCAGCTCAGAGGAGCGGTTCAATATATGGATGCAATGCCACAGCTGTTTTCATGATAAGAAGTTTATGAGCCAGTTCTAAGAAATATACTGTAAAGATGAGTCTGTGCATATCTTACCATAGTTTTCATCAATTAAGAGATTAACAGAATAAAATAACTGTAAAATAGATAAAACAATGTATATGAACAGAAGAAGACATGATTAAGAGAAAGACATTCTTGTATAAAAATATTTAAAAACTTGGCCTTCAAATCATGGGTTCTTGAGGGTAGGGAAAGTCAATTTTCCTCTGTATTCTGAGAACCTAGGAGACAGTTCTTTGAACATTGCTTAAGAAATATTAGTTAAAGGAATCCAAAAGGATTTGCCAAAAATATGGAATAACAAAGCTATGAGAAATTACTTAGTTGGAATAACATGTGCTTAATGTTGTTAAGTCAAATACAGAACAAAATATAAATCCATCTTATAAATGTATTAGACCATATATTAATATAAATGTAAGTTAAGAAAGAAAGGATGTGAACCAAAAGTTGGCAAGGAAGAAAGATCTACAAATGATTTCAAAATTGGTGGAAATGTTTACTAGTTTAATTCTTATATAGTCTGTGACATTTAAAACATTTAAAATAAAGGGAGGGGAAGGAGAGCTTAAAATTTGGTGGAAATATTTACTCCCATCTGTCTGTCATGAGTTTGTCACTCCTAGAGAGATTTACATGTTTCTAATTTTTCCCATGTAATCAATAGAAAACACAGAAAAACTTTCAGAGTAACAACATCCTTAAAAATTATTCATTGTCCATTTCCAGGTTCTTAAAATACCTCTAGCTACTAACAGGATCATTCACAGATATATCATTTGGTTCAAGAATGAAATAGTCATTTAAAAGCAACACATTGGTTCTTTATAAAGTACCAAGAAGATTAAAAGTAAAGTAAAAAATAGCCAAATAAAGTCATTTGTAACAGGCTGTCGGCTACCCCAACAGGCCACTTGCCCCTTCCCTCCTACATTCTGCAGTGACACTGGGGCCCCCAGAGCTTGGGCATAAATAACCCTATCTTAGCCCTCCATGCAGCATGCCTGTCTCCATCCAGCCGCCTTCCACCTGGCTCTGCAGCAGCCCGAAGGTGATTGACATGCCCTCTGGCTGCCTTCTAACCCTTCCAACCACAGCCTATGTATTCATGAAGTTTAATGCCTCCAACCCCATTCACTCTCTAGAAGTAGCTGATGGGTAACTGCTACCAATCGATGAGTAGCTCTACTACCTCCCTTAGTGCTCAGGTCCGGGGGAGAGAAAGGCTAAATTTAGAAATGTTAGGGTGAACCTTGGGCAACATCATGGGAAGGAAGTGCCTCTTCTACACTGGATACACTGCAGAGAGCTTCTGGGGGTGAAAGGAAGAGAAAGAAAGGGTGCTCTCAAATGTTACTGGGTTGTCAAAAAAGTCATGACACATGTTTGCGACAGATGGCACTAGTTCATTTTTGGAAGTACAAGAGTCATTCACATCTATGTTATTGCTTATGTCATTTGACAGCTGACAGTTCTAGCTTCATTCTAAACAAAAATTGAACGATTTGGTTGAGTTTTGGAGATTTTACAACAAGTTGTAGATGGAGGACCAAACTGTGCATTTTTGCCATATTTTACTGTTTTGCTTCCATAAAGGGAAGAACGTGTGTCAAGCTTGTGAAAAGTTGCATAAAGTTTACAGTGACAATGCTCTACAAGAACGTCAGTGCCAATGATGCTTAAGAAAATTCTGTGCTGGTGATTTTGATCTCAATGATGCTCCTCGGTCAGGGAGGCCCACCAAGGTTGATGATGACAAAATAAAGTCATTGATCGAGTCAAACCCACGTTACACGACACGAGAGATTGCAGAAATATTGAATATCCATCATTCAAGCATTCACGACCACCTGAAGAAGCTAGGATATGTAATAAACAAGCTCGATATTTGGGTTCTGCATGAACTGAAAGTTCATTTGACAGTGCATATAAACATCTGCAATATGCTCATTATACGTGAGAAAAACAATCATTTTTTGAAGCAACTGATAACTGGTGATGAGAAGTGTATTGTTTACCACAATGTGGTGCGCAAACTGTCTTGGTCCTGATGTGATGATTTGCCTCAAATGACATCAAAAGCGGCCATTCATCAGAGGAAGGTTATGCTGTCAGTGTGGTGGGATTTTAAAGGTGTCGTGTTTTTCAAGCTCCTACCAAGGGACAATCAATTCAAATGTATACTGTATACTGTCAGCAATTGGACAGTTTGAACGAATCCATCATCCAGAAACATCCAGAGCTTGTTAATTGTAAAGGAGTTGTGTTCCATCACAACAACGCGAGACCACACACAAGTTCGATCACCTGTCAAAAATTATTGGAGCTTGGATGGGATGTGTTGCCACACCCACCATACTCGCCTGACCTTGCACCATCTGACTTCCACTTGTTTTGCTCTCTTCAAAACTCCTTGTGCGGCATAACATTCAATTCAGACGAGGCTGTAAGTCAGCACCTTGTTCAGTTTTTTTGCAAATAAAGACGTCCTTCTATGAATGAGGAATTATGAAGCTCACTGAAAGATGGCAAAAGGTTATTGAACAAAACAGGCAATATATTATTGATTGATCTTTGTTCTTTATATAAATAAAGACCTTTGAAAAACATAGACAAAATATGTCATGACTTTTCCGACAACCCAATAATTTCAGAGCTCAAAAGTAAACTCATTACTTGGTCACCTTGCTGTTGTTATTTTTCTTCAACCTAGAATATTATCCCAAACAAAGATTAAACCAAACACAATTTGTCTAGGAATGACTTTGAAATAACATAATGCTTAACCTGATTTCACATAAATCCTAATAGCTTTTTTTTTTGTTTTTTTAAAAATGCAGACACTGGTTTTCTTAAATAAGAAAGAGTTTGAAAAATTGAAAATAATCTCTGAGTACATATATCTTGATTTGTTCTCATTCACTCAGTGTCCCTATATTGAACACTTATGACAGCTCCATGTCACTGGCCAAGAATAGTAGTGAATAGACCCTTGCTATTCACAGTATGGCCCTAGACCAAAAGTGGACATTAGCAGGGATCCTGTTAGAAATGCAGACTCAGCCATTCTCATGGAGGAAGAGGATCAGTCAGTGTTAGCCGAATCAACCCTCTGAAGTTTATATTTGAGTAGGCAATAGTTTCAATAATTCTTTGTGGCTTTTCCCTTATTGTTGACATTTTCCTGGTTGCTGTATTCTCGGAGGTAATTTTGTTGCAAAGCATAAACTCTGTAATTACCGCATTAGCTCACAGAAGAATTAGACAGGGTATCTGCTTTGTAAATGTCATTTGATATTTGCATGTGGCATTTCAGTTCCTCCTAGTGTTGATGCAACACAGAGATGTGTGCATTGTTTCTGAGGTGTTTCTTCTGTTAATTTTCATTCTGCTTGCAGCAGGCATTTTAGGAGTCACTGGGAAAGTTAGACTTTTTTGGTTTATAATGCCATTGACACTGAGCTTAATAAAGAAATGAGAATCTAAGAACTATGTTAGATTTTGATCTCTGATCTACTGTTTCCTTGAATTAATTATTGGAGAAGTACAACAAGCTCCCAAAATATGATCCTGAGGGTTCAAGGGTGGGGAAGAAATAAGACAAGTCCAGATGGACACACAAGTTGATTAAATGTCATAATGAATACAAATTCCCATGGAATCCATTTTTTGAATTTCACATTTAGCTTTTATGGTTTCCATTAGTGGTGTGACTATGATGGCTAATTTCCCTAGACTCAGAAGTGGAAGCATTTATATATCATCTATTTTGGCTACTGGCACCATTTCTTATTGACATCTTTGATGGGCAGTTTTTCTTGAATTTTCATCATTGTCACAGGTATTTATTTCCATGAATGGAGTTGTTCATCTTGCAAATATTATTTGACTTTAAATATTTTTAAATTATGTGGATGCTCTGGGGTTGATTTTGTCATATAAGCTGAATCTTGCATATAGTGATCCTTTGGCCAACTTTGGTATTTCTCTCCTTTGCATAGTTCTCACTAAAGCTTTCAGTAATGTATTCATTTGCACATGCTCACCCCCGTATTCCCTTATTATTAATAATCCAACATGATCTGATGAATGCATTAGAATGTTATAACTTCTAACTGGACTTCCTTTAAAAAGTTTTTAATAGTTTTAAAATTGTGTTCAAACCAAAATTAAAGAACAAAGATACCTAAAAGCTTTATATTTCATTAAAATGAATGTTCATAGCCTCTCCCACCCCACAGCCCCCTATACCCCTGCAAAGATAAGCACTGTTAACATCAGGGTTAGATCAGTGTTCTATGTATATATGTGTATGCATACATATTTTTTTTCACAAATCTAGGATCATATATGTTATTGCACAATATTATTTTTTTTACTTCACTATCCTGAACATCTTTCCTATACTATAATATCTTAAGAAATTATATACCATTCTAGAATATCATTTGCAAGGGTTCAATAAAAGTCCAATGTTGGCAAATACCATAATTTATTGAACTACCCCGATCATTGGATAATTTGGTTGTCTCTGACATAGTGGCTTTATCATCAATAACCTTTGACTTGTTCACTCTAGTATGTATTTACTTTTTTACGTTAGTACAAAATTTCTAAAAATTATTAGAAATAGCCAAATTTTAGTATTCTTTTATCCTTACATAATAACCCACCTTAATTTTGCTCATCCAAAGCAATAATTCCTAACTTATTTGACTAAGCCCTGTGGAATCACTCATTTTCTCATCATTCTATTCTTCAACTTTTTGCTCAGTTGTCAATGCCTCTTTTCTACACTCCCTCTTGCTCTCAGCCTGTCTTCCTAAAAAACCTATTCCTATATATTTCATTAACAGGAGGGCATATTTAATTAGCAATAACTTAATGTTTTTCTTTTTAAGGTTGTTTGCATTTTAGCAGGGATCAATCCCTTATATTAAAAAGATGAGATTCTAACAGAGGAATTATAGGCAGCCACCAGAAGGTTGGAGAAGACCCCTATAAATGAATCATATAATGTATTGCTTATTCTCCTTATTTTAAGGTTTTAGAGGATAAATGTTATCTGATCTCTATTTACTCATCAGTTAAATTGCAAATATGTTTGACATGCCTCAAGTTTTTCATATGGGTCAAGGTGGCAAACTATAGCATTAGCAACTTCAAGCAGAGATTACATGTTATGGTAATGCTGGGATGCCTAGTGCAGTGCCAAGCACAGAACACACAAATAATAAATATGTGTTTTTTAATTGAGCAACTAACAGTGATTCAGGCTGTGATCATCCATCTCTAGACTGCTGACTTTATTTGCTTTTGCTGCCAATGCCTGCAATTCTGTTACAGAAAATATGCAGGAGATGCTCATGAGCTGTGTTGATGGTTCCTTCATGCATAGAAGAAATAGCCCTACAAAATTTTTACTGATATTGAGCTGCCAAAAGGTGGCAGGATGGCTCAGCTAAAAAAAAAAAAAAAAAAATTTTACTGAGTCAAGGGAGGGGAAATGAGAAATGGTGGTAGACTGGAAAAACTCCATCGCCATTATGCAAAAAATATGAACAGACATGGCTCTGCCAACAGTCCAATAAGGGAGACAATTGTTTAAGTGAGTCATTATTATAAATGCAATAATAGAATAATATATATGGTAAAACGTAACCAGAAGAATGAGCCTTTGAACTCTGCCTAGAGAGGTCAGGGAAATCTTCACTCAAGAGACACTGCTTAAGCAGGGTCTTGAAGGATGAGTAAGGGTTTTTCATGGGACGAGAGAAGAAACACAATGTGCAAAATGGTGAAAGGAAGTATCAAGTTCAATAAACTGCCAATGTTATGCTCCTGGGGTACAGAGGATTAGATTGCAGAGGTGGGCTTGGAATTATCACAGACACTTTGAGTTCTGTGCTGAGGAGCTGGGGTTCTATTCTCAAGGCCAGTGGTTCACTATCTTAGCTGTGCATTAGTACTGCCTGGGGACATTTTTTAAAAAGCCCAGCCCCCACCTACCAGTGTTTGAGGGGGTAGCAGAAATGTTAGTTCACCTTTGAATGTGACAAGTTGGGGATACCTGTGGGGCATGCATCAAAGGTAGAGATGGAGATATCCCATGAGTCATTGGATACATGAGTCCGGAGTTTTGCAGGAGTCTGTGAGCCCTGAATTTCTACGGGTACAAAGAGTACACGATGCATTAGTCTAAGTACATGTAAAGTTGTGCTTGAATCCCGAGCTAACAACAGACCATCTCTGTAACCTTGGGTAAGTTACTTCGTTTTGAGACTCAGTTTCCTAATTTGGAAATGAAGGTGCTATAAGAGCCAAATAAGATCATAAGTGAGAGTGCTTTGTAAAGTGGCTATGCAGTTTTATTATTATCATTAATCACTTGTATGTATACAAGAGAAATATTTTCTTTGTGCGCATATGGTGCAGAAAAAACCATCAGACCAGGATCAAGTGGAGTGTCTTCATGTCTCAGTTTTGTTGTTCTTTACTGATCTGAAGCACCTGACAACACTCCTCATACTTCAACATTCATTAGGTAAAAGTTGGACAAGTTTAGTGGTTTTGAAATTTTGCTCAATGAAGCATTAACAATGTACACATTTTTCAGTGAGATATCTTAAGCTCCCAAATGATGAAAGAGTGGGGTATGGGGAGTCTATAATAATCCTACTTTTAGCTGGCTTATATATTGGACTTTTTTGTAGGGTTTTTTAAAAGAAAATGTTATGAAGCTAGGAACAGGAAAGTCTGGAAACTTCTGAGTTAGATGATCTCAAAGGAGCCTTCCACCTGGAATATCCTATGGTTCTACAGTGTTGTAAATGCTCTGGCTTCTCCAGTCCCTGCCCTCTCCACAAGGCTCAGAGAAATGTTATGAAATGTTATGAAAAGGTTTCCAAGGCTATGAGATTATTCTCTAAAGTTGCTTACTGACCCTATCCAGATACCAGGTGATGTTATACCTACAGCTGTATTCTGTCACACAACTGAATATTGTGTTCTTTGTGTTTTATGTAGAAATATTGCAGGTCAGAGATGAAACTATCTATCACATATGCCAATTCCAGTGGGGACCTAGACCCTCTGATGATCCAGTTTCTGCATCTGCATTTGGGTTCGCTGGGAAAGGATGCTGTGATCAACTATTAATTTCTAATATAAATAGCATAGAAAAAAGAGCACAGGTGCATATATTAGAAGTTTTTCATTCCTCTTAGAAGCAAATGTTTGCTTTCAATGTGGCTAATACAGCTTAATTCCAATATGTGCATCCACTTTTACTTTTGCATCCAGGGGTTCTATGCCTGTGGAGAAAGTAAATGTCACAGCTGAGCTCTCGCTTAGGGCAGCAAGGGAATTCTGTCCTAGTTAAAAACAAACAAACAAACAAACAAACCAAACCAAACAAACAAAAAACTCTTGTGCAATAAATGTAAGGGAACTTCCTGGACCTGATAAAGGGCACCATCTTAGTGGTGAAAGACTCATCCCTAAGGTGAGGAATAAGGTAAGGATGTCAGCTCTCAGCATTCTATTCAACAGTGTACTGGAGGTTCTCACCAGTGTAATAAAGCAAGAAAAATTTTCTGGCAAAGGACTTTTATCCAGTGTAAAAAGAGTTCTTATAACTCAGCAATAAGAAGATAAATAACCCAATTTTTAAAATGGGTAAAAGGTTTTAATAGACATTTCATCAAAGTAAATATATAGATAGCATATAAGCATATGAAAATATGCTTAATATCATTAGTCATTAGTGAAATGCAAATAAAAACTGCATGATATACCCTACACATCCACTAGAATGGCTAACATAAAAAAAAATTGGCTCTACAACATGTTGGTGAAGACAGAGAACAACTAGAACTCTCATACACTGCTGGTGGAAATGTAAAATGGTATAACTACTTTGGAAGACAGTTTGCCAGTTTGTTAAAAAGTTAAACACATACCTGCTATACAGCTCAAACATTTCACCCACTTCTAGGTATTTGCCCAAGAAAAACAAAAGCCAATGTCAACTCAAAGTCTTTTACACTATTCTCATAGACACTTTATTTTTAATAGCCCGAAACTGAAAACAACCCAAATGTCTACCATCACCACCTGTCCACTAGGCAAATGAATAAACAAATGGTGGTTTAGCCATAGAATGGAATAGTTCTCAGCAATAAAAGGGTGCAACTATAGACACATGCAAACACAGAGAGACATCTCAATATAATGTTTTGAAGTGAAAGAAGCCAAACAAAAGACAGATACCACGTAATTTTATTCCTAAAAATTCTAGAAAATGCAAATTAAACTGTAACAATGAAAAGAAGGTCAGTGGTTGCCTGGGGACAATGGGGGTGGAGATGGCAGGAGGCAAGGGAAAGCAGAAGGAAAGGGTCACAGAGAGACATGAAAACACACTCTGGGGTGATGGGCATGTTCACTATTTTGATTGTGGTGATAGTTTCATGAGTCTATACACATGTCAAAACTTACGAAAATATAATCTTTAAATATATGCATTTTATTGTGTGTCAATTAGACCTCAATAAAGTAACAAAAATTAATTACCTGTCGTTCTTAGTGATGATATTAGTCTTCTACTTTTACTTTATTAGAAAGAAACCCATGCAATTTACAATTGGGTACCAGTTTTTGTGTAATGTTCGGAGTATCTTACCACCAGTAAAAGTTCTTTATGTTGTAAACAATGATATAAACAGAACCACCTTAAAATGGAGCTGAAGCTGCCAAGCCAGAGGAACTGCCTTGCAAGTGTTATGCCTCAAATCTTTGAAATGTTAAATGGGGACAAAATAAACTTTGGAGTGGGCCTAAGCAACCTTGTGCCTTGCGAAAGAACTGTTTGCAAAGATAACAAGAGAGCAGTCACTGGGCTAAAAATTAAAAACATTGTTTAGAATTAACATCGCTATCTTATCTGCACCAATAGAAATACCTTCTTTCTATCAATGTAATTGCTCCCCTCCCCCTTCTCATAAATGCCCATTTCCTTTGTCTCCTAATCAGAACGCCATTTGAGCTTCTGCCTGAATCAGTGTGGTCCTGAATCGCTATTCTTACTGGACTCAATAAAAGCCTGCCTGCTGCTTCTCCAAAGAAGCAAAAATTAAGAAGAAAGAATCTGTGGAACTTACTAACATCCTTGGGACTCAATTTTCTCAATTTTAAGGAAGAGTTGCCTTCTACCATGATAAAAGGTTCCTTTCATCATCTCCAATCTTTTATATAAAAACTGCATTCAGGAAGATGGAAGAAGTCCTAAACTCTGATATTAAATCTTGATGACAAAAGACAATTTTCTAAGAAAAGGCAGGGTAGCACCATTATAATTTGACACGCAGACTCTGACTTCGGCTTGTGAACCATCAGTTTCTGTGGGTTCTTTCACTGAGTTCTCTATTTGTGAGGCACCTGTGGAAGATTAAGCCTGCGCCCAAACCAACTGGGTCCTAGAATAACAATCAACTGGTGGAAGGAAAATTTGAGGGACCTGAGGTCCCCATGTCACTTGAAAGTTCCTTTTAGGCCTTACACAATTAGTATAAATTTGTAGTGTCTGTGAGGTTGAAATTGATGTGAGCTGAAAAACCAGAATGCTTTAAAATCCTGTTTCAGAAATCCTTCTTGAATGTTTATAGACAACGCTTTTTGGAATTGAAAGAAATATGAATAATTTTACTAATATTAATCTTATTCTCCAAATAAAATTTTAGAAAACAAACAAATAATACTAGCATTCATTGAATGCTTACTTGGTTCCAGCTGCTGTGCTCAATGCCTTGCATATGTTAGATCGTTTAATTCTCAAAATTATTCAATATTATCTAGTTTTTTACAAACAAACAAAAAAACCCCAAGGCATGACTACCAAGAGACATGGCCAGTGTCATACAGCTCATGAAGTGCCAGGTATTAACTATTCTCCCCACGGTATTTATAGATCGTGAATTGAACGTGAGTCATGGGTTTTGGATTCTGCTCCATTTCACTTCTAATTTATCGAATGGCCTTCAGAAAGCACTAACCCTCTTCATGTCTCAGCGTCTGCATTTCAAAAATGAAGATAATGATATTCTTCTAACCCACACACAGAGGACATAAGAAATATGATGCAATCAGATAGCAAAGAAAACGCATTTGTATTGCTAGCACCACCTTCTATAAAAACTTCAAAAATAATTTTATAGTTTTGGTATTTATCATTTATAGATCCCAAATGTCAACCAAGTTAACTTATTTTTTTTTTTAAGATCAACATAAAATGGTCTCAACGTTTCTATCCCTTTAGGAAGTGGAAGCCCACTCCCTTTCCCTACCACCCCACCTTTGGAGAGATATCTATTAACTGGTGTTTTCATGGACACCAGTAGTTCTCATTTCCTATTCCTGCTGGACTCTGAATCTTGCTGTTAGCTCATCCCCAGTGATTATTCTGTTTGCTCTGTCTTACATAAAACAAGGAGCAAAGGCTTTTCCTTGATGTCTCCAAAATGATGTCAATTATTTGTATAGATGACTTCTCTGAAGTTTTAAGCCAATGGAGAAGCTTACACAGAAAACATTTTAAAGCTGAGTATTAGATAATCCTTTTCTTAAAATTCTTTCAATAGCCCTGCTAGCAGGAATTATTCATCATCTAGCTCTCTTCAGGCTCCAGTCTTCTGCCATACAATTTGAGTACTTCTCCTGTCTGACTAATCCCTCTTATTTTTCTCTTCCTCACTGAAACCCCCAAATCTGTGATAACTTTTCATGCTTCATATTTTAGCTAATACTTCCCTATACTTCCTTCCAGACTCTAATCCTCAGTCCTTATCTGCCACACCATAGGCTGTTTCCTTTTCGAAAACATTTGTCTCCTGAAGAGGAATTTAGATGCCATCCACCAACATACGCTTTTTAAAAATCCCATTTCATATTTAATATACTAATACTTCGCTAATTTGAAGTTACTTGTTTGCTGATATTAACACAAACCAAAAAGTGAGCATAAGTGATTCCTGGGAAGCCAAAGTCACCATCTCAGGCAATTTATTTATAAAAATAAATAGTATGAGATGTACCAGTAATGATCAAAATGATAATAACAACATTCAAAGAGTTTGTCTTAAATGTAAAAAAAACCCAAAACTTCAAAAGCGACTCCAAAAAAAAAAACCCAAAAAGTGTAACTTCAAGAGTTACTTTAATAAAAATGCTCACTTCCACTGTTAAAAATGAGCTGTAATAAAGGACTATAAGAATAGATTCTGGATATGACTGGCTCTCATATCTGATTGCAATACAACAATGAATTAATTTATCATGTGATGAATGTTTAGAAAAGAGCAATCATGATAAAATAAGGTACACACGAAGATAAGCCAACTGTGCTACACAAAGTAATAGGAAACCAAAGAAAGAAACTAAGACATTATGTAGGATAAAAGCAAAAACAAAAAACAACCACCATTGGAATATAAGAGCTTAGTATTCTCTTTTTAACTACTAACTAGTAGAGGCAATATGAAGCTTTAATTCAAATCTTTGAAACTCACTTCTAGTTTTAAATCTAACACCACCAGCTAGAAATCAGCAACAACATGAAGTTAATTTGGTAAAAAAAAGAAAAAAAAATCTGGTAGAAAGATTTACATATTTGGCCATGACATTTTAATAAATGTAAATAAACAGATTAATTTTTGCCTGTCTACTGTGTGCAGCAAAATCTCCAAGAAGATGGCATTGGCCTAAGCTGTAAAGCACGGATAACACCAACTAAATTTAGTCATGGGCCTTCTAGATGTAGAGAGCACACAAGCAAAGGCACAAATGTGCCAATTACTTTTTACTCCATCAGGAGGATGCAACAAAGATCACCGTGAATTGGTAGAATGCAGCTTCTAAAATGAAAGGCTGAGGAGTCACTACTCCAATGAAATAAGTGATAGAATGATTAAGTTAAAATATGTATTTCTTAGGGGTTTTGATAGAATGGATAAAATGTTTAGAATTTTCTCTTTGTTTTGAGGGAGATTTAAGGGGCTTGGGGAAAAGGACTGAACACTGAGGCAAATTACCAACAAATATATGTACATTTAATTTAAACAAATTTACAGGTCAGTATCATGATATGAGTAATGCTATTGTCTAATAAAAACGTCCAGAACACATTTTTCTCTATGTATTTATATTTTCTTTATTATATACATATTATGCTACTTATCAAGTAACCCCAAATACCTAGAACATCTAGACTTAGTATAGAGGAAAATAATATCTTTGAGTGGTCTAGTGCCCATTCCAACAAATAATGCATTCACTATATCCCAAAATTTCAGACTATTTTTCCATTCTTGTTCAATTCAAAGATGTTGTCTAGTAACAAACTTTGAAGCTAGAACCAGCCCAGGGAATTTTATCCCTAGCAACTCACCTTGCCCATTAGTGCTCTGTCCATCCCCCATATTTTTAAGTAATATGCTAATGTTTGAATATTAAAGTTTTCCAAATAATAAAATGTTCTACAAACAAGCTAGACACAAGTACACACTATGTCAGTAATTCATAATGTTTAATTTAGACCTTATGAGTACCTTACATCAAATTCTAACAAGACACGAAACAATATATGCTGAAAAGCATTAGGTTCTACTTTTTTATATTTGAAGAACCCATTTCTTTCTCTCATGAACTCAAATGCTGTACTTCCTGGGCTTAACTTGTATCTCAAACTGTCAAAATTGCTAATCTTATGTTTGATTGGTAATTGTCCTTTTTATTATGTTTGACACACTTTTAATTGTTTCTATTGATTTAGTCTTCCTAGTAATCGTGTGTGGTGATCAGAATATTTAATATGTGACTCTTCTGCTTTCCCTTGGAGGATATGGTGTAAGTCATGTTCAAAAATATATTTTTAAAAATCCTTGTCAAGATAGTGTTGTGAATTTTGTACATGAAAAAGGTATAAAGTATTTAGCAAATTAGCTCTTGCTAAAGATAATCTAAAACACACACATACAAATAACTGAGCAAGGAATAGCAAAAGATAGAAATTTGGTGGCCAGCAAAGGTTTTCATAGTGAGCTCAGAAAAATTAAGAGCCAGTTTGCTGAATTAAACAAAACTTGTAAGGCAATGAAATGTTTTCTAGGTGGATTATCTCATCCACCCCATCCTCTTTTTTCCCCTCTTTCTTAGCCTGGAAAGGAAGGGTAGTGGAAATTCTGCAGAGGTTCTTATACAGCACTCCCTCCTTATCCAAGCTTTCGCATTCCATGGTCACAGTTACCCCCTCACCTCCAATCAACCACTGTCCAAAAATATTAAATGGAAAATTCTAGAAATGAAAAATTCATAAATTTTAAATTGTAGGGCATTCTAAATAGTGTGATGAAATGTCTTACCATCCCACTCCATCCCGCCCTGGATGTGAATCATCCCTTTGTCCAGTCAGCACATCCACACTGTACATGCTCCCCACCCGTTAGCCACTTAGCAGCGAGCTGACTTGGTTATCAGATTAACTGTCATTGTATCACATTGCTTGTGTGCAGGTAACCCTTATTTTACTTCATAATGGCCTCAAATCACAAAAGCAGTGATGCTGGCAATTCAGATGTGCCCAAGAGAAGCCATAAAGTGCTTCCTTTAAGTGAAGAGGTGAATACAATACAATAAGATATTTTGGGGGAGAAAGGCCACATCCACATAACTTTTATTACAGCATATTGTTATAAGTGTCCTATCTTATTATTAGTTATGGTGTTAAGCTCTTACTGTGCCTAATTCATAAATTAAAATTTATCATATGTATGATATGCATATGGTATGCATATATAGAGAAACAACATAATATACTTGTGTATATATAGAGTTTGGTACCATGTGATTTAAGGCATCCATGGGGGTCTTGGAACACGTCCCCGCAGATAGGAGGTGGGGCTACTGTACATTGTGAAAATGGCTCAGTCAGCTTTCTAGACACCATAGAATTTCAATTACCATTGGGCCTTAATATGATTTGGAATCAGATTTATCCACATTTTGTCTAGTTGGTAATTGTGGCAAAATAAACTGGACAACTTTCTGTCTTTCTGAACTACACATCTAAGTTTTTGTACCAGAAAAAAAATGTACCTTATAGCAGGTTCTTTTCTAGAAACTTTTGCATTTTCTTGAAAACGTATGACGTTACACCCCTTTCCACTGACACACCCTCTCAACACACACACCTCCCCTACTCGCACACAACAGTCTCTTTAAATTCCCAGCACATCTGTGCCAACAGGACTTTTCACAGAGGAAGCACATGACCCACCCCTGAACAGCCAATTATCTGGCAAACTGACTTTCTTCTCCAATTTCCCTCCTAGACACACAGAACACCTGCCTGGGCAGAGATATCCTATATCATCAGATGAGAAAGATAAATGAACTCCTTAGAGGGCATTATAAATTGTAAGATAGAAATTGAGAAGGGAAATCAAACCTCTCAATTTTTTTTACCAGACTAGAAAAAAAAATGTGTGTGTGCTTACCTGATGGCAGCACGCAATGCTTGCTTTCTGAGCCGATGAAATTCATCTTGAAGCTGATGTCTGACTTCAGAATACCAGCTCCTGCTGCTAGCGTCTGATAGCACCACCCCTTCAGAGGTCCTCTGGCTTTGTGCTGTGGACATTTGCTTCCTGCAAAGATGGTGGATTATAGTTTGATGCTGTGAATGTTGGTGAATCTAATGATACTGTTTTCCCATATAAGCTCCATGCATGTGACATTGAAATTGGACATGACTACGAGGAGCCCTGTCTTCCCATTTGCCCTGTGCATCATTTACCAGGTGCAGATACCTCAGGATGAGGGAATCTACATTTTAAGTAACGTGGTATGCTTAAGTGAGTCCTGGGTGAACATGAAGTTTGAATCAGTAACTAGAATTTCAGAACTGGCACGATAGACTTTGGAGCTAAGGCTTGCAGCTGGCATTGGGCAGTGATGCAGGAGGTAGCTGATGCTAAAAGAAAAAAGGAAAACATGTGACTTCCATGCCTAAAATTAGCTCCTAACCTCTTTAAAAACACACCTAATTTCCCTGGTGGTAGCTTCTTTTTCCAACCAAAGAGTTTCTGGATGTTAATTTGATTTCATCAGGACACCACTGTGGGAGACTAACAGGCAAGGGAGATAAGTAGCAGAGGAATCTTAGCTGAGCCCTGATCATGCACTGGGGCCTCTGACTGCAAACACCCGAAAAAATGAAAGCAATGGACACAGCTAAGAGCGAATTTACAAAGAGAACCTGGAATACTCAAGTCTAAAGACAATTATTAGAGGAAGGAGAAACTCAGAAATCAGTAAGTATAACCTGGGAAGAAGCAGTTGGTAGAAAAGGGGGAGGCGAGGGGTAGGGACATGTAGGGAGAAGGAGAAGGTGAGAGAAACAAGGGGAACAGGTGTAAACTTCATTGCTTGATTAGAGTAGGCACGCAGCATAAGCTCAGTTCTGCTGTCGTAACATGACCCAAATATGACCCAGTAGCTTACAACACTAACATTTATTTCTTTCTCAGGCTACATGTCAATCACAGGTCAGCTGCCACTTCACATAGGATTCAGGCTGACTGACCAAAAGGCCTTAATGGAGGAGGTTCAGCATGACAAAATCACAAACTCAGAGAGGCACACTTCACCTCTGCTCTCCTTTTATTTGTCGAAGCAAAGCGACATGGCCAAGCTTGACATCAATGGGGTGGGAGTGTATATTTTGAACAATATATAATTGTCTGATAATATGTAATAATTAAAAGTGTTTTGATCTTCACAATAAGAGAAGATAGATGCCACTTCTTCTTACTTGGGAGCATTGGTTGGGGTGTCCTGCATCATATCCTTCAGTTTAGGATTTTCTGATGTTTTTCTCATAATTTGGTTGGGGTTATGGGTTTTGGGGGAAGAAGAACACAGGGGAAAGTGGCTTTCTCACCACATGATATCAAGTGTGTATGCTTTTATATCGACAGGACTGCTCACTGTTGATGTTACCCTCGGGGAGGGCTTGTCAGATGTCACCACTGTCAAGATACTTGTTCCTCCTCTTTTATGTACTTTACCGTTTGGAAGGAAGTCATTATGCACAGCCCACATGGAAGGAGTGGGGAGGTATGTTCCCCCTTTTTACAGGTGAGGAATCTGAAGTTTAGAGAGTTTAAGCCCAAGTTTATAGTTACCAAGTGGCATCAACATTGATACCCATATCTGCCTGACTTATAAAATTATCCTTTTTTCAGCACTACACAAAAAGAAGCATAAGAATTAGGGAAATGGTTAGAAAAATAGAAGGATGTACTCGTATCTATAAGTTGTTTCATTGAAGCATGTTGAGAGGCAAAACCTCTTGATACTAGAGACATTCAGGCAATTCCTTAACTTGCTACCCACTAGCACTGGGACTAGAGCTGTGCTTCTTGACATTTATAACACTCTTCCATTATTGTTCTGACATGGCCTAACAATTAATCTGTCTTTCTACAGTCATTCCCTGACTCAATTCTAATCACTAAGCCAGTTTTCAAAAGAGAAACCAAGTCCCTGGAGCACTGTGAGGGGAGAGTAGGGGATGGAAGTGACTTTATCTGCTTTTTTCATGGCCAAGAGATACCTTCTACACAGTGTTTTTGTTTGTTTTGTTTGTGTTTGTGTATGTTTGTTTTTAGAGAGTTACAATTTCAAATCTGCTTAAAAAAGAGAAGGCATGTTTCTGTCAGAGAAATAGCTTTTGGATAAATGAGAAACTGTCACTGAAGCTGAGAAGCAGAGCAACAGAATGGTCTTTGTCTGGTGGATGAAAATTCTGTCAAGTTTTTCCTTCTTGCCATGGAGATATAATTCAATGTTGATATTTTAAAGTATGTGTCAGGTTTCATATCTAGTTTTCTCCTGAAGTGTCATTGACAATGCAGTTCAGATAAAAACAATCATGTTACACTTTTGAGGTGTGTTTCTGAACTAGGATCAAATCTCTCTTCAGACAAAAAGCTAAGTTACAGAGAATGCATAAATAGAAAATAGAGATTTGGCAAATAATATATATTTCATATGAAGAAGTGTCTTTTTTCTATCCATTTTCATAAACAGAATAGAGACTACTTGGTATCTGAGTCTCATGTGCATACCATGTATTTAATCGTAATCATACATGATAAGCTTAAATATTCTGATGTGCAGTGATTTCTAAGTAGACTGACCTCTTGTCTGGCAATCAGGAAGTTGACTAATTCACCCTTATTTCTCATACTATAGAGACATTTCTATTTTCAGAAATAATTTTCTCCTTCAATTGCTGAGATGATCTGGAGTTTCTGAGGCTGTTATGTAAATCCTACATAAAGATTGAGCTTTCAGGGCAGGGGCTGTTTTGTTTACCATTGTGTCCCAGCACTTAGTACATTTTAGAACACTGTTTACACTTAATAAATATTTGTTAAATAAATATTGAATAAATGTTTTAAAAGAGAAACATTATGTAAATTTAAGATAGTCATGAAATACACAACTACATCTAAAATGAAAGGCTGTGTTCAAAGTCTAATATCATTAATTTCCCTCAGCTCAGAATAAAGCTTATTTTTATAAGACCAAGTACAATAATGTCTGTATCACATAATTTGTGTAATAGCGCATTTTCTTCTAAATATCCTAATCAAAGTCAAGAACCTCAAAGGTGAACTGACTGATGGACTTCTATGCTATGTCTATAAGAAGTCAGTAAAATTTGCTGCCCATTAGGCTGCTATTCATATGAACAAAAGCTAATTTTTCCTTTGATAAGTCAGTAAAGTTATATCTTCTTGATACGAAATGACCAAATTGATTGAAAATTAATACTTAATGCTGGTGAGAGTATGTTGAAAGACTTGCTCTCCTCTATTGCTGGTGTGAGAGTATTCTGATATAACTTTTCTGGAAAATAATTTGGGAGTATATATGAAGAGGCTTAGAGTTCATAGCCTTTGTTTTTTGACAAAGCAGTACTACTTCTAAATACTTATCTAAAATAAATCATCAGACTTTTGTCAGAGATTAATATTTGAGGATATAAGGATATTGGTTATGTCATAGTAATGACATTTTTGAAAGAACTTAAATGGTTAATAATAGGGGACTGCCTAAACAAATTAGGAAATATTCACTCATAGAGTATTATCCATCCCTTAAAATGAAGTATCTGTGTAATATGTAGAGGTGGGCTATTGAATCCTAGTTTTTCAACCTTCAAGATCTCTGACCTTTTGTGCTCTAATTTTTTAGGCAATGTTTATTTTTGGATTCAGTGTTATTTTTCATCAAAGTTACTCATAATCATAATTTAGATTACCTCTTTCCAATTGTTCCCTAGAGGCAACCACTTTCAGCCCTTTTAACTAATTCTTAGAATATTTGCCTCCAGGAGGCTTCCGTTCAAGATGGTGAGGTAGGTAAATGCTGTGTGTGCCTCCTCCCATGACCATCTCAAAATTACAGCTAAACTACAGAACAACCATCATTGAAAATAACCTGAGATCTAGCTGAACAGAAGTCCTTTAGCTAACAATATACAGCAGAAGCCATTGGTCGGGGTTGGGGGACAGAGATGTGGAACAGGCTAGTCTCACACCCATACGTGACGATTATATCAGGAGGGATCTCTTGATTGTGGAGGTTGCATCTGAGGAGAAAGCAGTCCCAGCCACACACCAGGCTCCCCAGCCCAGGGTTCTGGTGCTGGGAAGAGAAGTTCACATAACTTCTGGCTGTGAAAACCAGCAGAGATTGTGGCTGAGTGAGACACAGGGTAGCCGAAGTCCCAAGTGTTCCTCTTAAAAGGTCTGCACACAGACTTACTTGCTGATGGATTCACTTTCTCTGAGCTCCAGCATTGGGAAAGCAGATTGAAAGGCACCAGAGAAATACAGGAAAAAACTAAGCTGCCTGGCTTCAGGGTGAACATTGGAGGGGCAGCTTTCTTCCAGACAGAAGTGCTGGCAGAAAACATCATTCCTTTGTTGATCCCTCCCACCACCCAGCCTGCACTCTCAGATGGGAACCATATCTGAGTCTCTATCAACCTAGCTAACACCATTCATCCCATCTTGATGATTCCTTGAGACCCCACCCCATCCAACTTAGGGGCCCACTTCCAGTGGCTTTTCCATACAAATGGCCTGTCTTGGCTCATGTTGTGGACTTTCCTAAAAATCTCTCAAAGGTTCACAAACCCCAAACAAGTAGCACTTTGCCTCAGTGTACCTCTTACTTCTTGCTAAGCAGGCCTCAGCCTGGCACTGGCTGCAGCTGGCCTCAGTTCACAGCTTAGCTTCTTCCAGGCAACTCCAACCCAACACATGTGTCAATCATCTGCAGATCACTTTGTAGCTCATACCAAGTGGCCCTGGGCAGGGCACAGGCAGCAGCTGAACTTGGCTGTACCAAAGCACCTTCTAAAAGGTCCCAGAGCCAACATACCTGGTGGCCAGCTTCAGACCAGACCAGAGAACCACTCAACCACCTCCACAAACGACACACCCAAAGGGCAGACTCAGCAGGCACCAGGACCCTACTAAAGGGAATCCTGCTCTGGAGGGTCAGCTCCTGCACAACAGAGCCTCCACTGTAGTCATGGCCAGTCCTCACAACCAACTCATCGGAGGGTCAATCTCTTCCATTGATGTACAAACAGCAACTAAGACTCAACTACAAAAGGAAGGCACACACAACCCACACAAGGGACTCACCTGGAGCACTTGGCACAAGTGACCAGAGAGACTGTGCCACTGGGTCCCACCAGACACCTACTACATAAGGTCACTCTACCAAGATTGGGAGACATGGCAGATCTACCTAATATATAGCAATAAACACAGAGAGGCAGCCAAAATGAGGAGATAAAGAAACATGTTTCAAATGAAATCTGAACAAAGCTCCAGAAAAAGAACTAAACAAAATGAAGACAAGCAAACTACCAGATTTAGAGTTAAAAATACTGATTATAAGGATGCTCAATAATCTCAGTGAGAGAAAAGTAATAAGAAACATAAAAATGGAGATAGAAAATATAAAAAAGAACCAGTCAGAACCAAAGAGTACAATAACTGAAATGAAGAATTAGAGGGAATTAACAATAGATTAGATGAAACAGAAAATCAAATCAGTAATTTGGAAGGTAGAGTAGCATAAAACACCAATCAACAGCAAAAAGAAAAAAAAATCCAAAAAAATGAGGAGAGTTTAAGGAGCCTCTGAGAAATATCAAATGTACCAATATTCCCATTTTAGGCATACCAGCAGGAGAGGAGAGCAAGAAATTGAAACCTATTTGAAGAAATAATAATGGAAAACTTACCTAAACTGGTGAAAAAAATAAACATACAAGCCAAGAAAGCATAGAGAGTCCCAAACAAGATGAACCCAAAGAAGCCTACACCAAGCTACATCATAATTAAAATACTAAAGATTAAAGGCAAAGAAAGAATCTTAAAAGCAGCAGGAGAAAAGCAGTTAGTTACCTATTAGGGAGCTTCCATAAGACCGCTGGCTGATTTATCAACAGAAACTTTGCAGGCCAGAAGGGATTGGCATGAAATATTCAGTGATGAAAAGCAATGACCTACAATCAATATTACTCTACTCAGTAAAGCTATCATTTAGAATTGAAGGACAAATAAAGAGCTTCCCTGACAAAGAATAGCTAAAGGAATTCCTCACCATGAAACCAGCATTACAAAGCATATTAGAGGGACTTCTTTAAGAAAAGAGGAAAAAAAGATAAAAAAATATGAATAGTAAAATGGCAATAACTACTTACCCATCAACAATTACTTTAAATGTAAATGGCTGAAATGCTGCAATCAAAAGATAGATGGTAGCTAAATAAATTTAAAAAAACAACAACAAAAAAAACCAAGACCTTTACATATGCTGCCTACAGGAGATTCACTTCAGATCAAAAGACAGTGACTCAAAGTAAATTAGTGGAAAAGATATTTCATGAAAAAATCAAGAAAAGCTGTGGTAGCAATAATTATACCAGACAGTAGACTAAAACAAAGTCTATAACAACAGACAAAGAAAGATCCAGTAATAACATTTTTGGGCATTTATCCGAAGAAACCCAAAACACTAATTTGAAAAGACATAGGCATACATATGTTCATTGCAGCATTATTTACAATAGCCAGAATATGGAAGCAACCTAAGTGTCCATCAATAGATGAATAAAGAAGTGGTACATATATAGGATGACATTACTCAGCTATAAAGAAGAATGAACTCTTGCCATGTACATCAGCATGGATGGACCGAGAGGGTATTATACTAAGTGTAATAAACCAGGCAGAAAATACATATACCATATGATTTTACTTATATGTGGAATCTAAAATATAAAAATAAATAAACAAACAAACAAAACAGAAATAAATTCATAGATACAGAGAATATTTTGATTGTTGCCAGATGGGAGGGGTATTGGGGGTATAGGTGAAGGGGGGAAGGGATTAAAATGAACAAATTGGTAGTTACAAAATAGTCATGGGGATATAAAGTATAGCATATGGAATATAGTCAACAATATTGTAATAACTATGTATGGTGTCAGATGGGCACTAGATTTATTGGGATGACCATTTTGCTAGTTATATAAATATCTAATCACTATGTTGTATACCTGAAGTTAATATAATATTGCATGTCAACTATAATTGAAAAAAAATTGTTTTAAAAGAACGAAGTTGAAAAACAAACAAAAAAATAGAATATTTGCCTTTCTACTTTCACCACTCTAAAAACAAAAAATGGAACAAGCAAACGAGCTTGATTTTTCAGTTTTGGGCATTATCTATTGACTTCTTACTATGGAAAATTATAATTTATAGCTTTCTTTCACTGTCTCTATCCCCACCATACATATACACCCTTCCTCTTCCTCCTTTCTTCCCAATAAAGTTTTATCATAATTTTGGTTATATCAGTACAATGTATATAATATTTATGACCACATGAACATGAGACCTTGCTGAGTCATATTGGGTATTATTATTACTTTTCCTTTTCTGTACAAATTGTCGTTTTCCTTATTTGTTTGCTTTTTAAAAAAATTTGGACGGTGTTATTGTTTATTCTTAGCTTCCTATGTATTTGCATTTCTTTTATTCACAAGCACTACCCCAAGTTGAGCAAATCTTCTTCCAATACACACATAAACATTCAGCGTCAATGTCATCCTCCTAAAGAAAGTCTCCCAAGAGCCTTCTGACTGCACACATCTGGACTAGCTGAAGCTTAGCTGTTGTTGGGGGGTTCTCCTCTCATTCTGGGGATTTGTTTTTTGCATGAGATTTATTTTTTTCCTGGATTCAAGATGTCTGCTTTCTTAGTTTTCTTCTTTGTTTTGGCAGAACACAAATTCCTGAGATAGTCCACATAGGGGACATAAAAATTTTAA
This sequence comes from Hipposideros armiger, assembly GCF_001890085.2. NCBI lineage: Eukaryota > Metazoa > Chordata > Mammalia > Chiroptera > Hipposideridae > Hipposideros > Hipposideros armiger. The sequence goes on from NW_017732593.1 coordinate 154,020, forward strand.
GACTGTGTAAGTCTGAACGTTTAAACATTTTATTCTCATACTTAATTAATAGTTCACTGGGAATCGAATGCTAGCCTAGAAATCATGTACCTTCAGAATTATGAAGGCTTTAATCTACTGCCTTGTACCTTCTAGAGTTAGTAATGAGAGGCTCAGTACGAAAGGCAAATGTTTTCTCAGCACTATGTATCAGCCACAGTTCTGTATGTTTATGATCTCATGATGTCCTCAAAACAAACCTGCAAGGTAGGTGCTACGTTTAATTTCCATTTTACAGTTATGGAAGCTGAGACACAGCAATACAGTAACTTTCCCAGAGTTATAAAGCTAGCAATTACAGATTCTGAGATTAGTATCCAGGTGAGCTGAGTGAAGAACTCATGCTTTTAAGCTCCATGCCTTACTGATAAATTGATTAGTGATCCTTTCAATCAAGCACGAACTTTTAATTTGAATAATTTTGTTATTATCTTTATTATTTTGTATCCAGTATCCTGAAATTTCACAATACTGTACCTTGTGGTGGGTCTTTTCTCATTATCATGAACATACAGTGAGTCACTTCAATCTGGAACTGCTGTGCTTTAGTTCTGGAGAAGCTCTTGAATTATTTCTGTATTAGTTTCCTCCCTTCCATTTTCTGTTTTTTGTTTCTAGATTTCATGGACTGGTCTGCTTAATTTTCCTATTCTCTGCCTGTTCTATTTCCCATAGCTTTGCGTTTTTGCTGTCCTCTCCATAAACTTTCCTCAACTTTATCTTCCAGAATTTCTACTGAATTTTTTATTTATGCTATTATATTTTAATATCCAAGAGATCTTATGTGTGCCCACTAAATCACTTCTTTAAGGAATTCTGTCTTTTTTCCTCCATAGTTTTATTATCTCATGAATATATCTCATATACTATTCATATTCATATCAGAATATTTTGAGTTTTTAAGAAAAGTTTAATCCAAGTGGCTATTTCTATTTTATATTTATTTTGTAGTTTATCTGTGTACTATCTGGTGATCATAAGCTATTTATATTAGAAATTTGATTGGAAGCTTTGTGCAGGTGGGTGGAGCTTATTGACTGGGCATCTGTATAATGAAATGGCTGAGCTGTTTCATTAGGGAATTCTTGATGTCAGTATCTTTCAGTTTTTCTCTTGAGCTAGGCTGATTCCTAAAAGTGTTTCAGTCTCCTGTTCGAATGAGCAGAGTCTGGCTACCAGTATTTTGCAAGGTAAGCAGGTGAAGAGAGCCTCAGTGTACACATGGTTTCCAATTCTCCTGCTTTTGAAACAGAACTCACACCCTTAAATGCACTGATGTCTCTCATTTGAGGGACTCTCTGTTTTATTCTTTCCCTGTACTAAATCTCCAATATATTGTTGGAGAGGGGTGAGGGCAGGGGCTGGCAGGGCAGGCACTTCCATGTGTAAGACTCCAAATCTGGGGCTTGAACTGGTGCTTCAACTTCATCAATCATTTCTCCAGTTTTTAGTCTCATCTTCTCCACTTCTTGGGGTGTCTCCTGCGTTTCGGGGTCAGTTACAAAAGGCAAAATGAGTTGCTTTTCAAATTTTCTCACTGCCAGTTTAGGATTCAGCTTTCTGGAACTTATTCAATTACATTTGTCCATCTGCTTTTTATTGCTCATGTGTTCTTAGTCCTAGTGTGTATAAGGCTAGACAAAGAAACAAACAAACAAACAAAAAACCTCTCCTTTATGTCACTTTCATAGGGTTTAAGGAGGTGAGAAAGGCAAAATAAAGGAAGGGCATAGTCCTGCCATTCCTAAACAGTACCTTCTACTACAGTGCTTTAAGCCTCAGTTTCCTCATATGCAAAATTAAGATAATATCTTTTAGGGTTGATATGAAGATTAAGAAACATTAAATGAGAAATGAATATAAAATGCTTGGAATGATACCTTTCACATAGCAAGTTAATCATATTAATACACACTGGCATTGTATCTTAAGAACAGAAGCTAACTCAAATTAGCTTAAGTTAAAAGTATGCTTAGAGAAGGAGAGATCCAACATGGCTGAGTAGATAAACACTGTGCCTGCTTCCTTTTGTGAACACATTAAAATTACAACTAATTTATACAACAATCAACCTGGAGAACCATCTGAAATTTAGCTTAACAGAAGTTTTATAACTAAGGGTATAAAAAAGAAGCCATTTTGAGACTGGTAGGAGAGAGAGACACGAAACCGGCCCCACACCTGCATGTGGTGGATGAGGATCAGGAGGGATATCTTGGCCTCGGAGGTTCACCCTGGAGGAGTGAGAGACCCAAGCCCCAGACTGCCCTCCCCCAGCCCAGAATACTGGTGCTAGGAGGAGCCCTAACAACATCTGGAGGTGAAAAACAGTGGGGTTTCCAATTATTAGGGTGAAACAGAGGGCTGCAGGAAACCCAGACATCCTCTTAAACAGCCCGCACACAAACTCACTCACCCACAGGCACTCACCTTGGGCTCTGGTGGAGGGTTGGTGACTCAGGGCGTGTTGGAGGCATACAGGGTAGGGGGAGTAGACTGAGGTGTGAGAGGTTCTGCACCCTTGCGGCCGGCAGGTGGGCACCATCTTTAACATGTTGAGCCCTCCCCCACAGGCCAAATCTGAATCTGATTGGTCTGGTGAGCTCTACTTACTTCACCCTGCTGACTAACTGGGACTCCACCCCCAACACCAGAGGCACTTTCTCCGTGAGTAGCGAGCCCCACCTGAATAATAACACGGCAATGGCTACATATCTATCAACAATACTTTCAATGTAAATGAATTAAACGGCCCAATCAAAAGACATAGGAGGGCTGAACGTAAGAAAACAAAACCCTTACTTAATGCTGCCTACAAGAGACTCACTTCAGATTGAAAGACACACAGATGGAAGGTAAAGGGATGGAAAAAGATATTTCATGAAAATGGAAACAAGAAAAACAAAAACATCCGGAGTAGCAATACTTATACCAGGCAAAATAGACTTTAAAACAAAAGCTATAAGAAGAGACAAAGGAAGGCTCAGTAATCCCACTTCAGGGTATTTACCTGAAGAAACCCAAAATGCTACTTTGAGGGGACGTGTGCATTAATTGCAGCACTGTTTACAATAGCCAAGATGTGGAGGCAGCCTGGGTGTCTGTCCATGGAAGAATAGATAGAAAGGAGGTGGTCCATATATATATACAGTGGAATACTGCTCAGCCATGGAAGGTAATGGGTTCTTGCCATCTGTGGCAGCATGGATGGACCTGGAGGGTACTGTGTTGAGTGGAGTATGTCAGACAGAGAAAGACAGATGCAATGAGATTTTGTTTATATGTGGAATCTAAGAACAAAATTGACAAACAAACAGAAACAAACTCACAGATACAGAAAACATTTTGATGGTTGCCAGATGGGAGGGGGTTGGGGGTGTGGGTGAAAAAAGGGGGAAGGGATTAAAAATACAAATTGGTTGTTACAAAGTAGTCATGGGGATAAAGGGCGTAGCATAAGGAATATAGTCAATAATATTGTAATAACTATGTATGGTGTTAGATTTGTACTAGATTTGCTTCACGATAGATGAGAGGAGGCTGGGACAGGGTGAAAAAGGTGAAGGGATTAATAGTTACAAAATAGTTATGGGGATGTAAAGCATGGGGAATATAGTAAATAATATGGTAATAACTATTTATAGAGCAAGGTGGGTAACACAGTTATCAGGAGGATCACTTCTTAAATTATATAAATGTCTAACCACTATTCTGTACCCCTGAAGTTAGTATAAAATAATATTGAATGTCAACTGTAATTGAAAAAAATTTAAAAAGGAGGAAAGGGAAAGGGGAATAAAAGTTCCAAATTTCCAGGTATAAAACAAATGCCATGGGGATGTAATGTACAACATGGGGAATATAGTCAATAATATTGTGATTAATGTTGTATCATGTCAGATGATTGCTGGACTTATCATAGTGATCACTTCTTTAGGTATATAAATGTTGAATAACTATAGTGTACACCTGAAACTAATATAACATTGTATGTTAGCTATATTTTTAATAAAAATCTTAAAAGAAAGAGTATGCTTAGAGGAAATATACAGAGAAAGTTTTGGAATCCATTTGGAGGAAAGATAGCAAGGTCTCTTTGAAACCGGAGATGCCTCTGGCAGCTAGTCTTCCTGACTCCATCTCTCCCTACACCCAAGGTGTCTAGTTTCTAGCTTCTGCTCCTCTTTCTGTCTCCATTCTCTTGTTTCTCCCTCAAGACAAGCTTTCTCTGCCTACTTAATGTGCCCACAGCTGAAAATGCCTCAAGCTTTGGCACAGACCCCTATCCGCCTGATTCTTTCTGTTCTTCAATTCCATTTTCTCAGGCAAGATTGGTGGATTGGTCCTACTTGGCAAAGAGTCCATCCTCTTTTGGTTAGTTAGCCAGGAGGTGGGATCATGAGATCCTGTTGCTGTCCCTTGCAGGCTATGGGGTGAAAGTGCCATGGAATGGTATGTACCTCCAGTGCATATGAGGTACTGCTCATAGTATAATCGTAAGACAAAAGAGAATGAATTAAAATGGTACATATGGGATAGTACAAAGTTTAGTATATATCTGTGTGTACATGTGTATATATGTACATATATATGCTAAATACTAAATACTAATATATACATACTCATGAGGTTGCTGAGTTAAATGAGAAATTGTATGTAAAATATGTAGCATAGTTTGTGAAAAATAGTAAAATCAATAAATGTTTTATGTTATCATATTTAAATACAAAGAAAACATGCTAGAGGAAAATACACCAAAGTATTAATTGTGATTTTTTTTCTAGGAGGTGTAGTTATAGGTAATTTTTATTTCCTTGTTTACATTTCTTTCCAATTTTTATACAATGAATATATATTTCTTATATAATCAGAAAAATAATTTTATAAACCTATTGATATAAAAAATGGATATATGCAAGTATAGAAGTTGTCTTCAATTTATTTGCCAACTACTGGAACTTTTATTTATTTGAGAGCTTGAAAAGATTTTCTAAAATGATTCTTTCCTTTTTATGTTCTTATTTTTCCCATTTTAAAAAATTTTTATGGTAAGGTAAGGGAATCCGAGGGTGTGTGGACCTTGTGTTGGCAGGACTATTTGAAAAGTTAAATCTTTCAGCTCTGCATACCAGTATAGTTTCCCAGTTGATAAAGCTTTGAGCAAGCATCCATTCGAATATGAAGAGTAGAAACATAGGAAAACATGTTTAAAATCTTTACATCAAAATTAGGTATTTAAAAAATATTACAGCATTAATACATTTAGTGAATCATTGTGCTTCTTCTGACATTCTGGGACTCACTATCATCCTGCATGTTATTTTCCTGTTTCGAGACAACCCATCTTGTTTTACTGATTCCAGGTTATAATTCAAACTCAGATGCTTACAGCTAGAAAAACAGGTTAAATGTCATCTATTTCAAGATCAGAATTTCCAAATGAAAAAGTACAAACTAAGCAAGTTTCCTTTTTTTTTTTTTTGGGTAATAAAACTAATAATAAACACTGGTGTCAGATATAAAACCATAGTTTCAGATTTTAGATTGATACTCTTTCCACTGCAAGTCTCTCCTACTTCCCTATGGTTTGTTCATCATAAGTTTTCAGGTCATCACCTGCCTTGCCAAACTAGATTGCTTTTGGAAATGCCTATTAAATCACAGGAGACCTGTGTGGCACCAGTGATTGCATAGGTTGATTCTCAGTATAAAGACTCATTATCGAGTAGGTAACCACAGCATTTTAAGAAAAGGAAATACCAGTTTATACGATTCAGATTATATCTACTTACAAAAATGTGTTTCTATTAAGGAAAACAAAACAAAAAAGGGAAAGGAAAAGTTCTTTTGCTTTCATAAAATTGGCATTGTGACTTATAACTCAAGTTTCCTTTTGTACTGAGTCTCCTAAGTAGAAGGTCAGAACCAAATCATGAACAATGAAATCCCTAGCAAGGATCTTTTGATCTTTTGGCATTGTTTTTTGTCTGTTTGTTTTGTTTTCCAATAACACTGCCTCCAGGTTCCTATTCTGTTCCTACTTTCATTTTCCCCTTAAATCCATTTCCTTAACCATATCATTTTTACTGACATTGTTTCATAAATAATTTCAAGTATTTTTGTTGGAATAAGGCATTCTGTAAACAAACAAATGAAACCATTTTCATATGCTTTTTCCCCATGTACCTGCTGGTATAGGTATATGCAATTAAAAAAAAACCCTGTTACACTTTATTGAGTAACATGTTTACTTTCATTCCTTACTCAGTGTTCACTGTAGAAAGGCTCTATATTACCTACTGCGAGGTTATGAAATAAAGTGAAAAATTTTAAGACTTTAGCTGTATAAATCAATACTGCCCTTGAATCTCCATGCAGTAGCAGTTTTATCCATAAGATATATATCTTTCTGTAGTTTTTGACAGATATTTGCAATTCAAAGTAGAATATATATAAAGCTATGTGAACAAAATAGAGGCATATTACACACACACACACACACACACACACACACACA
>NW_017732593.1:164626-167885 GCF_001890085.2 Hipposideros armiger
AAGTTTGTTACCCGCACTGATAAGCAGTATTTATAGCTCAGTCCCACTGATTGATTTGCAGGACTCTTGCCCCCGTTAGTTTCCACAGTTGCCCACAGATGAAGGAATACTATTGCTCATGCAAGCAATTGCAAGGAGCCTGTGTGTCCTCGCTGAGGTGAGCCTGCTGGATGGCTTGCATGGAGCAGAGCCCCCACTCAGGGAGCTAAGCTGTGCATTGGCCCCTCTTCAGAGTCTTTTCATTTCTGACACTGATGCCCATTTATTAGAGAAAGAATTCATTTCTCATTCTTTCCTCCTCTTGAGCATGGTCCCACCATGTGGGGCTTTATTAACAGTCCTCGCTGGTAATTCATCATCTCATTCTTCTGATTTACCACCTATCGCTGGCATTCACTCAGTCAATTTTATTAGAACTTTATGCTTCATTTTGAAGCTTTTATTATCAGAAAAATAATTGACTCATAAATATCCAAACAAGACTATTTTGGTTATAGAATTTATGCCTCCTTTTTTAAGAAGTGAAAAAAGACACCCAAAAGGGCCTTTGTTCTTTAACCTAACAGCCACCTGCTAAATCAAAAACTCACATTTATTTAAGAGCCAGATGGTCGTTTCCTCCTGCTCTGTCTTACCTACTAATCTAGAGATGTGTGGTTTTAGAAAGAGAAATCTAAAATTTTAAACAAACAAGAAAAATCATTATTATTTGTTTCATTTAAAAAATAAAAATATACAAACACCAGATAATAGATGAATTACTATTCCAATATAGTTTCCTTATTATTTTGTGAGCTACTTTAAATACCACTCCCCAATGGTGGACGCAGAAATGCACAGCTCAGCTCTGCCTTCAAGGAAGGACTGGCCGCCCAGATGCAGGAGATGCGGTCAGCAGACAGCCTCCAACCATTTGTCCTGTGGGATTTGGCTCAGATACAGACAGCCAGAGTGTTTCTCTTCTCAGAGCTGNATATACAATTCTACCATTAGCATCTTTGTATAGTACAACATCATCAGGAATGTGACTCCTATATAAATCACATATGTATTTATATTATATATCATTTTTATGGAATATTTTATATTCTATGTCATACTCTGTATTGTTTAATTACCCTTAAAATATTTCCATATACATTATTTACAGAATCCTCAAAACTATAAGCTTCCTAGTGTAGACCCTACTCCAAATGTGTGAAAACTGAACCCCAGAGAGATCGTGTGACTGAAGGCCAGGGAGTAATGTGAAAATGTCAGGACTAGAAGGCAGGTCTCTTTACTTTCAATCCAGAAGGCTTCTATTGTAAACCACTGAAGCTTCTGAGATTCTAAAAATCAATACCACCTTATCCTCAGACTGGTACAAGCTTCTTAGGAAGCTGGCCTCATCCTGTTCTAGCTCTTACTGATATTAAATATGAATAGCTGAGGGGATGGAGAGAGGCCTACATATCCACCATCAACGACAATGTTCTCACATTGCATTTACATTGGGAGAACACCAGCCACCTTTTCAAATGTTAAGGTCTGGATTTTCCTAGAGTCTTCTCAGCCTTGTATATTTAAAACTTGCACAGGTAGTTTCAGTTTGCATAGAGAAAAAGTTTTCAGAAAATCTCCTTTACACATCAAAACATCATGTAATACAATATATGGTTCATGTACAAAGAACACAATTCTTTTCAAATAAGATGGATTTAAAAGCTAAATAAAAAAATATGAAGTCTATACATTCAGAAAGGAAAAACTATAATGTTAATAGGTATTTCCCTTTGAATTAGAGCACTATATTTGAGATTTTTAAAAAGTCTTTTTATTCTTTTGAATTTTCCAAATCCAGCATCTTAGATTTACATCTAATCAGAACCCTTGAATTTCTTCTCTACCCATCACACAAACCAGAAATTATTAATGGCCTTCCACAAATTACTAATGGCTTCTCCAGTCTCCTTTTGCTCAGGCTAAAATCCTAGGAGTCATTCTTGACTACTCTCTTTAGTTGAGTACACATTAAAGCAAAATGTTACCTTAAATTTGACCACTTCTGATAACCTCTACTGCCATCCCCTGAATCATACTTAGATCTTATTTAAAAAGCAACCTAATTGGCTTCCTTGTTTTCACTCTTGCCTATATCTCCCCCACAAGTCAATTCTCCACACAGCAGTCAGAACAGCCTAGTAGGACATAATTCAGACCACATCATTATGCTGTTTTTCTCTGATGGCGTCCTCAGATCTTCCCCCCGGGGCTGTAAGAGATCTGGCCCTGGCCCGCCTCTCCACCTCTCTACCATTCCCGTCTTGCACCATTCCTCGGGCCACCGTGGCCTTCTTGTTCATCTTTGAAATGATTGTGTTTGTTCCCACCTCAAGGCCTTTGCAGCTGTTAGCTCCTCTGCCTGGCATACACTTCCCCAGGTCTCTGCGGTGTCTGCTTCCTCAGTTCATTCCTATTTCTACTCAATGTCATACCTTGGAAACACTCTCCTGACTCTACCCAAAATATTGCTCCTTCACCTTTGTGTTCTTGTCTATTTCCTTACCTAGCTTTAGTTTTTCTGATTAGTGTTATCTCTCCTTAACTTCTATTGAATGGACATTCGTTTATAATCTGCCCTCCCTTCTCCGATGTTAGCTTCATTGAGCACAGAGACATCATTCATTGCTCCACCGCTCATGTTTACAGCAGTCCCTGCTCAATAAATGTTTTCTTTCAAGCTATAAAGTAGTACTTTATAATTAAAAATAAAATACAAAATTTTGCCTAAGCATGAACCAAAACCCCAATTATAGGCTGAGGACATTCTGCAAAGCACAGCTTTGACAAAGGAAAAGAATGAGCTGTCAAGAGAATGGAGGTTAAGTGAAGAAAGCGGAAGTTGAGCGGAGCCTGACCCGAAACGAGGCATTACAGAGGCTAAGGAGAAAAAGAAATCACGGGAGAAAGAAAATAAGACTGCAATTAAAAACAGAAAGGTCACAGAAGGCCAGTTTCCATGTTACCGGCGACTAAGTGCCAGAGAGGACTAAATCCTATAACCGGCTGTGAAGAGGAGCTGCAGAGGGTGCCTGAGATGGCAAGTGAACAGCAAAGTGCATGACACGATTTAGCTTAAATCTAGTAACTGCACTAGCAGAAGACTGAGACGTTCATTGGGCAGAGATTGTAAATACATCAGGCACATGAGACAGGGTCCCAACTGTTTTCAATGATCAGGTTTGCTGGATTCTAAAATGAGGTTAAATCTAAACTA
>NW_017732593.1:170765-183419 GCF_001890085.2 Hipposideros armiger
AGCTTGTCCTACTAACGTCCCCTTTTCTCTCAGGAAAAGAGGTCTATCAGAATCCCAGAGGGTCTGCTGCCAAAACTTGTGGAGAAGGAGATCCAGGGAGTCTAAGGGATGGACTGCGCTAGACCAGAGATGTGCTGCCCAGATCCTTCCTCAGGGAAAACGTTTCTGCCCAGCCGCAGGAAGCAGCTGAGCGCAGACTGCCTCTAATTATTGGCTCAGAGTTTGCCTCAGCTGCAGAGAGCCAGGGCCTCACTCTTTCTGGGGTGGCTGTCATCCAATGACTAAGCAAAATGGGGGTAGAGGAACCTGCCCATTTTAGCCCAGTGCAGAGCTCCTCTGATGGTCAGTACTTGCTTTGGGGCTCCCACAAGGCTGGCAGAGGCCTTGCCAGACCTGCATCATGACCTGAAATGTCCCCTTCTTCAGCCGTGCTCCCTCCCTCTTCCCTATCTCTCACAGACGTTTTTCTTGTCGAATTCCTTCTCACGATCTGCTTGCCGGGAACACAACCTGTGGCACTTGTCCCCTCTCCCATTCACACGTAACAGTGCCTCTCACTTTGCCCCTTCACTACTTATGCTAGTGAGACAAGGAATGGGCAGGTGGCCAACAGCACAGAGGTCTGATGATCGGAGTACGCGGGAATGGGACAGGGCGAGAGTCGCATTATTTTTGTGCTTTTTCACTTTTCCTCTCAGTCCCCAGTACAGGTACCATCACTAATGGCTTAGGAGATGCTGATGGTCTGACACACATGTACACCTTGCTTCTTAGGGTAATGGGCAAAGCTTTAAGAAACTGATGCACTTTTAAATATTCTAAGGGTACTGCTAGGTTAAAGGAATTGTACAGTGGCTCCTTTGCTAAATAAAACAATGGCCTTTTAGTCTATCTGTTTTACAAATATAGAATTTCGTATGTCATACATACATATATGCATATAATAATTAAAAAATACAGTAGCTGTTCTGATTAGTGCTATCAAGGTGTGGGGAGGGGGAGGTAAGAAAACTAATTTTACCATTATCCAAAAATGTATTTAAAAAAAAAATATCTGGACTTGCGCTTAATATCTTCACATTGCAGATAAACAGTCCTTCCTCTTCTCCAACCTTCTAGCCTCCCACTCCCGTACCAGCTTCTGGCGTTTACTCTCTTCCTCACTGAGCTTAGCCCTGCTCCCCTGGCCTGACACACAGAATTCGGGAGGCCGGCTTAGAGTGCTGGCTCTGCCCAGGACCTGGGTGAGGAGGAGGGGTACAGGCCAGTCGGTTCAGGCACTTCTAGTGCAGCTGATGACCATGCAGATGGAGCACAGCTGTTTTCTCCTGGGTCTTCTCCACATCTACACAGAGGATTCCAAGTCAAGGCTGAAGAGGCTGATCTCTCCATGTTTGTTTCTTCATCTGTTTATGGAGGAGCCTTCATGAGCTCAGGTTTGTTGTGAAGCCTAACTGAGATGCAACCATGAGAAGGTACAGGCTCAATGCCTGGCACACCAAAGCTGCCCCCAAAGTGTGTGTGTTCACATAGCTGTCCATTTATGCCCGGCCATCTATCAGGAATGGATGACGATATAATGCATACTCATAACTGAGCCCGTGTACCAGTTACAGCTGTCAGGGTGAAAGGAGAGGAAACCCTTTAGGAGACAGGTTTGCCTATGCACTTAAACTGCTTTTCCTTCACTGCTCTGCTTGAGAACTACCCCGCCCACCCCTGTCCCTGGTGATTCTGAGCTCTCCATTACAATTCCAAGCTGCTCCCAGTTTCAAAGGATGGGAAAAAGTACTCAAGTAGCCCATCCTGTTGTTAATGAAAATAAACCACAAAAATGAAAAACCTTCCTAACCTCTGAGAGTTTGGATAGCGCCTATGATAATCAAATACACAAAATAAAATGCCACTGGTAATTATTTTTATTTGCCATTTATTATTTACTATAATATACCAGGCACTGGCACATTATGCACATCTACATTCTTTCAATTCATCTGCCTTAGAACCCTGTGAGATAGAGAAATGAACGCGAGAGAAGTGGTGTAGCTAGTATGAGGTCATACAACCAGCCAGCTGTCGATTTACTGCAAAGCTAATGCAGCTTACGCTTTAGCGCCTTCACTTGCATGGGTCCCTTTGAAGGCCCTATAGAAAGCCCCAGCATTGCGTTCACATGGTCGTTTTTTTTTGTTTTTTGTTTGTTTGTTTTTTTAATCTGGAAAAGCAAGATATCTTAATAGAAATCAGCTAAGACTGTTTTCTTTTTCCACTACAACTTCCTTGCCATCACATTTTCCCTCATGGCATCGGAGTGGCCATGAACATCTTCAGGAGCCAAATAAGGGCACATAGAGGTGGGGATACGTTTCATTTGGGTTTAGTGATGTTTTATGTTTGGTTAAGTTACTGTTCGCCACCCCATTGTAGGTAATTATTGATAGGTGAGGACTTACAATTGCCATTTTATTGTTTTCTGTTTTGCAGTTTTGTTTTTTGGGTTTTTTTTTTGTCCTTGTCTTTCTCTTGCTTTCTTCCTTTGTTATTTGATGATTTTTTTAGTGATTTGCTTTGATTCTTTGCTCTTTACCTTCTGTGTATCCATTATAGGTTTTTTTCCTTGGTGGTTAGCTCAAGGCTTACATAAAACATGTCATAGTTATAACTTTCTATTTTAAGTTGAAAATAGCATAACTTCAGTTGCGCTATAAGATGTTTACAGTGGTGGCGAGAGCTGCTGGGTCCTCCTACTCTTCCTCCCCTGTGGGGGGAAGTCATGGCCAACAGCATCCTTCTCGGTGCCGGGGTCAGGGGCATAGGTGCCCATGCTCTGACACCAGGACTGAGGGGAGTAGATGGAAGGAGGGAAGGTTGCGGCACCTCTGGTTCCAGGGGACACAGCGACAGCTCTTGTTTAGGGGTGCAGAGTGGTGAGAACTCTGGACAGCTCTGTTGTCTGAGGCCAGCTGGCGTCTGTGGTGGTGTCTGTGGTGGCGTCTGTGGTGGTGTCTGCGGTGGTGGTGAGGGCTGCTGGGGTCCTTCTGGTTTCCTTTCCCTGCAGGGTCGGAGGCTGCAGCGAGTGGATCCCTCTTGGAGCCAAGCTGTGCTGGGCTGGGGGATGGGAAAATGCAGGCAAAATCTTCCTACATTTTTCTGTGAAACCATCTTCAGCTTTCACGCTCCACTAGGTTGCTACAGCTTCTTAATTGTGCCCTGGGACTCCCTCAAGCTATTTTCGTTGGTGGGTACTTGTAAAATTGTTGTTTTTGTGGAGTATGAGGGCTAGGACATTATAGTCTGCCATCCTGCTGTTACTCCCTGCATGATTTTTCTTAAAGTAGGCTTCTAAAATTGGATCAACCCCCACAGCTAGTAAGTGACAGAGCCAGGATTCAAACCTAGGTCTGTCTGATTTCAAAGATACTTCTTGCTATAGTTTTTTTTTCCTTCTCATTTGGTTATGGCTTAGTTCTATTCTTCCCATCTCTCTCCCATGATCCCCTGCTGTCTCTTTCTATTGAAACCCCTACTTTATTGCCAGGGAGCACTACTGGGTCACTCTTTTCACCTTCTCACAAAAAATGAGAGAGTGATTTCGTGCTAACAATTCCATTTCCCTGACAATTCTCTCCTCTGGAGGCAAACACTTATGCATTTGTCAAAATTCCAAAACAAGGATAACTAGGTCCTGCTCCCAATCACCATTCCCAAACCTACCTAACTTCCAGAATAACCTTGCACCTTCTTCAGGTATTTTAGTACTTGTCCTTTACAGCTACATTCCTTAGTAGTTTTAGCTCTTCCTAATACTGGTGTCACAGTTCCTTGGCCTTCTAAATACAGATGGCCTTTATCTGTACTCCATTTGGGCCACCCACAGGCATGACCACATCCTGAAACCTGGCACCCCTTAGAATTATTCTACAGCCCAAATCTATGAAACCACAACATTCCTTCTTCCACCTTTGAATCTTTTTCATTCTTCAATTATCCTAAAGCTACCAATTACCTTCTCAGAGAAGAGCAACAAGCTGGTTCATTTTGTTCCATATTGGGTTCTTGCTGCCTCAAATCTATTAATTCTTAAATCTACTTGGTATCTTTTTAAATCATCTACAATTTGTTGACCTATGATATTTACCAAAGAACCTTTTCTCTATCTTTTTCGTGCTCCTCAAAGATTAGCCTGCTGGTATTCACTTTCTAAATAAAACCTTAGCTCCTACTTTACAGAAAAGATTGAAGCCAACTGGCCATGTGATCTCTCTCTTTCTCAACAGCTTGACGTCAGAAGCTCTTATTTGTCCCATCCATCTCAGAGGAAGAGATTATTTTTCAAGGCATCACTTCAAGTGTGGCCTCCATCCTGTCCTGTGTCATCCCACTCTTTCTGACGCCTTGCTCCATCTATTATTTTTATACTTTCCTTGCTCTTTCTTCTCCCTGGATTATTCCCCTATGTCTAGATTGTGCTATTTATCATTCACTTGAAATAACTAACCAACTCTCAGTGGCATCCTATAGGACTGAAGGTATAACCTGGACTTTAAGGATGTCAATCCTTCCATCGTAATTAAAGATCAGGGAGGATACAAAGGTATTAGGGGAGATTTCACCAAGGCTCCAGAGTGCAGAGAAATAGAGGGCCCTACCCAATCTAAGGAAACTTACATTATGGTAAGTGATGGAAATTTATCCAAAGGTGAGATGACTATCCCTACCAATTTTTAGGCTTCAGGACATACAGTTGGGTAATCAGGAAAGAGGATGCTAAATCTTCTGCAGAATTTCCTAGATGAGGAAGATTATTGGTGACTGTCCTGGACCTCAGCCAAGACACATAAACCCCTTTTGGGAAGAAAGCAGGTGTAGGAATAGGAGCAACAGTATGCACAGGTGTCTCAATCTTAGAAGAACACTTATGCCTCCATATATGATTTTCAAAAGCTGCACAGCTGGAAGGATATGTGAGATTCAACTAGTCCAGAGGTGCATAATAACCTGTGGGTTATATTCTGCCCACAGTTAAGAAGTGTTCTTTGGCCCATACTGTGTTTTTCACTGAAATTGTACCAAAAATCTGTACATTAAAATCTGAAGAATTAACGTAAATGTCAGATTTAGGTTCTCAGGAAATACTGGGAGATTTAACTGCCCAAGGCTGAAATTTCAACATGGCAACCACCGGCCAGATCTGAGTAATGGCTGCCCCTTGAGATGAGGTATGTGCTTTACGCTTTGCCACTGTCCCTATCATTCATTCTGGAGGCATCGACATCTGAATTTACAACTTCTGACTTAGTCCAATCTCTCAGCATTACAAATGATGAAATTGGGACCCAAGAGGTTTTTGTGGTGACTCCAAGGACACATAAGCTAGTCAGAAGTAGTGCTACCCTTGCTTCCACATTACAACATTGCTTCACAAAGCTTCTTTAGCCGAACATTTTTTATGTGCAGAAGCAATGAGCCTAATGGTTGTAAAAAAACACAGGTAAGACTTTTTGCCATTATCAGCTTTCAAACCATCTTTTCGGAATAATGCAATTCACTCAGGATGTCTTGTCACTGAGCAGATCAATAGCTCTGACCTACTTGATTATGTAACTTGCAATCGTGTTTCCATTATAAAACTCATTACCTAGTACAGGAAAAAAAAATCCTCACTTATCTTTCTTAGAATCTTTTCTCAAACTACATATGATGAAGGTCAGCTTTCTTACAAGTTTATAGCAACTTTTTTGGCTTTTGATAAAGCACAGAAAAAGTACGAGACTCTAACTCTGATTTCACAATTTATTTTCATATTTAATACCCTGGATTGACATTTAGACAGCTTTATCTAGGCTACCCTGGGAATCCTTTATTTCTTCCGCATCTATATACATATTATTTGTTGCTGCCATGAGAAGTAAAAAGAAGGGATACTTCTCCATTCCAAACATGGCACAAGTTCTTCCTCCCCTTCCCTCCTTTCCCTTTCTCTGTCCTCTCCTTCCTTCCCTTCTTTTCCTTCCCCTTCCATGCATTTATTTTCCTTTCCCTCTTTTCCTTCCTGTTCTTGCCTTTCCTCCCCTTCCTTCTTTATGTATTGGTTGCTTGCTGCATACTAGTCATTGTACAAAAAAATTAGAAGTGAAAGGAGATCAACAAAGAGCAAGGTCAGATAAGTGATACGTAAGTGAACGTATACGTGATTACACAGAGGTGTAAGACATATACAGCAGACGCGCTCCACCCCTGTTCTCTCAGATCCCCTGGCCATATATCAGCTCGCTTTTCAAAGGCAGCACTGGCACTTTTGTTGGTGGGTTGCCCTCAGACTCCCAAAACCCTCAGTGCCTAGGTGCACAGGCCAGAAGTGCCTGCCCTGGTAGAGGGGTAGCTTGTAACCACCGACTAATCAGTGTAGGAATAAAAATACCCAGATTCCACCTTCTTGGGTGGGGTAATTCTGAGTACTAAGCTTTGCACAGTTTCCCAGAGTTTCCCTATGGGGTAGTAATTATCAGTTACCCACTACAATAGTTGACCTAATAACATATCACTTAACGGCTTCCTTCCTGTCCCTGATTGCTTCCTCCCTTATCTGTACATGGTCCTTGCACCTGTCAGGAGACTGTTCAACTCAAATCCTTGTCTCAGGGTCTGCTTTGGGGGTAACCCAGACTAAAATAGAGTAACACATGATGTCCAGAACCTCTTGTCTAATAGGAAACACACAAATAATTATAAGACTAAAGTCATATGGGAAACTTAGGGGAAAATTCTTTCTGGCAGAGTTACATATCAATTCAGGAGGTGACATTTGAACTAGGTCTTAAAAAAATTACCAAGAGTTTTACAAGTACAGGTGATGAGATGCAATACTATTAGCAGGTAAACACTTTACATCTATTTTCTCCTTTGATTCACTCAAAGGTTTTATAGAATAGGTGTTTACTAATGTCCTAATGTTTACAAATGAGGAAAGTGGGGTTTGAAGAGATTAACCCATTTACACAGTTTACTCTGCCTGTAAATGGTAGGGCTAAGATTTAAACCCAGTACCACTTGGCTCCAGAGTCACAGTACACGACACTACACTACATGGGAGAAAGAAAGCGGGCTTTCAAGGCAGACAGATCTGAGCTTGAATGCTCTTCATATCAGTTGTAGGTCCTTGAAGGACAATTAACCTCTAAATGTTTTCTATACTTAAATTGGAGATAATTGCTCTGAAGAAGGTTTTATAAGGTTTAACTGAAATATAACATGTAAAGTACCTACCACAATGCTTGTCATAAATAGGCACTCAGTAAATAGAGCAGCACTTGTCATGACTATAATATGATTATTATGGGCAGATGAAACTGCTCACATAAAAATTTTGTGTGTGTCTGAACACCAGCCCCTCTTACTCACAATATCGTAATTAGTGTGCCTACCGTGTAGGTTACATGATGTAAAATGGTGAGAAATGAGTGTACAATGGAACTTAAGAATCTGATATTTAGAAAATACATATGCCAGGCTAAGGAGGTTGACTTTATCTTGCAGAGAGCCATCAGAGGTTTTTATGCAGGGCTGAAGATGATATGCTTAGACCTGCATTTTGCAGTGAAGTAAGGATGGAGCTGATTATGTTGCTTGCAATTGTGTAAGTTAATGTGTTAAGATGTGTGGTGGGGTTTTTTTGGAGGGGATTACATGGAGTCACTAAGAATGAAGCTTGGAGAACTGTGGGTCTAGAGAGGGAAGGAAGGCTTCAGGGTGCTTCTGAGGTCTGCGTAGGATTTTTCCCATTCTCATTGTTCTCCAACATTTTAATAACAAAATGATTGTGTGAGTGAATTAAAAGGTAATGTGTGTGTCAGAGAGAGGGGGTGGGGTAGGGGAGAGAAACAGAGAGACAGAGAGACAGAGAGACAGAGAGATGGTCCCTTGCAATAGCAGCTTTCCTTCTCCACTCAGTGACATTCAAGTTCATTGCCCTCAGACTTGCTGAGTGTAGACACTGAGAATCTACACACTTGAGTTCCACAACAGGGAACAAACATTTTAGGGAACATGCTTCATTTTACCCACAGATCCCTGTCCTTGAGTCTTTCTGTAGAGTATGAATCTTTGGTTTCATCCACTTGCAACATCGACTCAGGATGTGGTCTTGGCTGGGTCAGGAGAGTCCCATGGGCCTCAGTTTGTGCATCTGTAAGTACACAATGATAACTTTCTGCTTTCTCCATATTAAGTGCAACCTAAATGTGTATATTGCAGGTCACCATACAAACATCTTGCTTAGTGAGACACAGCTGCTTTTTCACCCCAATCAAGGGAATCTTCTTCCATTTAATAATTATTTCCATAAGATGAGGTATTTGTTCATAAAAGCCGAATCACTATTCAGTCAAATGATTTCTTTACTTAAAAGTGGCAATTACTATTTTCCTATTTAATATTGGGTCATAAAAATCATATAATTCAACTTACTTTAAGTTAGCATTATGTTTTAACATGGGTTTTAGAAAACACATCATTTAATATTGGATTATTTGGACCATGAATTTTCCAAATTGGTTATCTGTCCATGTCTGGCTTTATTACTTTACTTTTTCAAAGTTATTTCTTCAGTGATAGCTGTGTCTTCTCACAGCCATAATAAGTAGAACGGCAACTTCATCTGATTCATTAGTTCTCCTCCAGTTTATATCATTCTACATCTCTTTCAAATGCTGGGTTCTCTCAGCTCCAACGTGTAGAAGGAGATGAATTTCTGACCATAGAGCTTTTGCTTCCATCCAGACCCATCAGAACCTTTTCTTTCTTTCAAGGCGCTGCCTAAAATATTAGTAGAAACAGGGTGTGTGAGGAATATGGAAGTCTGTACTTACTGTCTTTACAACTTTTCTGTAAATCTAAAATTGAAAAGTTTATTTTTAAAAATGTGATGACTCCAATTTCAAAAATAGTGTGTGCAAAATTTAGATGTGGATACCAGCCAAGAAAGAGGGAGAGAGGGAGAGAAGGAAAGAAGGAGAGGAGGGATGGAGAGATGGAGAGAGGGGGAGAGGGAGAGAGAGAAAGGGAGAGAGAGAGAGAGAGAGAGAGAGAGAGAGAGAGAGAGAGAGAGAGAAATCAGGGGAGGTGAAGGGAGGCAGGGTGGGCTTAGCCAGCCTAGAAGGGAATGCTGGAAAGCAGTCCAGTTAGTACAACTGTAGTCCCGGTGGTCAGGGTTACCACTAAGGAAATCAATATCTAACTGCGGTAGCCAGCCTCCAATTATCCATATCTTCTGGTATTCACGCTCTTATGTAACTAACACCCCACTCCACCCCATTAAGTCAGGATTGTGCCTGTGTAACCAATAGAATATGGTGGAAATGGGGGTGTGTGACTTCCACCACTAGTTCATTAACAGCATTGCAGGGTTTACCTTGGTTTCTTGGATCACTCACTCCAGGAAAAGCTAGCCACCCTACCAGGGACATGCTCAAGCAGTTCTGTGGGAAAGTCTTCACAGAAAAAAACTGAAGCCCCCAGCCTAGGACCAACCCGCTAGTGATGCAAGTGAGCCTCTTGGATCCTTCACTTCCTTCAGGTGACTGTTGCCTGAGAGACTCTAAGCAAGGATGGGCCACCTGAGCTTGTTCTTAACCTCTTGATTCATAGAAACAATGAAAAATTATAAATCATCATGGTTGTTTTAAGCTATTAAGTTTTGGGGCAATTTATATGCAGCAAGAACTAGCTAAAACACTAATATTTACTGAGTGTCTACTATGTTCCAGGAATTCTGCCAAGGTGCTTTGGAAAACATTATTTCTGTACCTAAGCTTTTGACATAGGTATACTTACGAGTATGTCCATTTTACAAATTTTAAAAAAAATTAAAAACCAAGATAATTTAGGTTACTTGCTTGTAAGCAATAAAGCTTTGAAGGGACCTGACTCCAGTCCAGTGTTCCTTCCACCAAGTAAGTTTTGATTGAGAAAACAGAGTGAGGAGAGTTGGGAAGGCAGAACTGGTTAAGACATCAGCACAAAGACTTCATAAAATACTATCCCTTTGGTGGGATAGGGGAGTGGGAAGTAATAGAACTAGAAGGAAAGGGAAAAAGTAGGATGAAGGAAGGAAAGTACTATTTAGATGAGAACTGGTCAAGAGCTTTGAAGCAAAAATGGATTTGCCAAGAGAAGCAGCTGGCACCTCAGTGTCAACAAGTAATTTATTACTGAGGGCTCTTAAATGTCAAGCTCCATTTTGTGAAGGTTAGAAACACTCTGAAAACAGTGTCCTGTAGACAATAGTGTGACTAGATTAAAGAGGAAAGAAAGCAAAGATAATAATGATTCAGTTGCTGTCTAGACTAAGATGGTGGTTATAAAAATATTTTGAACTGATAATCTCTGATGCTAAGGAAGTTGTTAATGACATTAACAGTTTGGTCCTTCTTCAAACTTTCACTAAGAAGGCCTTCTCTGCCTTTCCTTACAAAAGAATTCTCCTTCATGTTACTTGTAAACCTCCAAGGGTCCATAAGTATTTACATATACAAACTGAGTACTGATAGAGTGATATAATTGTATGCATGAGTGAAAACCTTGGAATTTATTTCCATAATCTCAGTTTATGAACCAGAAAACAGTTTGTTTTCTCATTTGCACAGTAAGGTTTTATAAGTATAACTGATAAGCTCCTTAATAAGAGAATCTTGGTTTGTAACCAGTAACAAAAGTGTTCCCAGTTAAAAAAAGAAAAGGATACAACTGAAAAAT
The DNA here is from genome assembly GCF_001890085.2 of Hipposideros armiger. Classification (NCBI taxonomy): domain Eukaryota; kingdom Metazoa; phylum Chordata; class Mammalia; order Chiroptera; family Hipposideridae; genus Hipposideros; species Hipposideros armiger. Next base: position 181,518 of record NW_017732593.1, read on the forward strand.
AAAAGCTTCATATATTGAGAATTGTACCATAACCTATAATGGTATCTCTGGTTAGAATTTCTGTTTGATGCATTATCTTCCTTTAGTTGGTGAGTATCTGAAGACATCAATCCATGTGGTCATGAAAAGACACCAATATATATTTTCACCATTTGGAGAACTGTCCATGTATCCTTTTTTTCCCCCCTAAGGTATCTTTTTACCAACTTCTTGAAAACAATGATCTATGACCTGAGCTCAGAAACATTTCTTTGAGGGATATTTTTATTTTTTTTGGTAGACCATTTGGGGATAATGATTGTAAACCTTAGAATTACTTAACATAATGATTTTACCTTATCTTTATTTCCTTTGTAATATAAGCTCAAAGTCTTGAGCTTATATGAACTGTGTAACTACTTGATTTTCATTGTTAATTAACTGGCCTAAAAAGTCATCCATGCATAAATTTACATGACTTTGAACAGTTCAGTAAGGAAGCATTCTGGCAAATTATAATACCGCATAATATCAGTGGACACAATTTTCCCAATTGGCAATTATTGTTGGAAAGTTACATATAAAGTGAGAAAATATAAGACTATGAGATTGAAAATACTGTTTAAAATTCTCATCATTTTTTATGAAAAGTCTGTGACAGAACCAATAGGACCTTTAATTTATAAGCAACAAGTCAAAACAGTTGTATGTGTGAACTTAACAATACCTAATATAAGTAGTAAACCCCCATATCTCATAGGCTTAACATAAGAGAAGTTTATTTCTTTCTGAGGTAAAATTCTGATTGGCCTGATTGACAAGTGGCTTTCTCCCAAATGGTTCAAGGACCCAGGTTCTTCTATCCTGTGGCTCTATAACCTCAACGTGTTGCTTCTATGGTCACATGTTCATTTGTATCAAACCAGAAGGTAAAAGGGCATGAAAACTACTCATGGGAGGCCTTATGGACCAATCTTAACAGGCCCTATATCACATCTGAGCTCATTCTATTGGCGAGAGTTCACTTACACAGACACATCTAACTGTAAAAGAGGCAGGGAAACAGTCTGCCTGAGTGTCTACAAGAAGAGGAAAGATTTGGTGACATCAGCTAGCAATTTCTGCCACAACAGCCAACTGCTTTATACATTTTAATGCTGATGATATGGTCTAAACAAATAGAAAATTTATATTTACCAATATTTTGAGTGAAAAAAATAGAAAACCACCAGCATGAATTTTTCTAAGTTCTCTGATTTGTCATTGTCTGGTTCTGGGGAATAAGAATGAGACTGCTTCTCATATTCTGCATTGATATTGATGGAATTAGCTGAATTTATTCATTTATTTTGGTTTAGCTAGGCCATATATTCATGAGCTCTTTATTTATAAAGTGATTTTCCCACTTTATCCCACTTTATCATTATTGACCTAAGTAGAACTCAAGAAATGGTTTATGATACCAAATTATCTCACTACGTGGATCACTGAGATTCTCCTCAATCATGACAGCACCCATACATGATAAATTCATTCTCCTACACTGTACTTTTGAAAAAAAAATACCATGCTAGTTTATTTTTGTCTTTTTGTCTCTTACGCTCTGGAAATCTGTGCTATAATTAAAAGCAGCAGCATTCTCTGATAATAGGAATCGTGAGAATGTTCTCAAAGCAATTTGTTTCTCAGCTCAAGTTTACCATACGAGCTGTTTTTGGTACAAGGGACTCTCAAGGGAAATCAAGAGAACCTCAGAAACTTGTTGAGAGTTTCTAGGTTAAGTGAAATGAGGAAGCTGTGGCAAGTAAATGTGCCACCTGTAATGTGATGAGCAGCTGGCGGCCCCAAGACCAGAAGCATCTTCCTAATGTATCTGCTAATTGTCCCTACACACACACACACACACACACACACACACACACA
>NW_017732593.1:183539-212057 GCF_001890085.2 Hipposideros armiger
ACACACACACACACACACACACACACACACACACACACATACACACATATTTCATCTCAGCCCATCAAAGAGTCAGAACCTTGAATGTTTTATTTCATTAAAATGTTAACATTATTGTTATTTTAAAATTTCGTAGGCTACTATTTGGAAATAAATTAAGAAGAAAACTATGCACTATATTTTATGGCAAATAATTATTTGTCAACTAAGTGACTTGAGTAACAGGAGTTAGTCTTCTCAGACTATCCTGGCCGTAAGATATTTCTTCCTTATTAGAACAGCTGCGGGATATTTTGTCATAGCACTCAACTAGCAATTTTCATTCACTGTTCTACATTAATGATAATTAAGGATTTTTTCAAAAAGAAACACACAAATCTAATCATCTTAACAATTAGCTATTTCCAATTTTAAAAATTTATTTCTCATCCTTATTTATATGTATTTCAGGTCTCGATATTATTGCTGTTGACATTCTTGTTGATATCTTTTAACCTCTTTTTAACTTTTCTATTTTCCTACAGAGCCTAGTTTCGAACAGAGTATTTAATAAATGTTTATTGAAAAATATTTATTGAGTTCCTACTATGTGCTAGGCACTGTTCTGGATCCTAGGAAATGATACAGGAGACATAAATTCAGCCCCGAATAGCTTATGTTCTAGGAGTGGGGTCGGAAAGATAGACAATAAGATGTAAAGATATAACCTAGATAATGAGACAAAAGTGGAGAGTTGAGACTTGAATGATGAGAAGAATGCAGCTGTGTGGAGACCCAGGGAAGAGTGGTTGGCTCCAGCAGAAAACACAACTGCAAAAGGTGCAGGTCTGGTGAGTTACAGCACAAAGGCCATGGTGTCCAAAATAGCCAGGGAAGGGGAAAGAGAAAGGTGGGAAAAGACACTAGAAGACTTCAGAGTCCTAGTAGATGATATTAAAGAATTTGTCGAGAAGCCATAAGAATGTATCAAGCAGAGGCATGATAAGATCTAATTTATGTTTTGATTCCTCCAGTTTCCATGTGGCAGATACATCGAAAGTCAAGAGGAGGGAAATCTGAGTGCACACATGAGTCTGGTCTTAAACTAGGACTGTACCAGGGGAGGTACTGAGAAATGCTTGGGCTCTGGGTATATTTTGGAAGTAGCAGCAACAGGGTTACCATGAATTAAATGTGTGTTAGGAGGAATAAAGTGGAATAAAGGCAGACTCGTAGGCAGCCAAGTGCCATCCAAGAGTGCGGTACCATTTATTATAGTAGAGATGATTCAATAATATTCATTCATTCAAACACTTATTAAATGATTACTTTGTGTCAGACGCTATGCGAGGCATTGTGGGCAGAAAGACTTTCCTAAGGAATTCTAATCTGAGCAAGAAGTGACAAGGGTTGGCATTAAGGCAGAGGAGGAAGCATGAAGAGGAAATGACAAATTTAAGAAATATGTGGAGGTGGAATTGGCAGACTAAGGTGCCGGATGTTGAGAGTGAAAAAAGATTTTGCGATGATTCAAAAGTTTCTGATGTAAGTGGGTAAATGGCAATGCGATTAACAAAGACAAGGAATGCATGATAAGACCTTAGTTTGTGGAGAAAGTCCTCATTGCACTAATAATGGAAGCTAGTGACTACTGACCAATTCTTATGTGCAAGTGTTACCGGCCAAGAGAGTGCCCCACCCCCAAAGACATTTAAGTTTTCTTTCCTATAGAAATGGTAAGTATAGAAATGTTAAGTCTCCTCCCTAGTTTCTTAGTTTCTTAGCTCCTGGCTTTGATTACTCTTCTTATCAGCTTGTGAATCCTAGGCTAAAGATTGCTCCTAGCCTGAATCCTAGAATTCTCCTATCCCTCTGCTTCCTCATTGCTTTGTAAATCAGTTTCTGAATCCTAAACAATAGAAGTCTCCTACCCCTGCTTCAGATAACTGCTTGAAAGCCTGAGACTTCCTAATATTTTCCAGGCCAGTAAACTGAATGCCAAACCCATTCTGGGCCCAGACAATTGACTCCACCTGAGTAACAGGCTGAATGGCCATAGGCTTCATGAGAGCTAACAGATTTATTAGTTAAAATCTATTTCTCCTCATTCAGGGACCTTGGGGATACAGAGGACACCCCAACAAGATGGCCAGTCACAACCAAAGAAGCCAACACGGTCTCCCAGGTGGAGTTCGAGACCCCTTCCTCTCATCTGAGATCAGCTAGGGTGAGAGTTCCGTGAATCCCCCAATAGGCAGGGACAGCTCTACACCCCTGCCCAGCAGGAAGCAGATACAGAAGAAGAAACCTCCTGTCCCTCAGCTTCCCATAGAGATTTTATGGGGCTCACGTCTCTCAAGGGGAAAACTAGGCAGGCAGTTAGAGGCAGGCATTGGGTCTCTGCATTCCTGCATGTCCCACAGACTGTGACCGCCCGGTGACCTCCCCTCTCAACCCAAAACTTATCATTGTAATTATCTACACCTGAAACAAATGGGAGCAAAATACCCAACAAGATCAGACCAGTCACTGGCACCTGCGCAGTACCTCTTGTCAATCACAGGTGCCAATCAAGTGGTCCCACGCCCTTAGGGGAACAGCCCATTCTAGAGAAGGAATAAAAACCCCAAGTCCTGGGAAGTCCGCCCTTTTTCCCTTTTTTTTCCCCCCTTTTTGGACGCCCTGCTCTCTTGACCGCTTATTCCTTTTCTAGCCCTTTGAGCCTCGCCCTTGTGCGTGGCGGCTCCAAACTCTTTGGAGTGTAATTTCTCTTCTAATAATGGGCCCTTGAGCCATTCTCTACTGCTCGGCCTACTTCTACTCTTTGAAATGTACTCTCTTCAAATAAACTACTTTTTCAGTACTTTACTCAGGCATCTTGTTCAATTCTTTGCTTGAGTTGCCAAGGACCTGGACTTTGCGCCGAGAAGGGCCCACTTTCCAACAACACAAGCCACTGTGCTTAGTGCTTAACACAAACAACCTCATTTAATTGTCAGAACAATATCAATACACCATTATTGTCCCTGTGTTTACAGAGGAGTATCTGGGAACTATGGGGGTCAAAGAATTTGCTCGATGTTACATATGCAGTAAGTACAGGGCCAGGCCTTGAATCCATGACACCAATATTTGTATGTGTTGGGTTGGAGTTGCTGGAGATATTCAGCTAGGGGCACGTAGCAGATTTATAAACATGAACCTAGAACTTATGACATGATCTGGAGAGGCAGAGGTGAGAAATGTCAGCATAAAAGTGATTGTTTGATTGCACGCCCGGTATTGGCTTCCTTCTCTTCCCCGTCTTGCTTTCTTCCATCCCTAGTGTATTTTCCTGGGATCACCTTTCAAATAATCTACTTGCGCTTGAATGCTTATCCCCGAGTTTATTTCTACGGGAACCCAAAATCAGACAGAAACTGATTGAAAAGAAAATGGAAACTGAGGAAGAAAGAGCAACAAACCCTTTTTTAGGAGATTGGTTATGAAAGAAAGGAAACTTTGAAGTAGGGAAGTAACTACAACAGAATGTAGGACTACTTCTTATGGAGGGAAAGCAACCAAGTGTATTTGCTGTGAGGAAAGAGTTCATAGAAAAAGGAAACAGCGGAATGGTCCTGGGGAAAAAGTCTTGCATGTTTTGTGAAGGCATGAACAGTTTTCTGCTCAGAAGGAGGGGTGAGAGAGAGAAGGTGGAGCAGGGTTTTAGGTCGTTGATGAAAGGTTGAAGACCACAGATTTTTGGTAATAACCAGTCTGAGTGCTTCATGATGTTTGCCATCAGAGCTTGACAATTGGAGAGTATAAGTAGAGAAGAAGGTGACTGAAATAATATGAGACTGGCTTAAAACTCCCAGAACGACTTATTTGAGTAGTCTACCACGTGTCCAAAGTGGGAACGGCAGGGACCAGGTGAAAGTGCAAACAGCCTGGCTTTCCCAGCAACTCGAATTCGTGACTGAGAATTCAAACCCCCAGCCATCTCTGCTTTGTCTTTTTAAATCCTCTTTGCCTTACCAATTTCTGACCTTTAACTTCTCTGACCTTCAGACTTCGTGATGTTCTTATTGTCTTCCCCCCGCCCAGTAAAATAAAAGGAGTTATGGAGTCACTGAGTTGAAGCGTTGTTAAAGCTATAATAGAAACATTTTTGCACACCAAGAAACAATCCCAGAAAGGTACCCATTTGCCAAGGTTATAAAAAAGCTGGCAGAAGAGCCAGGAGGCTCTGCTTTTCCTACCACACAGGGGTGTCTACAGAAAGGATGGGAACAAAGAGACAAAGGCAGAGAGGGGAATATGCAAAAATAAAAGTGTATGGACCTTATCCTGCTTTTTTAAAGAAAACTGAAATTTGCATTACTTTTTTCTGAATTGTTGCTAAGTATTTTTATTTCTAGAATTTATTACTTTGATTTCCATCAAGGATCAGATACAGTGTTAATAACTCTAACTCTTATTGGGACCATTATCACTTTGTCGTTCAAGGAATGACCTTCCTTCAGCTAAAAAGGATGGGGTCATGAGGTGGATGAGCTCACTGAGGTTAGCTTAAGAGCCTGGCATCCATGACTGAGGGTCCTGCCTTCTCTCTTAAGGAAGCACCTCTTCACCCTGCTCTGTCCCAAGAGGCAAAGGAGACAAGAGATCAGGCAGGCTAATTAACTCAGATCTCTCTCCCTTTGACCGTGGAAATCATTAATCATAGAGCTACCACATGGCCACTGAACTTTTAATGATGATTTAAATTTGCATACTAAGCAAACAGTCTCAAGAATGTTGCTTTGGGTAGAATTTGTGAGACGTGCCTAGGCAGGTTATTTCAAAGTCAATTGCACTTTAATACTCTTTTCCAAAAAGTCACTCTTTCTTTTTGACAACTTCATTTTGTAAATACCATCACTGGGCTGTCACTTGCTTGGTGCTGGGTAAATTAATCCCAGCCAAGCATTTATTAGTTCCAATACAATGGGAAAAACATTTAAATTTAAAATTGTTTTTAAAATTGTAGTGCTTGTGAAATAGTCTGAGTTTTAAAACTAGAAGGGACTTCAGATGTTATCTACTCCAAGTGATTTTCAAATAAAATTATCATCCAGAGACGTTAAGTGGCTCAACAGAGGTCAAAGGGCAGCTGATTGGCTGAGCTAAACTGAATTAGAAGTCTGGTATTTTTCCCTCAAGCTATTAATGAAATTAGATACATTAAGATACCATAATGCTTCAAAAACAATGTACTCTTTTTTCCAGAATTAATTAAATCCTACATATTGAGTGTGTAACTGCATTCCAAATTAGACAGCTTGGCTCCCAAGCATTATTGCTGTCAAAAGCCACATCATCTCAAGCTAATTTTCTTAATTTGAAAAACAAAATCCATTTACTTGTTTTTCATTAAGTAATAATACTTGTCTTGAGGTAATGTGGCCCAAGAATTGCAATCTTGAAATGAAACCGCTTAATCACACTCAGAACTGTACTTAAAAGGAACAAATACATCTCAAAGACTTCAGAGTGTAACATGTAGGGTATAAAGTGGTCTACTTTAATTATAAAGGACAAGGCATTTGAAGTGCTTGACAGTTTTACAAGTGATTTCACATCGACTTTCATTATTATGAAGCATCCAATGACTTTTATAACTTAAGACACAGGGTTTTTATGTTGACTTATTCAAAGTCACACAGCTGGTTGGTGGCCCTGCCTCGATTAGATCCAAGGCTCTAGGCCTGGCTCTCTTCCAAATTCCCTGACACCATACTAACAGCCCTTCATTAAACCACATGTGATATTATGGTCACTATGCTCTCGGTGGACCCTGGCCAGCTGACCAGCTGCTTGCCCAGGGAGTGTAAAGAGCACTGCTAAACTACTCGATTGAGGTCCCACCTCAGGAAAAACCGGGACAGGAAGCATTGCTCCCCGCCTCACCAGAGTCCTCTTGATTTCAGTGTGGATCCTGCCAATTCTCTGACTCACCTAACCTTCTGCCCTACCCACAGCGGGGTCACCTCCACCAGGGGGCACCACACTCCTCTTTGGAAAATGCCCTTCCTTCACTCTAAGGGCAACTCCACTGATGGCCCAAGGACATGCACACTTAGCAGGTGTAGAGGGGAAAACTGTCACCCAGCATTAACAGACGAGGAAAGAACATGGTGGCAACAGAAAGGTGCACACAGCCATGAAGGCTGCAGCCTGAGAAGTCCTGGAATGAGAGAGCAGGGAGCTAAGGCACAGGTTTCATACTTAGGCGGCAGCACGCTTCTCTGCCCAGCGACACGCCCCCATTCTACTCCTGTTCAGCATGGCAGGCAGGTTTAAAACATTCTGCTTGCGTTCTCCAAGTACATGGGAGAAGAGAGCTCATTCCTAATTCTCTGTTGTCTTGTCAACCCAGGCGACTTCCAAGGACCTTCAATCTGGCACATACTTCCGTTGCTTCTATTAGTGTTCCTCCATATTTTTAAAACCTGATCATACCCAACGGTTTCTCTATAACAGGGTTGGTTTCATCATGGTCAAAGGGAAGGGGGTTATAGGATTAGGATAATCTTTGCAGTATTCAACTGTGTTTTCACTTACTCATGATGACTATACATTCCAGTGTATGCATGTTCCCATTTTATTATCAATAATATTTCCTATTACTCACAGAGTGTCCCTGTTTGGAACAATATGTTGTTTGGTCACCATAGTCACATTTTATAAAGTGAATCTGCAATTTATTTGAACATATAACTTATATTGATTTTCCTAAGCCACACCTTCATTCCAAAAAAATACTTATTGTTTGCTACATACAAAATATTATTTTAGAAGTTGTACTGCTAAGGTGGAAATATGGTTTCCATTGCCCACAAGTGAATTATTATGATGAATGATAGACAATGAAAGAAAAAAATAAACACTTGTTATAGGGATAAACATGGTAAAGGAAGAATCCCATCTCCTACCAAAACAAAACAAACAAAAAACCAATCCCCCAAAATTCTGCTCACTTTTCTAAGAGTAATTCAAAAGTAGATAGGGTTTTATATTTCTTATTATTTCCAGTCCTAGGTCACCTAATTCTCAATGCCATAAAGTAAAATGATATGAGTTTAAAACAAGGTTTCAATATTGTGCTGTGGGACAGTGAGGAAGAGGGCATCCTTGGAATTGGGAAGTTTTAAAGAAAAGATAGACTTGAGCAGGAATTCCAGGCAGAGATAGTAAATAGTAATAGCACCACCAGCAAAACAACAATAGCAGTTATACCTTATTAATGCCTACTATTTTCCAGGAATGATGCAAGATGCTATGGAGATATTATGCCTAATCATACCTAATTTAATCAAATCTAATTGAATCATCATTTCTATTAAGTCTGATCTACATTATTGAAGTCAGAATCCAAGCACAGCACACGCCTAGGAATGTTCGAAGATGGCTTACTATGGAGGACCTTGAAAACCTGAGATTTCAACTGACAAGCAGCAGAAGCGGTCTCACATTTTGGTTCAAAGTGGGAATATGTTCAGATGACAGCGTGGAAGGATGGATGGTCAGAGGGGAAGGAAGTAGGGGCCTCCTTAGGCGGCTATGGTAACATTGCAGATATAATGAGGGATTGAAATAAGTGAAGGGCAATGGAAACAAGGGGACAAATTTGAGACCAATTGCAGAAATGATTTCAATGTGATTTTTCAATTTAATAAACTATGAGATTTTCTTGTTTGTCTTGATAAACTCAACTAAATTTCTAATTCTTAGGATAAACTGCTGGTTCATGTGGAAGATTGGGTTATTGTATTTGCAATTACTCTGCATTTTTCTCTTTCCCCCTTCATTCCTGCTTAGTCCATTATGTTTTAAGTTACCTTTAACTCATTAGAAAATTTCAGTAACTTTCCGGAAAAGGACAATTGTTCTCTGTAAATTACTTATCTCCTGTTTTTTAATCATTTTTAAATCCTGTGCAATAGCATTTAAATGAAATTGAGAAACAAGCTGTCAAAATGGGTTTGTTCACTGGGAAATTTAAAAAGTATAATGCTGAGAAATGAGAATTTGGCTTAAGAGCTAATATGTGCATGGCAAAATGATATCAAAGATCATCATCAGTAGAAAATTCATTTTGAATTGTTTTTCTAGTTATGCTGTTGGGTATTGCTCACCCATTTATATTCTTTCAACTGGTTCACTGATTAGGATGTTACTGAGATCAAATCTAGAGATTAAACCCCTCACTTTAATCTCATTAGCAATGTCTTCACATCATCAAAACTATGGGCTCAGCTGAAATAGGTTCAGGCTCAAGAATGACAGAACTATGAGCTATATTAATGATTTGAAGTCATTAGAAGGTCATTTATCCCATTAATGTTGAAATAGAAAAAATATATATTCCAGGAGTTTGACTTTAAGTTAAATGTTGAACTTTTCAAAATGTATATTGTCTTAAAATTATTAGGTACAAATTTGAAGGTGACATCCAAGTAATGCAGCCACTCATATTCTTTTTATTCAGAAAAGAAGTTATATTTAATATGAAGTGTTCATGAACAATGTCCCCAATTTCCTATAATAGCTGCAAACAAGATTCTAAGCACTAATAATTTATGGTGAGCCCCTTTGAATTATGGGTTCATCTCAAATTTAAAATAGACTCCTAAATCATTTCATTTAAAAAGTAGATATTTCCTACCACACTGAATCAAAATGTATTATCTGTCACTTCAAGAATCATTTAACATTTTCTACAAAGTTCACATTAGTTGGACCATCTCTGTAACATGGTTCCCCTAGAAATGCCCACACAAGGAGCTTCTCTTTATCTTATAATCTCTGTTCCCCACCAGAAGTAACAAAATGCTAAGTATTTTTAAAATTAGTTTCAGGTGCACAAAACAATGCAATAGTTAGACATTTACACCCCTCACAAAGCGATAACCACCTCCCTCAATCTACTACCCCTCAGATATTGTATATAGCTGTTACAGTTCCACTGACTGTATTCCTTATGCTGTACTCCACATCCTGTGAATATATGTATATATATACATATATATATATATGTATATATATTTATATGAAATTATACTTGACATTCAATATTATTCAGCTTCAGCTTCAGGTGTACACTGCAGTGGTCAGGTACCTCCACTGTCCATGAAGTGGTCTCCCTAACATAACAAGACAAGTGTCCATCGGATACCCTACAAAATCTTTACATTATACAAAATGCTAAGCTTTTAGTGAAAAGAAAATGACTTCCCCATCTACAATAGTTTTGACTATTATCTCTGGAGGAATGAGAATTTCAGAGGAGTCTTTTTTTCTCATAAATAGCTTTTCCAATTTTCCTTGACAAATTAACAACAATGGTTAGAAAAGAATTTATTCAAATTTATATAATACTTCATGCTTCACAATACACTTTCACAAACATTATCTCACTTGATGTTTAGAAGGAACCTCTAATGGAAGTAGGGCAGGCATGACTTAAATGTGAGAAAACATACTCAGAGAGACGAAGATTGTTTAAGAAGCAGGTGATGGAGCCAGGATTTGCAACCTGGTGTGAGTCCATATCTAGTGCACCTGACATTGTATTCTGAGGACAACATTGGTGCCAATACATTGGAATAACATGAGAGACTGGTAAAAGGGCTACAGGACTTCTCAGCCAAGTGAACGTTATACAAAAAGAGGAAGAATCTTTGTGCATTGCAGTGACTGAAGATTGCACAGGCAGCCCAGTACTTAGCACAGATGGTGAGGCCTGCACCTTGGAAAGGCAGAGCACCTACCCATCAGCAGAGAACAGTGGGAGCAGGGTGGCAGAACTTGGGACCAGGTGAGGGAGGCAGGGGTGCATGTTATAGTATTTAGCAAAATGACACATGCATAGCCCACCTCATCCCTATGGTTCACATGCTATCCAGAAATTTGAGTAATGTCAGGTTCAAGTACTGACCATCATACCTAGCTCAGAAACACTACTCTCCAGCTTCCAGGTCCTGTACGTATGTATGTATGCATGTACATATGTACACATATTTGTATGATTGACATTAGGTCCCATTCTTGAATTGAGCAAATCGTACACAGATCCTCTTTCCTTTTGATGGGTGCCCACCCTTTCCTGGCAATTTGGATTTCATCAGGTCATCTTTCCTGGGAGGCACTCTGTAAATACTTCCGTTTCCTAATTCAGCTGTCAGCTGGGGGAAATATACAGACAAAAGGAGCGCAACTCAGCTAGCTCCTTACAGCAACCACATCTCATCTTCAGCTTTGGCTCAACCAGGACACCTTTGACATTTAGAAACCACAATATCAAATAATACTAAATTAGGGTTCTGAGATAGAGGACAACATACACCATTTTGCAGTTGTGTACAAAGATTCATAAATTCGCTTTGGAACTTTTGCCCAGATTTGAGGAATGAAGTTTACACAGAGCAAATAAGAGTTTGGAGCCAGTGAGAGTGAACTATTTGCCTTTAGATGTTCACAGGAATAAATATGGCAAAGACATACTCCCCTTCCCTACCAAAAATACTCTACTTGCTTTTCTGGTAGTAATTCAAGAGCATAGAAGGGGTTTTATATTTCTCATTACCTCCAGCCCTAGGTCACCTAATTCTCAACACATGTGTTCAGTATATATTTCTTATATAAATGAATTAACTTTTTCTTACTGTAGGCATCTTTGTTTTCTCAAAGTGACTGGCTTGCTGCAGTAGAAAAAGGTGAAGTGCTATAAAAAATTTTAATGTATTTTCTTACCTCAAATTAATTTTGCATAACCTAGACTCTCAGATATAAAGAATTGTTGAGGTTGGAGTCCATCATTGATAAGCATGGTACCTCCTGACAAAGTATGCAGTGGCAGCCAAGTTCTATTGCAAATTGGTGACAGAAACATCCACCTGTTTAGTAAAAGTTGATGTTCCCTCTTTCCTAGTGGAGAGTCATGGTGGGAGAGCAGCTGCCCAGCTGGTGATTAATCTACTAATGCTTTCCATTTGAGTTGGGCTATAGGAAAAGTTTTTGTCAGTGGAAAGTGGGCAAAAGTGTTGTGAGTCAGTTCCAGGCAAGGCGGTGAAGAATAAAATGCACCTACTCCACCTGAGAGGACAGTGGACTTTCATAATGGAATAGTCTGTCCTTGAATCTCCTTGTCGAAGAAGGCTGCCTTCCAACCAGAAACATACACATTACTATTAGAGGAGCATAAAATAACCTTATATTGTGTTAAGCTATTGAAATTCTGGGATTTCTTGTTAGAGAACTAGTTATCTAACTATGTGTACATTTGGAAGCAATGTCAAAAATTGGGGGGAAATAACCACACAATGATTTCAGGGATCCTTGAATGCAGGGTTAAGGGAATCTCGGCTATAGCAGACAGAATATAGAGTATAAACAGGCTAGGAGAACAGGAATAGGGGAGAATGGCAAAGTACTTAAAACAATCTCTTAAAGTTGTGAAAGAACAGAAAAAAAGACAATTTGATTAAAAAAAAATGTGCGAGTTGCTAAGTAAGAACTTCATCTTTCCACAGATCGTTACTGTTGGTAAAACGTGATGTTGAGCATGACATAGACGTGACCACTGGGTTTTGTTTTTTTTTATCAAATTTATTAAATTCAAGTCTTCCGGGACTTTTTTTTTTCTTCCAAAAGAAAACATATTTCAATATTAAAGTAATAGCAAAAATAAGATTCTCTGTACAATTTTTTTAAAATCTAACATTATTTAAACTCAGCTATCCTGTAGAGTGAAGATTATATAATACTGACCAATATGTTAATTGATGATCTGCATATGAATTTAAGGTGTTTAAATAACTCTATTAGTTATTTTGGTGTCCAGTAAAAGAAATTCATTTTATAGATTCCTTTTAAAGGATATTATGCTATGTATTTTTTCTTGCTAGAAAAGTATAAGGCCTCTCTTGGGAAGCTATAATATATTACAGTCTTCCATGTTGCTACTTCAAAGACCCAATTACTTCCGTGGGACAGCAATCCTTGTTTATGGTCCTGAAAAGATTCTTTTTCCTAACAACTGTACTCACGATAGAACCATCATTTCTCTCAGAGTGACCCAATACAGTCAGAGCTAGTTTGGTGAAAATACAGTTGTTAAAATTAGGGCCCCAAATTTTACTAATAAATTGACACTTCTCAGATTTTGTTCAGTTTAAAAATATGTATCTTTGATTTTGCTTTCCCTCTAGTTACAATAATTTCCTGAGGTCAGATCAATGTCTACTTATGTGCTGAATGTCAGCTGAGTTGTACAAACTTGCTGGTAATTTACTTCTTAAAGTATTACATATTATTTTTCACTTCTAGAATAAATACTGAGTGGGCCTAAACCCTTTTTATTCATCTTGCTGTTAGCTAGAGGCTAATACAGGGTTATATTACTAAGCTTAAAATAACATAGTCAACACACAGAGTGAAAGTAATTTTGTTGAAGACATCATATGAATATAATGCACATATTAACTTGGCTATGATTTTCATTTTTATTTTGTTTGTCATCCAATTATTTCCACATTCACTTCTAATTTCAATCCCATGATGATTAGTTTAGTTACTCTTTTGTGGATACTCTTGTTATATCATCTATGTTTTTTAGACCACTGCTTAATATATAATAGGTTTCTAATAAATATGTTTAGTTTTCTGAATGTTTTAATAAAGCAGATATACTATTTTGTTCTTGTTTATTTAGTTGAAGATTCCAAATTTTTGTAACAAGCTCAAATCCGGATTCCTCCTGTGGTGATCTGATATGCTCTGTTGGAAGCTATGCTCATTCCTTTTAGGCCTGCAGGGCAGAAACACCCATATGAAGCTCAGCACCCAGCATTCCAGAGAATTCCCCTCTGGGAATTATAAATGTCCTTCTTTCTCCTTCCTCTGCATTTCTTCTACGACTTTGACTCGTTTAAAACTAGATTCAGAAAATAAAAATTTGTAGTCACAAAATAGTCATGGGGGACCGGCCAAGTGGCACGATGGTTAAGAATTGGCTTGGGACGCCAGAGGGCCTGGTTCGGATCCCACATATGAGGGCCAGTGACACTGCCCTCCACAGCTAAGATGCTGAACAACAGCTCAACCTGGAGCTGGGCTGCTGTGAGTCGCCAGCGACGGCGTAGGCTGCAGCCCCTGTGGCAGTGGGTTGCCATGGGCTACCGTGTGTAGCCAGCAGCCAGCGTGAGCGGCCAGCAGCCGCAGTGAGCGGCTGTCCAGAAGTCAGCGACTGATCTGCCTCACCCGGGAAGAGCGCAATGATGGTGCCAACTTGGGTCAGTTAAGCAACGTCCTCCACAACTAGACTGAAGAACAAAAGGATAGCAACTTGTCTGTTCCCCTTCCCCCAATTCCCCAGCACTGTTCCCATCCCCACAATTCCCCAATAAAAAAATCTTTAAAAAAAAAATAGTCATGGGGATGTGAAATACAGTATGAGGAATAGAATCAACAATGTTGCAAAGATCATGTAGGATGCCAGATGGGTACTGGACTTATCAGGGGGATCACTTGATACATCATATAGTTGCCTGACCACTGCACTGTACACCTGAAGCTCAAGTAGAATAATATCAAATGTCAACTATAATTAAACACACACACACACACACACACACACACACACACACACACGGTCTGACAATTAAGTTCGCAAACTCATCCTAGAAAAAGTGCTACATACCTCATTGCTGAATATCACCATGGTCACCTTCAAAGTACTCCCATTGGGAAGCTATGCACTGATGCCAGTGCCTAGTCCAAACTCAAAGCAATTTTGGAACTCTCTGGGATGGCCA
Organism: Hipposideros armiger; assembly: GCF_001890085.2. Classification (NCBI taxonomy): domain Eukaryota; kingdom Metazoa; phylum Chordata; class Mammalia; order Chiroptera; family Hipposideridae; genus Hipposideros; species Hipposideros armiger. Next base: position 197,357 of record NW_017732593.1, read on the forward strand.
TCAGAGCTGTCATTGTACTACCCTTGATGTCCTGAATGTCATCAAAATGTCTTACAGTCAATATTTTCTTTATCATTGGGTAAAGAAAGAAGTCATTGTGGGCCAGATCAGGTGAGTAGGGAGGGTGTTCCAATACAGTTATTTGTTTACTGGCTAAAAACTCCCTCACAGATATGCTGTGTGAGCTGGTGCATTGTCGTGATGCAAGAGCCATGAATTGTTGACAAAAAGTTCAGGTCGTCTAACTTTTTCATGCAGCCTTTTCAGCACTTCCAAATAGTAAACTTGGTTAGCTGTTTGCCCAGTTGGTACAAATTAATAATGAATAATCCCTCTGATATCAAAAAAAGGTTAACATCCTTGCAACAAGTTCGCAAACTTATTTGTCACGGTATGTAAAGTACAACATAGGGAATATAGTCAATGGTATTGTAACAGCTATATACGGTGTCAGATGGGTGGTAGACTTGGGGGGATTATCACTTTGTGATAAATGTCTAACCATTATGTTGTTTTCTACACCTGAAACTAATATAATAAAAAAATAAATAAAAATAAAAATAATTAAGGGGCACTAACCAAACAACAACCAGGGTGTCAGTCTTTAAGAAGTGCTTAAGCGTCAACAGGATAAATTAGAAACCAGGTGCCAATTTATTCAGGTTTCCACCAGCAGCTGACTAACAAAATATAAGCTGGTATTGCTTCTGCCAAGAGGAAATACAAACAATCCTTCTTGCTGGTGACTAACTGTTCTTTTGAGTATTCTGAGGAACCTCAAATCAGCAATAATGGCTGAAATTTTTGAATAAAGACATCATGGCACAAGGTTATTTAAATAGAGTGAATAATAGACATATTCTATTATCCAAATGTTAAATCCTTTAAGATAGTTCACAGAAAGTTTTCTGGTTCAGAAAGTAGACCAAAAAACCCAAAAACAAACAAACAAGAAAACAACCAGAAGAGAGATTAAGACTACAGAAAGGGGACAATGGTGTGGTAACCCTATACTATAGGTCAAGCAATACTCCTGAATATATTAGTTCTTAGCAGTACTGGACCATATTTTCAGGCTGTAGTAGAGATGATACAAACAAACACCTTTTACATGGATGTAAGAGAGAAGGCTTTAATTTTATCCATGGCAGGGATAATGGTCCTTGTCTACATTTTCACACATTTTAAATTAGTGGAAAGCAAATTAATGTGGTTTTCTCTATTGAAAAGGCTAAAAAATAAGCTAATTCTTTCTTGTATTAGGATGTGTACAGTGAACTGTTGGTAGAGTCTCTGAAGGATATTTTTTAAAAGATCCAATATGGAAATCACAAATTAGTTAGAAAGAGTTTAACATTCATCTGTAAGACATTCTGCTATTTTCAGAGCTTCATTCAGGTCAGAATTCAACAATCAGGAAAGATATTTTACTGGACATGTGTCTGTCATTGACCCAGGAGTTGGGAACCCAATGAGTAAAAATATGGGGTCCCTGACTTCAAGGAATTTAAAGTCTAGTCTATGAGACAGATGAGTACACTCATAACTACACAGAGTGAGGAGTGTAAGTTGGGGTACACACAATGAGCTATGGGGATCTATGAAAAAAGGCTCCCAAAACACTTAAGCGATCAAGGTTGGCTGGGAAAGTAATTAGGAAACCTTCCTGGGAGGCTGGATGCCTGAAGTGAGTTGTGAAGGATAAATATAAGCAGCAGATGATAAGAGGGGGTGAAGATAGAAAGGATTCCAAGCAGAAGAGGCAGTGTGTACTGGGGCCCCCGTCACCTAGCCGAGAGGCAGGTGGAAAAGAGGTGGGAGTGAGGGGAGGTATTTAGATCCCTGAAAATAGTTCAGTATAATTGAGGATGGAATGGGATAGGGAGACAGTGGGGTTTGACAGGAAAGAAGCAGTTGAGTTCCAGCCCACCAACAACAGCAGATAACACTTTTGAACCTTGCTTGCCTAAAAGAGAGACTCTGCCATCCAAAGACACAGTAGACAGCAGAGCATGCAATCCAAGAGGCAGAGTTCCAAGATCAGCTACAGCCCATAACGAGAGAACTGGCTGAGGTTAGGTGCCAAAAGCTGCGACTGGGGCCAGGAAATAATGAAACAGGGGAGAAAGTTGTGGGAATGAGAAGGAGAAACCCAGAGAGCAGCTGGCTGAGCATTCTGACCATTCTGACCAGGTAGCTCCCTACTTACACTCCCTTGGGAGGCCCACAGGTTCATCACAGCTCTGTGATTTACCTGATAAAGTCATGGAAGATACACATGGAAGATTCACCTGATAAAGTCATGGAAGATACACATAATGTGGAGAATGGCTGCCAACGACAACCAGTCAGCATTACAGGATCACACACCCCAAAGAGGAACAAATGTTCTGGATGAGGCTGAAGGCGGGGAAAGGCAGAGCTATTTTAGGCTCTTTGGCCTTCTCCTCTCTGACAGGAAGTGGTGTCAGTATCTCTGGAAGGCTATTAAAAGCAATCTCTAACGAAGGCGAAAAACAGAATCCCACATTTCCCCACTGTATGTAGGGGAACACAACGCGAATGCCTTCTTGATAGAAATAGGATTCTCAGAAGGAAAAAAAATACTTTCTTGTTTATGGAAGATTGTGGAAGAGAATCACACATCTTTATGATTTTGGTCATGTTTACAATGAGTAGATTAAGTTTTAAGGGGATTTTATCGATATAGCATAGGAATGTCTAACAGGTAAAGACAGAAACTATGTGGGAAAAAGTGTCTGACAATGAGATCTTCCAGATACGTCCCATGCCATTGTTCTGCTCATCTGACTTGCCCCGACACATATTTAAGCCTAACTCTAGGAAATTACAGCCACTCCCTCTCGGAGTGGCCCAAACCACCTTCTAGTTCATTAGCAGGGTTCCTGACACTCAATCCTGGCTAGTCTTTCTCTGAAAACACAAATGGATATGCTCCCCTGAGCTGGCATCCTGGATACTATTTCTTGGATGTGATTTTGGTATTTGGTGCCTCACACACCTCACCGTTGGTGAGAGAGTGAGAAATGGCCTCAATATGGGATTTACTGTGCATAAGAAGAACCCTTTCCCCTACCCTCCATTCCCTGAAGAGAAAAATTAGACAATCAGATTTGACTAAAGGTGCCTGGGTTCCCCGTGAGGCAGGCTGAGAAGGTGGTATTAATAGAACAAATGCTACAGAGAGTTCCTGGTTCTCAAAAAGAATGATCTCAGACATAAAACTCTTAAAAAACAAACAAACAAACAAACAAACAAATGAATCGATCTGAGTTTGTGCGTACCCAAGTGCTCTCATACCCTCAAAACTGCCTTACCCATATTGATTTCCCATTGATTGCAAAAGAAAGAAAATGAGTAAATTTTCTAAGGGAAAAAAAGGTATTCAGGACTTGCTTTCAAGGTACATAGATGGGGTGTGAAAAGAGTTCTTGCAAAGTGCAAAAGAAAAAAAAAACTAACCATAAAGGAAAAGATTGATACATTGGCTACATTAAAATTAAACCTTCTGTTCATCAGATGATACCATGATGAGGGAGAAAAAGACAAATCACATGCTGGGACAAGACTGTAAAACATCTAACTGACAAAGGGCTAGTGGTATCCAGAATGTAAAAAACACCCTCCCAACTCTAAGAATGATGATGATGAGGAGGAGGAAATAAAAAACGAGCAATAGACTCAAACAGGTATTTCACTGAAAAGAATATACAAAGAAACAATAAGTGTATGAGATGATGTTCAGCTTAATTAGATATCAGAGAAATGTAAACTAAAACTAAATAAGTGAATCACACATCTTCCAGAAGGGTTAAAGTTAAAAGGACTGATAATTATATGTGTGGGTGAGGATGACATGCAGATACATACACAGTTGATAAGAACAAAAATGGTACAACCACGTTGGAATGTTAATTGGTAGTATCTATTAGCATATTATGAATATAAGCACACTGTATGATGTAGAAATTCCACTCCCAGATTTATATCTAACAGAAATGAAGACCAAAAGCCACATATGTCTATAGCAGCATTATTTGCAATAGCTCTAAATTGAAGTCTATAAAAAATAAAAGTAAAATTATAAATTATGGTATATTTACAACAACATGGTTAAATTGTACTAATATTATGTGGAGGGGAAAAAAACAGACAAAACAACAGTAATTTTAAAAAGAATCCAAACAGGAAAAAGTTACATATGGTGTTAGAAATTAGGATAATGATTGATATGGTCTGACTGGATATGAAAGGAAATGAGGAAAGCTTCTGAGGTGCTGGTAATATTTTACTTTGTGACCTGGTGGTGCTTACATGGAGTGTTTATTTTGCAATAACTCATCTAGCTATATACTTATTACTTATATTTATATATATATTATAATATACATATATTACTTCAACAAATAAGTTTATTTTCAAGAGCTGCATGGTTGTTATTTACATAATTATTTGGTTGTTATTTAAATAATTCCCTTCTGCCATCCAGTGCTCACCTGCCAAATATAGTTGTGTTTGCAGTGCTGGCAGAATTAGAGCAGGAGAGAGGATCCCTACATAGTTTGGCCCCAGGCTACTTGGGACTCCTTGACCTTCAGGAGGAAGGTGATGGTTAGCTGTCTAACATCTGTATTTTTAAACCTTAACATATAAAAAGGGGAGTATGACTTAATTACATCCCAAAATGAAATGTTGGTAAAGGCATGGATGTCGAATTTGTGTAAAGAGAAAATTGCTTGACAACGTTAAAATATTAATACATATAATTGTACCGAGGCATGAAAAGTGTCAGTTTCCCAGAGCTAGGTAGACAAGGATGTGTGTGTGATAGCAAGGAAATAATTGAACCCGGGTGGGATGAGCTATGGACAAGGCAGTCAGTCGTCTTCCTAAAATAATTTTCACGTCTCCAAGGTAACATCACATAATCGGTTTTGGTTTTTCCATAGCATGTTTAACACAGCAAAAACATAAACAGATTGTTCTAGCTTACAGATTAGATTTAAAGTGCTTAAATTGCTGTCCACTTATTTAGCTATGAAATGAAAAATTATAAGATAAAAAGGCTGAATTCAGAGGCTACATATCATCTTCAGGGTCAAATCATACAGCTCAGCATGGACTGTGAGGATCTGCTTCTAGCAAACTTTTCCATCTTTCCACGTTCATCCCTTCCCACTCCATCCTCTCCTAACACATTTTAGCCTCTAGAGGTTGCTAACTCCGCCCTGCCTAGTTCCGGAACATTTGCTCCTCCAAACTCCCAGACTTTCTGCATGCTGTGAACCACACTGAAAAGTTTTTCCCTTAATTATCTGTTGGGAAATTTTCTATTAGTCCTTTAAAAACTTCCTCAGACTCAAAGATCAATCACTCCATCCTCTATTATAACTGCGAACCGTTTCTGTTTCCATTGTTGATCTTATGACACTGTATTTTTTTTCTCTCCTTTGATATTCAGAATTCCTTGTATATAAAGATGATAATTTATGCATCGCTCTACCCCAACTTCTGTAGTTCCAACATGTGGAGCGTGGAAAATGATAAAGAAATATCTGCTGAATGGAACTGAAAAAAAGTTAGCGCTTTCATAAGTAATTTGCCAAAAAAGAAATTCAAATGGCCAATAAGCATATTAGAATATCCCCAACTTCATTATTATTTAAAAACTGAAAGTTGAAATAATATGCACTTTCTTTCTTAAAGTTAAAATAAAAATATTTATAATACCCAGGCTGTTGCTGAAGTTTGTTACTTCTTATCAAGTGTTTTAGAAAAGTTTATAAACTTTGACCCTGTGAGTAAATGGCTAGATGTCTCTTCTCAGGAAACAATCTAACAATGTGGGTATATATTCATGTACTAACATATACTTACAATGTGTTTTATAATAAAAAAATGGAACTTAAGCAAAGGCTCGATAATAAGGGAATAATTTAACCCGCTTAGATAATTGCAGTACATCTCTACAATGGAACATGGGACTTTACAGCGTGTTTAACGATATGGAGTTATGCTTCTAATATAAAGTTACCCAAAAAGTGAGATAAAAAATGCACATACAGTATCACTTCAATTACATAAAGGAAGCTGTCGATTATTAAAAGACTAAAGGGAAAAAATGTACTCAAAAGATAGCAGTGGTGCCTCTAAGGAATGAAGTTAAGAAAAATATTTTCTGCTCCCATTCAGCTCCTGTTCCTAAATTCCTGTAATAATCTGGTTATCAAGAGAAAACCTTATCCTCCCCTCTCTCCAATTGTGCTTTCTTACATATAAGCTGAAAACACAAAACAAAACCCTTTTAAATTCAAGTAAACTCTGGATAGGGCATGGTTGATTATTAATAATTCTAAAACACAGAAAATACTTTAAAACCATGTTTTATTACCCTTCAGTGACCAGGTAACTAGAATGGATCACCAAAAGGTAGAGCGATTCCCAGAGAAGGGAGGAATGTGAATCATCAAATATTTCTGAAGAATGTAGAACCAGGTCGTGGGACGAACCCTCTCATGTATTTCCTTAGCTAACTGCCAGGGAAATACTACAGAGCAGATACTATGCACAAGTTGGCTTGTCCAAAATCACTCTAGTGTGCTACAAAGTCTTACTGTGATCCCAGGACTCACTGCTAATAAATTCTTGTTCATTCTATTGCAATAAAATAACACTCTAAGCCAAATAAGAGTTCACAGCCTGCTTTATAAAAAGAAATATTTTTAGTGAGTCATACAATTTACTTACCTAAAGTTTTTTATTAAATAGATTAACTTTGCTCCCTGAATCATAATTTCATCAGAGGAAACCCTACCCGACAAGGAATGCCTTGAAAGCAGGACGGTGTTCCAAGTGCTATGAATTTGTTCTCCTGAGTCCAGCCCTGGGTCAGAAGCAACTATAGGGGCTCAGTAACAGCTTGATTAATTAAATTAATTAGGTCTTTCAGCAGGAACTTAAATCTTCCCAAGACCAATTTAGCCCAATATCACATTAGGACAAACTAAATAATGAGGTTTTATTGTGTTTCCTCATGCGTACTTTTGCGAGCACATTTCTTAACCCTGAGAATGAGTTTTATTGTCAAGAGACATGTCTCCCTTAAGATTTTAGTGCAGCCATTAAAAAACCCTCTTTCAAGATCTATGAAAAATTACAACATCCTATTTTAGCAGCAAGGATTAAGGGCTATTGACTTTCGTCTCTTCTAGAAACACTTGTTAATTGATTTTTCTGGCCATTACTACAAACACTATCTTGTTGGGGCCACCTGAAGGTGACCAAGATTTTGCAGAAACAATTCCAGATAAATGTGAGCCCCTTTGAGTTATCTCTGGGCCATGTGCTGCTTCTGAGGAAAATTACCAAATGAAAGCATAGCCAAAGATAAGATTTGGTGGCCAAATTATCTTCTGAATTATTAGTTTCTCCATCTTTCTAGAAAAACAATGCTTTGAGGAATATTTCTAAAAGGGGAAAAACATGTCTTGAGCTCCCACTATGAACCAGACACTGTATATAAACTATTTCATTTGGAATCACAAAACACCTGTGAGGTAGGTATCCCTCTTCTCATATTGCAAATGAAGAAACCAACTCTAAATGTTAACAAGAAATCACTCAAGGACTCGCAGCTAATTAAAGGTTGAACAGGGTTTCTGAGATGTTTCTTTGCTCTCAGATACATTCTCTGACCTCTCTTTGTCCGGTTTTCTATTGGAGGGAGCCACAGCTCCCAGGCTGCCTTTTTCTGGCTTCCAGATATATTTGCCCGAAGGGTGGGAGAGTTGGGACCTGGTGGAGACTGGGAGCCACAGAAAATAAGACAGAACAGTCCTCCTGCTCTTGCTGTGTTTGAGCGAACCTTTCCAGAAGCAGCTCTAGCTCCTTCTGGGCTCCAGGTTTAATGGGTGTCCCAGCTCCCATTAGACTAAAAGGCCTCAATTTGGGACTCTGACAATCCATCCCCTCCCAACAGCTTTAGCTTTAGGGGTTTTCATTGCTTCGTGTTCTTGCTAATTTCTGAACTCACCCTTATAGCCTCTTTCCCATCAGTTCAGTGCTTTTATCAACTGTGTAAACAATTTTCTGCATTAAAACTCTCTAGCATTAAAAGAAAGAGAGATAGTGAAGAGAGGAGTGAAGGAGAGAGGGAGAAGGAAGGAAAGAAGGAAGGAAGAAAGGAAGGAAATAAAGAAAGATAAGATCAGACATGGATTGGTTTCTCTGTTCCTGACGCATCCTGACTGATGCAGATTCAAATCTGACTCTGATGTCCTTGTCTAGCTCTCTTTGTACTGATCCATGATAGCACACTGCCAACAAAAAGGTGATACTTATTTTAAAAGATGAATGTGTGGCCACACATTAACATATGAAAAGCATTTCTGTCTCTGACTCTATTTCATATATTCCCTGATTACAGAATGTCTTTTTACTTTATGCATTTCTTTTTTCAATTAGCCATAATTGCACCTCGGATAAACCTCATTGGCTACAATACTGCCACTGTGCAAAGCTATGCATTTCTTTTTTGAGTAGTTTTATGTAAAGAAACTATTATTGACACAGCTATGTTCAAAATATGTTTGTGTACAAATTAGTTACTGCAGAGTGGGCTGGACTTTGGCAGAGAAGCATGTGGAGTCCTAAAGTGTGCCACATAACCATGGATTTTAACGTTTTATTAGGACTCGTTTCCCTTTGGCCCCTAGTCCTGTAATTTGTCATACTGTCAGCTGCTGAAACTGAAGCTTTTGTTACATGTTGGGAAGAAGAAAGAGACGCAACATTCATAGTTGTCTAAGCCACAACCAGTCTAAAACTCTTTTGTCCAAGTTTTGGAAAGCATTTGGGTAAGTGAAGATACTCCTTTTCTTGAAACATATAAAATATTATAACCAATTTATTGAGTGAGCTGGACTCAGCAGGGTGCCTGTAGAAACCAACCTTACTTTTCTTTCCCTTTTTTCTAAACCACTCAGCAGCCTGGTTTTCCCCACTATTAGGATGATATGTCCCCAAGTCCCATAGTTTTTCAGTTACTCTTATATGATACACAGATATCACCTTTGTATTTATATTAAAAAGCCAATCCACTCCAGTCTAATAGTCACAAAACCTTTCCATTAATTAATTTAACAAATATTTCCTGAATACCTATTTACCTGGTAGTATTCTAGGTTCTACAGTTATAACAGTGAAATAAATCAGACAGAAAATCTTTTTTTTCATGTAAAAACATTAATTTATTTAAAAAAGATTTTTATTAAAATATAGCTAATGTACAATATTATATTTGCTTCAGGTATACATCATAGTTATTCAACATTCATATAACTAAAGAAGTGATCACCATAAGTCCAGCAACAATCTGACACCGTACCATGCTATCACAATATTATTGACCATATTCTCCATGCTATACATTACATCCCCATAACTTATTTGTCTTATATCTGAAAATTTGAACCTTTTACTCTCCTTCATTTTTCACTGCTTTTTAAAATTTTTCAATAGTCATGGGGATATAAAGTATAGCATAGGGAATATAGTCAATAATATAGTAATAACTATGTGTAGTGCCAGGTGGGTACTAGACTAGTCTCACTTCTTAAATTATACAAATGTCTAACCACTATGCTGTACACCTGAAACTAATATAAAATAATATTGAATATCAGACAGAAAATCTTATTCTCATGCTGTTCACATTCTTGTGAGAAGATAGATAATACGCACGATAAGCAAGCACAATACAAAGCATGCTAGTGATAAGTGCTAAGGGCTGAATCTTAGATAGGTTGATGAGAAGGGGACTTTTCAGTTTTCAATATTTCACTCGCAGCTGCTGATCTTGCTTTCTATGTTCCCAAGAAAACTGAAGAAATCAGAGGGAACTACACAGCTCCCACCACTACATCTACCCTTCTATCAACATGTGTGCCTGTATTGCCTTCTCTCCGGTTAATTTGGAAGAGCTGTCCATGCTGTTAGACAAATCCAACCCCTCCACTGGTGCACCAGAAACAAACCTTCTTGCTTATGTAAGAACGTTGCTTCAGTCTCTCTCCTCTCTCCTGTGTCATCCATTTTCTCTTGCTCAGTGGCATGTAAACATCTCTCATCTTAAAAATCCTCTTAGACTCCACTTCCAGCAACCACGCCATTCTCTGAGAGCAAAACTCTTCTCCTTGTCTATACTGTTTGCCCTCCATGACTCTCCTCCTGTTCTTTCTCGAGTCCGGTCAGATTGGGCACTTGCCCCCCACCACTTCACTGCAACTGAAAGGTGATCAACCACCATCATGTTGCTAAATACGATGGTTAGTTCTCACTCATCTTACTTCTCCATCACCTCGATTTCCCAGAAGCCATCAGTTTACCTCCTTGAAAAATATTCCTCACTTGGCTTCCAGGATGCCACACCAGCCTGGTTTCCCTTCTGCGTCGCTGGAAGTACCTCTATATTTCCTTTGTTGTTTTCTCCTCTTCAACCCATCATCTAAACATGGGAAGGCTTGAGTTTCAGTCTTTGAACCTCTCATTTTTTTTCCATGTATACTCACTCCCTCATAATCTCATCGAGCCTCATGGCTTTTGATACCACCAATATCCTGAAAACTCCCAAATCTTAAATTTTACTTTATTTTATTTATTTATTTATTTATTTTTTGGTGGGGGGATATTTTTTCACTTAATTACATTTTCACAAAATTTACTGAAATACAATTGAAAAATAAAATTGTATACACTTAAGGTGTACAACATGATTTGATATATTACATACATTGTGAAGTGATTACCACAACATAGTTATTTAACACATCCATCACCTTACATACTTATCTTTTGTGCGTGTGTGTGGTGAGAACATTTAAGATTTACTCTCTTAGTAAATTTCAAGTATGCCATACAAGATTATTAACTATAGTCACCATGCTGATCCCTAGAACTTATTCATCATATAACTGGAAGCTTGTACCTTCTGACCAACTCGACCCCGTTTCCCACAACCCCCAGCCCCTGGCAACTGCCATTCTATTCTCTGTTTCTATTCAACTTTTTTAGGTTCCACACATAAGTGAGATCCTACAGCATTTGTCATTCTCTGTCTGGCTTATTCAGCATAATGCCTTCAAGTTTTATCCATGCTGTCACAAAAAGCAGGATTTCCTTCTTTTTATGGCTGAATAGTATTCTATTACATTTTCTTTATCCGTTCATCTGTTGACAGACATTTCAGATGTTTCTTCATTATTATGAATAATGCTGCAGTAAACATGGGGTGCAGCTATTTCTTTGAGATAATGATTTTGTTTCCTTCGGTTATATGCCCAGAAGTAGAATTGCTAGATCATATGGTATTTCCCTATTTTTTAATTTTTTGAGGAAGCTCTCTTCTGTTTTCCATAACAGCTGCATCAATTTACATTCTCACCAACAGTACATACGGATTCCCTTTTCTCCACATCCTCACTGACACTGATCTCTCGTGTTTTTGATAATAGCTATTTTAACAGGGGGGAGGTGATATCTCATTGTGGTTTTGATTTGTATTACCCTGATAATTAGTCATGTTGGTTACCTTTTCATGTACCTGTTGGCCATTTCTATGTCTTCTTTGAAAAAAATGTCTATTCAGGTCCTTAGCCCATTTTTAATTAGATTATTTGGTTTTTTGCTTTTGAGATATATAAGTTCTTTACATATTTTGGATATTATCCCTGTATCAGATATATAGTTTGCAAATATTTTCTCCTGTTTTGTAGGTTGGCTTTTCAATTTGTTGATTGTTTCCTTTGCTGTGCAAAAGCTTTTTAGTTTCATGTAGTCCCATTTATTTATTTATTTATTTATTTATTTATTTATTTATTTATTTATTGCTTCTGTTGCCTTTGCTTTTGGTTTCATATCCAAAAAGATCATTGTCAAGACCAATGTCAAGAAGCTTTTTCCCTATGTTTTCTTCTAATTTTATGGTTTCAAGTCTTTTATTTAAGGTTTTAATGCACTCTGAGTTAATTTTTGTGTATGGTGTAAGACAGTGGTCCAACTTCATTCTTTTGTGTGTGAATATCCAGTGTTCCCAGCATCATTTATTGAAGGGACTATCCTTTCCTCATTGTGTGTTCTTGGCGCCCTTGCCAAAAATTTGCTGACTATATATGCATAAGTTTATTTCTGGGTTCTTTATTCTGTTCCATTGGTTGATATGTCTGTTTTTATGCCAGTACCATACTGTTTTGATTACTATGCTTTGTACTATAATATAGTTTGAAATCAGGAAGCATAACACGCTATCTCCAAACTTTGTCCTTTTTTCTTAAGATTGCTTTGACTATTTAATATGTTTCATGATTTCCATACAAATTTAGGGGGTTTTTTTCATGGTACATGCCAGTGGAATTTTGATAAATGGTGCATTGACTCTGTAGATGGCTTTGGATAACATGAACATTTTAATAATATTATTTCTTCTGACCCTTGATCATGTGATATCTTTCCATTTATTGTGTCTTCCTCAATTTCTTTCATCATGCCTTACAGTTTACAGTGTAGAGAACTTTAATTTTCTTGGTTAAATTTATTCCTAAGTATTTTATTATTTTTGATGCTATTATAAATGGAATTGTTTTCTTTATTTCTTTTTCAGATAGTTTGTTATTAGTGTATAGAAATACAACTGATTTTTTTGCATGTTGATTTCTTATTCTGTAGCTTTATTAAACTTGTTTATTAGTTTTAGTATTTGTTTTGGGGGGTGTAGTCTTTAGTTCTATATATAACATCATGATATCTGCATATAGAGACAATTTAACTTCTGTTTCCAATTTGGATACCTTTTTTTTTTCTTGCCTAAATGCTCTAGTTAGGACTTCCAGTATTATGTTGAATAAAGGTGCTGAGAGTGGTAACACTTTAGCCTTAAATTTTAGATTAAAAAATCCAACCACCTACTTATTCATTATCACCCAAATGCCCAACAGACATCTCAAAATTAATATGTCTATATCAAGTTCCCTTCTCCATCCCAAAATGTTCCAATTAAAGTTTTGCTCTCACCCTACTACAAACCTGCTTGAGGGAATGATATGGTATATTTGACTTCTTTCTTTTCTCATTCTACCTTCTTTCTATTCTCCAGCCCCATCCAGGACTGAACAGGATAGGTAAGAGAGAGAAGGTGGAAGAAAATATCTTCCCTGACTATAATGTGTCTCCCTGTATTCTGAAAATTTAGTACAATATTTCATGACAAATTTTCAAAAAAAGAAAATGAAAATGTGAAACAGAGGGACCAGCCAACAAGTTATTTCCACAATTACCATGAGAAATAATGGTGGCTAAACTAAGAAATAGTAATAGGAAGAGGGAAAAAAAGTAGAGAAAATGGTGGAGTTTTCAGCCAGTAAGTTAGCCAGGTATTGATGCTTAATTGGAAGTAAAGAGTGGAGAAGTGGGAAAAGTGAGAATTATTTCAGGTTCTGACTTCTAAGCCTGGGTGGATTCTGGTAACACAGAGATAAAAAGAACACACGGAAAGCATACAATTTTGGAGAAAGAGGAATCAGTGGTTCAATTTCAGTCGTGGTGCAAGCTCATCTCTAACAGATACTAAAAAAAACTAGAAAAGTATTCATATAATTTAAGCATAGATGGTAATTTTTTTAAATGTGAAAGAGTATGTAGCTATGAGAAAATTAATCTGCACAATTCTGTGGCTGGAGGGTCGGAATTTTGCATTGAACCAAACTAAGGCCCCTCAAATACAGAATGCCCCCATTTCCCACTCCTTATGGAAGAAAACATACTTGAAACAAAAACAAACTATTCTCACAACATTGTCTTATATAGCTAGGGGAACAGGAAACGGGCTGCTTGGCCTATTATTTTGTTATAGAAATAAAGACGTGGGGCAGCCTTCCCACAATGACAATCTTTTAACAACTACATGACGTTTCATTCCTTTCTGTAATCCAAACCCTTTCATAAACCTGACCTCTCCTCCTTATAAATCCCACCCACTCTAACCTTATCCCTCACAACTGACTTCCAAAGAAAATGGCATGTGTTGAGGGCAGGCAGTGAATAACAAGAAAACACCCGTGTGTCTTCTTTACAACAGCAGTTTTGGGGGCTTTAGGGCCAGTGAAGCCACAGGGAAGCTGAGCTGGAGACAGTTTTGCATCATGAATCATTACCAAAATTGTGAGCTCAATTCTGATTGCAAAATCTTTGTTACAACAATCCATAAAGAATATAGCTGAATTCTCAGATGACAGGTAAGACTTACAATTTGTGGCTGAAGACAACTCAATTTTGTAGTTATAAATCATGCAAATTTGATGTGGACATCATTGTAAGAGGGTACAGGTGGGACCCCGTTAGTTTATTATTATAGTGACTTCTTTTTCTGGCAGTAAGATTCACTTTAAGATTCGAATTTAGCAGTATATGGAAACCCCCTATAGGAAACCCTCTTTACTCAGAAACTTTCTGGAATTTGATTAGCTTAATTTACTGAAAGTTTAGCTTTTAGTTTTATGGTAAACAACAGCAATATTAAAACCCTACAATTGGGCCGGCCGAGTGGCACGATGGTTAAGAACTGGCTTGGGACACCAGAGGGCCCCGGTTCGGATCCCACATATGAGGGCCAGTGACACTGCCCTCTACA
>NW_017732593.1:212312-243415 GCF_001890085.2 Hipposideros armiger
AACGACAGCAACTTGTCTGTTCCCCTTCCTTCCCCCAATTCCCCAGCACTGTTCCCATCCCCCCAATTCCCCAATAAAAATCTTTTAAAAAAAATACCCTACAATTTAGGTTCAGCCTACATTTCCAGTCTTAACTCTTTACTTGACTTTCTCAAATTCACGCTTCAGCCACTGTTCTGTTTACTGCTCACCCCCCTCCCCCTGGCTTCCATTTTCCTGACCCTTTTGTGTCTTCTCTCCTGTCCTGAGTCCTTGAGATCCAGCTCAAAATCTTGACTCTTCTTCCATAAAACTTTGTTCAGCCTCTATAATTTGAAGTGATTCTCACTCTTTCTGAATTCCTATAACAAACAGTAAATTATTGGAAATTTTTGTTAATAGTAACATTTAACAAATGTTTGATATATTATTATGACACTTCATGTTTCACAATTCTATTGAAAATTATTTTCTGTTTAAACATATTCCCCTTGGGTTTCAGGGAACCCCAAGATTACCATCAGTTCAACGATTCTCTGGAAGGACTCACAGAACTCAGAAAAGCTATTAGTTATATTTACAGTTGCAATTTATTAGAGTGAAAAGATGCAGATTATAATTAGCAAAAGCAAAAGGTGCATAAGCCAGAGTCCAAGAGAAACCAGGCACGAGCTTCCAGTTATCCTGTCCTGTTGGAGGTTAGCCTGGCCTGGTTATTGTTCCTGGGTCATAGTAAGAACACGGTAGTTAGCAGTATAACCAGAGGCAAGGTGATTTAGCTCTTTGGCTTTTACTTTACTGAAATAGAAAATCCATAGACTGATATAGACTAGCTGTTCCTAAGGTTCCTCTTAACTCTAAATGCTCATGCAATTGGTTAAAAGCAGGGGCCCTGTAGGCTCAGTTCCCAGCTGTGTCACTTGCTGTCTGTGATAGGAACCTCTATTGTCCTTATCCATAAAATGAGACTATTGATGCTTAATGCAGATCATAGTTTGTTTGTGTTTTTTTTAATTGCACACATAAAGCACTTGGCCTGGCATATAGAAAGAGTTCTAAAAATTAACAATTCATCATAATTATATTTATAACAATAATAAGCATATTGCTAAAACTAGTTTACAAATCAACTACAAATTTTGTTTTCTAAAATTCCTTGATTCAACAATGACATTGTTAATCATAGTAAGTGCCTTTTATAGCCATCATTCTTAAACTTTTTCCTAACAAAGGAACGATAACAAAGTTGGCTCCTCAATTGTTGTCCTGCAGTCATGTTTGTGACACCAAAAAACATTAGTTCACAATAGTTCATAGAACTTTTAGCGGATGAAGCAAAAGCAAAGACTGTCCTGCCAGGGCATTCCATGTGTCAGCACCAGCTTCGGTGAGAAAGAGAAATAACAAGTTTCTCCCCAGAGTACTACTCCCCAACTATGAGACTTAGAGTCATTTTGAACTGCCTTCAATATATCTAAAAATGCTGGTTTCTATCTAAAGAGGAAGTTCATTATACATATATGAAGCAAATATGTAAATATTAATATGCCAATTGCTTATGACAACTGCTTTAAAAATATTTAAATGCTGAACAGATAGTGTGCAAGCTGATCTGTGGTCTACTGGGCACCACTGCCCACCCCTTTCTACATCTTCTCTGCATCACAGATAAGATGTCGAAACTACATTTCCCAGAATCCCTAACCATCTAACTGAGCCAGTCTGAAGAAGAGAACCTCTTAGGTTAGATTTTAAAAGTGGAAGAAAAGAAGCCAGTAGTTTCTGCTGGCAGTATGAGCAGAGGCAGGGGGCCAGCAGAGGCCTCTGGACAAACTCCAGGGAATCATCCACTTTGAGACCCCATTGGAATACTTAAAATAGCATCTGTTTTTCTGATTGAAACCTGACTGATGTAGATGGCATTGGTAATATCAATGAAGAACCTAAGATTTTCTTGGAAATACAACAATAGATTAGGAGTAAATAATTAAAGCAAATTAAAAGTTTATAAAATTTTCCACCATTTCTCTTAAAATCCATTTCAAACTATACTCAAGAATTTTACTTGATTGCACTTGAATTCCCTTTTGATGCTGTACAGCGTTCTTTCATTTTCTTTCTTTCTCTTTAAGCCTAATGTTATTCCTGAACTGTTGTATGGGCTCTTAAAATGAAGCTGGAAATAATGAAAACCCACCAATAGAAAGTGTAAGTTCTCTGCTATAAATGGATGTGGCCTGTCTTTACAGATTCTGAAAGGTGCCCTAGCAGAGATAGGATACCAAAGAGACTAATTTTTAAAATTTTTTCCCAGTGTCCCTTAGATCTAAAAATTAAATCACAAAACATGTATTAAATACCTATACTGGTTATGTCCTCTAGAAACTTAAAATTCAGTTAGCAAGAAAAAACACAAGCATGGAAATGTAGAAAACATATTTAAATAATACTTCAAGACACCAGTCGATGAAATGTTCAAGGTAATGGATGATTAACTGCTCATATTATTTATCTGAAAACTCAGAGAAGCTGTAGAGTTCTTCCATGCACATTTCCTCTGCTTTGATCTTATCAGCTCTAAATATCCTATGGCCCACCCTTAAAAGTTCTGCTCAGGGTCTGGGTGCAGTATACTAGCAGAGCCCATCACGCTGGAAGACACAAAGCCAGCCAGGCTTATGGCAGTTATTGTTAGTTAATGATATGATCAACTTTGTCTTGCCCACCTTTCCTCCCTTTCTGTACCTCTTTATCAAGGCATATTGCAGGATCTCTAGTTCTTGTTCAGCTGTTAATTATAAGCAAAGACTGAATAGGCAAGAAACCTTAATTATAAACATAGAAATTAATCTGTTGGCATTAGTTTGGATGTTAAATATTGCACAAGAAACTATGATTGAGGAATCATGATCACCCTACAGAATATTTCCAGCTCGTGTGAGATGTTGCTAGGATCGGTCATCGGGCTTGATAATGGGCCATATGTCAATGATGAATTCAGTCAAACCACCTCGCCTGCCTATCGGTACCCTCCCTCATAGTTAATTCCTCTTTTACCTTTCATACTTCTATTTTGGACTTTGGATTGAATGGGCCTTGACTTAATGGACAGAACATTACCCATTAGTGGACCACAGAAATGACACTCACACAGGCTGAGAGAAAGGTTCATTTAAAAGAGAAGGAAAACGAAGGTCACAAAGCCTGTCCTGGTTACTCCCACTCACCTGATCTCCCTTACCCATACACTCAATGCACTTTTAGTCTATATATGTCCATTTATCCTTTTTAATCCTTAATTATATGGAGTGTATTTGTTCACTGAGTAGGGAGGCAAGCACAAAGTTCCTTGAGTTTTTCCTGAGTTCTGTGTTCCTCCAATTTGCTGGTTCTGTCCTTAAGTCAAAATCCAAAAGTAATCCAGGTTTCAGGAAGGTGGGAATTTGGCTTGATTCCAGATTTCTGGGTCTCACCCTCTGGGAAGTAAACAGCTAAATAGATTTGCAATTCATTCTCTCTCATTGGGGACAACTCCAGGAAAGGAAAACAAGATGACCTCATCGAATATCTACGTAAACATGCTAAGGGTAATGACGCCTAGCAAACAAACTAATGGCATTTGCTAGTAGGATGGTCCTCAACCATAGCAGGATGTACCTGTTATAAGGTTGTTTATGGTAAACACACCTGGAATCTATGGATTTACAGACTTTATGACTTCCTGGAAAATGTCATATAAGTGACATGTAACTATCTGAGCATAAAATAGAGATGTTTCATGGCCCATACGGTTCTTCCTCCATAAGTGACTTAACTGAATACCTCATTATAGACTTCAGATATTAATCTGGGCCCAAGGAACATCCTGATGCAGGAAAAACAAAAAACAAAAAACAAACAAACAAAAAACCCAGTAAAGTGTGCTATTTCAGATCTCTCCCTGCTTCCCTATGTCTCATGATTACTTTCATCCCAAAAATCATTAGTAAAACTTGTTCTTTGACAAAATTTCTGATTCATGTATCTGACATGATAATCTAATAATTTGCATTATTTTACCATCCAATCATACTTATGTCACTTCTCTGATTCTAACCTTGAGAACAGTATTCTACGTAATTCTTGGGACTCAGTCCCTACTCTATATCCCAGCTTGTCTCACTGGCTCTTTCCTGGTTTCTGTCTCCTGAAACCCTCTCTTGCTCAACTTGTTGAGAACCTCAGACTTTGCAGGAACAAGGTCTTGCATTTTTTACACCCATCTCTACCACAGATTTGAGTTTTATCCCACAGCCTAGCACAACAACTATCAACCTTGTATCTGTGGAAAGCTATGACTGGTTGGCTTTACATGCTTGCCTCTAAAAACAGCACCCACCGTTGGAGTTTGTGGGCTCTTTCTATCTTTTGAATCACATGTTATACCCACGTTGGGTCCTTTGTATGCTGAATCCTCCAGGGGGCTCTGCCAAACTGTGTTCTGCTATCTCTTCAACAGCTGTGGATGTCTTCCCTCCCACCTAGATGGTAAGAGGAACTACAGGTCCAGCCCTCCTTAATTTGCCTGTCATGCCCTTTTATGTGCTAGGGGCTATCTTATAATTAATTTATATCCCACCCAGTTCACAAAACACATAATAGATGCTCAATATTTTCCTGTGGATAGAGAGAAGATAAAGAACTCACACATAACAACTAAAAATACTTATACACTTTGTGCACCAGGCACGGTGTGAAGAATATTATTGTATGTAATTTTAAATCCTCAGAAAACATGCTGAAAATGGACCATAATTTTAGTGATGAAACATCAGCTTTATGCAAGGCTCTCCAGCTAGTAGGACTGAGATGCAGAGACAGGCCTTTGGGCGCAAGGCCCCCCCCATGACACCACATGCCTCTTTTTGCATTCTTCCTTATTTGATTATCCTCACATTTCCTCCAAGACATAAATTGAAGTAACAGAACTATATCATCTGAGTATTGCGAATTCAACAGAAACAAGAAAGGGTCTGGATTAGAATGAAGAAACATGACACAGGGTTCTTGAGATCTAGCAGCAACAAAGGAAGGCCAACATGACAGAAATCACTTCATATTAATTTCTTTCATACTTCATTTAAATTCCTAGCAAAGATGTTCTCACCATTGTTCAAACTGCTTTGTTTCCTCTTTATTGTTTTATAATACATAATGAAAAAAATTAATTTAATCATAGGTCACATGATTTTCATTTGGAGGACCCAAATTAGAAGTCAAATAGTTCTAGACCCACATTAAAAACTTATTGACAATTATTTACACTGCAGTCCTGTCAGTAATGGACTTTCACATTCATATACAGAAGCTAATTCAGAAGCTCCTCTGAATAGTGAGGAGAAAGCGTGCTTAGAAATAGCTTCAAAAGTGAACTTGGAAATGTACTGATCATTAGTCAAACAAGAACGTCTACCTTTTAAGGTAGATAAATGTAGAAACCCACCTGTCCCAATTCTTCTGGGGTCTTTAAACAATCCCAATTGATTCCTTAAGTCACTAGATGATATACATTTTGGCACTAAATGAATGATATGTATTTCAGTGACCAGGAAATGCACATTAGGTACTTCATAAATGTTTCTTAACAAATGTTTGTCAACTAAACTGAAAACATCTCTACCTCTGGGAGAGGGAAAGAAAAGGGTGGAATAGCGAGAAGAAGGAAGGTAACAAAACACCTTTTAAAATTTTTCCTTTTTCTAAGCTTCTGTAGCAACTATTAGATATAATTCACTTGCCCAGTGAGCATTTATTTACTACCTACTATGCATTCAGAGGGGAATAAGAGGTGATAAGAGAGACATTTTCATTTTAATACTTAGAGCATATTGGGGGAGACAGCTGGTAAAAAGCAACAAAGATTAAAAAGGAAAAGTTCTACACATGAAAAGCAAATGATGCTATGGGACCATCTAACAAACAGACCTAACTTAACATGGAGAGTTTGGGAAGGCATCCATTAGAAAGTGACATTTAAGCTAACAAAAGAGTGGAAATTAGACAGACCTCAAAATTTGGTAGAGAGACTGAAGGAGGATTAAAAAATATATATCTAAGTAACTTTTGAACTTTTGTAAGCAGTTTAACTACAAATTCTTAACCTGAAGAAAATAAAAGTTGAACAAAAATATTATATTGAACTCTTCTTAGTAAATTTGTGTCTTTATAGTGGCATAGCAATTCTGAAACATTTTGTGTGTTGTGGAATATAACAATTAAGTAAACATACTGAGGCTTCCACTACAGAAGGGAAATACAAATGGAATAAGGGTAGTAAGGAAAGAACCCTATGGAATTTGGATTGGAATGGGAAATCTCAGTATAAATATGTGCGTGCGTGTGTGTGTGTGTTACGAGGGGAGGTCAAATGTGTGTTTTTTAGCTTTCTTTGCTGAAAGGGAGAAAGGAAATCGATTAGTAAGGAGCACAGCTAACACAAAAATCTCTGTTTCTAAACACCTTTCCACACAAAAAAGATCCAATGCCTTTTGGAAATAACAAAGTGCTAAAAAATATGGGGATATGATAAAAGGATCAGGAACCACTTTAAAGGAGTGCCCACTGTCCACATCTGGAGTAATTCAAGTATCAACTAAATACAATAACTCAAAGAATAAAATAAGAATCCACGACTCCATATTGGTGATTAGATAGCTAGACAAAAGGGAAAAGTCATTCCTTACAATAGACTACCAGCTAATACATACAGAAGAAACATTGGAGATAGAAAATGATCACTTTTACATTTATAGTATACATAAATAAAAACTTGATTCAGGCAAAATTAATAACTGGCTGCTAAATATAAAGTCTTTGAAGGTTACAGCCATCAGAAAGAGTAAGAACCAGCAAAGGGTCTTACAGCTGGTAGAGTTTATATATAAAAGCACATATCTCACATATTTATATTTGGTTATATACTTGTAAATATATAAGTATACGAGGTCTGACAATTAAGTTTGCGAACTTGTTGCAATGATGTTGCTAACCTTTTTTGATATCAGAGGAATTACTCATTGTGAATTTGTACCAACTGGACAAACAGTTAACCAACTTTACTATTTGGAAGTGCTGAAAAGGCTGCATGAAAAAGTTAGGTGAAAATGACCTGAACTTTTCACCAACAATTCATGACTCTTGCATCATGACAATGTACCAGCTCACACGGCACTGTCTGTGAGGGAGTTTTTAGCCAGTAATCAAATAACTGTATGGAACACCCTCCCTACTCATCTGATCTGGCCCCCAATGACTTCTTTCTTTACCCAAAGATAAAGGAAATATTGAAAGTAAGACATTTTGATGACATTCAGGACATTAAGGGTAATACGATGACGGCTCTTGTGGCCATACCAGAAAAAGAGTTCCAAAATTGTTTTGAAGGGTAGACTAGGCGCTGGCATCAGTGCATAGCTTCCCAAGGGGAGTACTTCAAAGGTGACCATATTGACATTCAGCAATGAGGTATGAAGCACTTTTTCTAGGATGAGTTTGTGAACTTAATTGTCCAACCTCATTTACTTGTAAAAGTTAAACTTATCTGTCCAAAGAAAAGCCTCTGAAAGAATGCCCTTGGTTTCCATCCATAAACTGACACAGGAGAAGAAATGTGCTTCTCCTCACATGCCACGCTTCAGTGCAAACCCAGTTGCCAAGTACCAAGCATGACCATTTGTTCTGTTACACAATACAGGCACAGAGCCCATGGTCTCTGAGCTTTTCAAGGGCTTATGCAAACACTGGCAACATGAAAAATAAATATGCATTGGTTTCAAAATATGAAAAGGAGCAATGAAATAATCTATAAATATTTAATTAAGTATTCAAATAAATTATAACATGTCAACTTCATTCCCAGAATTCACAAGCATTGTCTTTTCATTTGAAAGCAATTTTTAGGTTAGACATTCTCACTTCATTAAGAATTCCCTAGCCTAGCATATATGATTATTGTGAAGAAATCAAAACTGGTCTTATTTAAATGGATTACTCAGAATGCTTACTGTCTTCTGCCACGCCCTGTAGTGTTTCGTACCATGTAATAATGGTATCAGTCAAGACAAATAAGGTAATATGGATGGTTGAACATTCCGTTTATCACAGCTAAGTCAGTACAGACACAACATAATTAGTAGCCAAGTTTCTAAGCATAAAGGCCCCAATTTAACCCCTACATAATATCCCCAATTCTTACCCTCATCCTTTGCTGCATAAATCCTTCCAAATGCTGTGAGCTTCCCTCTAAATTGGAGGTGGTGGTGAGGGGGGCGGAGGGAGGGGAGGTGGCGAAGGTGGTTCATGTGTATTTCTACTTCAAATTATTAATTTTGTTATTTTCATGAGGGCATTTCTCATTATAATAACATTATCATGATATAGGGCTTAGTTGTCAAAGTAGCCAGAAGGGGCGACTGTATAGCTTATGCTGTTAGGCCCTCTCTTTCACTTGATCAAAATCAACTGTTTTCTTGGTTCACTGTTCTTGTGATGACAAGAACACTACAATTTTCGGTTTCCTACAAGTATTTTCAACTTGTACACTTTTCCTTGAATTTACTGATAATGTATTTTATTTTACTTTAATTATCTTTACCCTAAAATGGCAAGCATCTGCCTGCTTCACAGAATTGGTATATAACGTAAATGAAATATACATGAAACATCAAGTTTATAGTTGGGACTTAATGAATGGTAGTTACTAATATCATTATCATTACCATGGTTACAATTAATATTAATATATTTGAATTAAAAAAAACCCTGCCCACATGGAGATCAGTGTCTAGTAATGGCCTTATACTTGGTCATAATAAAATGTCATTACTCATATTTCTTGACTAAATATCATAGCTAAACCTTTAGAAGTTCTCTGTAATATTGTAATCAGAGCATATCAATCAAGTTGAAATAATTTTTCACAAACAGCACAATTTCTTTTAAGTCTGAATTCTTCAATATTTTTGTAGCTTGGGTCTACTGTATTATTTTTCTTTCTGGTGACATTG
Source organism: Hipposideros armiger (assembly GCF_001890085.2). Lineage (NCBI taxonomy): Eukaryota > Metazoa > Chordata > Mammalia > Chiroptera > Hipposideridae > Hipposideros > Hipposideros armiger. The sequence continues at coordinate 221,336 of NW_017732593.1, forward strand.
TGATTTTTAAGTGAAGAATTGCAGTAGAATGGCATTTTTTATCATTGTTTTTGTCTTTTTATAGATAATAAATATAGTAGACATAGATAGATTAATATCAGAGTATGCTTAAGGGTGCCTAACTAAAAACATATCAATCACTTACTACATGCTGGCCAGGAATTTGGGAAAATATCTCTCTTGACTTTGAATGGTAATTAAAGGTTTCAATTATGATGGCAATTCTTAAAAGGTATCTCTGCCTTCTTTTAATCCATCCCTCACCCTCCTTCCTTAGTGATCTCTAAAAAGGCAAGTCTGATCATGTGACTCCCCTGATTAATCTTTCCCTCCTCAATCATAAAGTCCCCATGACTTTGTGTGGCAGATATGGCCTTCTATTAGGTAATCTCATTCACCTTTTCAGTTCAATTTTCTTCCATATTCACCCCATGACTCAACAAGATGGAACTATTTGCAGTTCCTGGAATATACAATGCTTTTACTCAAAATGGTTCTCCTGCTTAGAAGGCCTTTTCTCCTTGTTTGCCAAACACCTACATGGATTGCTGGACTCAACTTAAGACTCATCTTTCTAAATTCTTCTTGTATACTTCTACTCCTTTCATCAAGTAGAACTGAACTCTTATTCACTTGTGCCCAATTGTTCCCTATAATAATGTATTATACCCACTTGTGTTTGTATCTGTCTTGTCTGCTAGACTGTTGGCTCTATGAAGGTAATGTAGGAACTCCTTCAAGGAATGAACCCTGGTAGATCAGCCTAGGTGACCATTTCATGGCTCTAGGCTGCACCTCTAGCTTGTCATGCTCAATATGAAACAGCAAAGGGAAAAAGACTTGATGGCTTAAGGGCATGGCCTTGGAAGTAAATCTGTGTTCCAGGTGTGCCATTTATTAACTGAGTGGCCTTCACCAAATTACTTCAGTGTCTATACGTATTTCATTTTCTCATCTGTAAAATGAAGATGATAATAATACATGCTTCATAGGATTTTAAGTACGATTTAATGGGGCAGTGCCTAGCACTCAATAAATATGATGATGATGATGACTATCTTTTATATGGTTATATTATTTGTTCTAGAAAAGTAAGAAAATGCACATCTCATTTAGAATGACATACAATTCATTTAGAGGAGTAAATTCTTTTCCTGCTTTAAATGTAGCAGTGGAAAACCTAGGAATTTTATAATAACCTTTTCTAATGCAACAGATTTGATTTTTCCATATGGTCTTAAAGTAAGGCATATATCCTCCCCCATTAGGTTGATGTAAATTTAGATTATGAGATACCATTATTCATATCTGATGCTGGATTTCCAGTCTACTAATTAGTCACTTTAAGACATATTCCTTTTCTTTTCTCTTCTGGCTGTCTCTTGAAACTTCCTCCAATGTTCCTGCCAAGTGGAACTGCTGCGGTTCCTAGCTGTGGCCTGCTAATCACCACCCAAGCTTCTACCAAGCTTTTTCCTCTGCCTACAATTAGCTTCCCCACCCCCCCCCATAGCTAACATTCCATCTCCAAATTCAGCTCAGTGGTTATTTCAGCTAAAATGTTTTCCCACAATCGCCATCATTCTGATTTTTTCTCCCTTCTTTATGTTCCCAAAGCACCATGTGAATACTACTATCACAGCATTTATCATTGCATTTGAATTGTCTATTTATATTTCTGTCTCCCTAACTAGACCACCTATTCTGTGGGACAGGGGCCATAATCTTCATATTCCCAGACCAGCAATATCAACATTACTTTCCTAGACTTGTTAGAAAGACAAATTTTGGGGCCCCACCCCAGGCCTACTAAAACAGAACCTCTGGGGGTAGGGCCCAAGAATCTGTTTTAACAAGCTCACCAGATACTTCTGATGCACAAAAAAAGTTTGAAAATCAGTGCTCTACATTAATGAGGATGAATAATCATCAACTACAATACATTACTGTATGGAAGAATTCACAAATATGTTTTTGAGTGACAGAATCCAGATACAAGGAGATATCTCTATCTCTATCTCTATCTCTATCTCTATCTCTATCTCTATCTCTGTCTCTGTCTCTATCTCTATCTCTATCTATATAGTGTGTGCATCCATATATATCCATTCCAAAACAGGTCAAATTAATCATTGTTGTTAGAGTGTAGTATACATAGTTACCCTTGGTTGGTCTGGCTACATAATTTGCAGGGCTCAGTACAAAATGAAAATGCAGGGGCAATTGTTTCAAATGTAGTCCTCTATTACAGTATTGTTGACTATGCTTTGATAGCTACATGGAAAGAACCTGTAATCATGGAAGGAAACTGATCCTTAAAAATGACAGGATTTGGTAGAAACTACTAAGTACTCAATAAATGACAAATCGTGTTTCATTTGAATCAGCAGAATATAAAGCAATTTATCCAGAAATACATGAAATGTATGCAATCCCCTTGATTTTCTGCTATTATACAGCATAACATTTTATTATACAGTTTTAATAGGCATAGTTTTTTCATTCTTGTGCCAAACATTTAGGATAAACAGAAACTTCAAGAATTGGAATCCTGTGTGTGAAAGTTAGCAAGAAACATAGCCATGTTCCCAGTAGAAAATGTGTCATTAATCAATAATTTCCGGAGAACAGGTTTTGTGAGGGAGAAGATGGAAGACCATACAAGCCCAGGCAAGAGTGAAGGTAAAAGGAGATGCCAAAAGGGAGAAGGAGGATTTGAATGAACTTCTTCTACTTCATATGTCTGCAGGAGACCTTTCTGGGTTTAAGCATACTAATATGCCCCACACTCAAAGGGCAACTTACTTTCGAAGCCATAAACATAGATAGCTGTTTGCGTCTGAAAGAAGCCTGTCACAGGAGTCTGAGGTGTGACCATATTTGCCTGAGACGGGTGTTCCCTCAGGGGAATAAAAAGATGTCACGGTTGTGAGAATTAAGATGACATCAGCCTCTTGAACAGGCAGCTCTAGGTTGGTATCTGTCCAAGCAAAGTAGGAGAGACCTTCATATTCAATCTTTAGGATTGCTGAAAGGTAAAGTGTATTAATGATAGGAAGGGTATTGTATTAATGATGGGAAGTGTATTTTCTTTTGTATTGTCCTTATTTATGTAACAGAGCTCTTTCAAAAAAGACGTGTCACTGGACAATATGTGTATTTTTTTCATCCTAATATAATAAAAATATGTTCATTAAGTCCTGTAGTTTAGAAACATTGCTTATACCATCCCATGAGATACACTGCCCACCAACAGAGCACAAGGACATCTTCATCATTGTCATCCTAATTAACTATCCATTAAATGGTGCATATTGCAAATACAATTGATTCCTAAAGAAGACACCAGTCTACATGAACAAGATACAGATATGCAATCTCATATATTTTAAACAAACATTGAACAACCAAATCTACTTATGCCAATAGTTGCAAAAATGCAATATCATGATTCCTGCCCTTCTCAACCTGTGGAGGTAAGATACTAGAATTCTAACAAACGGTTGTAATTCTATGAAAAAGATCTAATCAGTAAAATGAAAAATGCAGCATGTCTCAATTTTCATGGTAGTGAATATTTCTCTCCTTTAGAAAAAAACTGAAACACTTCAAAATACTAATTCTCTCAGTGTTTTTGCAGTGCTGGGTGTATATTGATAATCCAATAAATCTCCAAGGTCCTTTGTGCAGCTAGTGAAAAAACTCATAAATATTTGCATTTTAGTTAATGCTCATTTTATTACAATTGTGTATCTAAGAAACAAAATTTTGAGAACGAATTTTTCTTGAGCATTTAAACACTTAATTACAGTTTGTTTTGTACAAAATTACAAGTTAGCATAACTGATTCTTTTAAGTACATCAAATCCCTGAACCCCAGACAAAACACATACTAATGCAATCATTACAAAGTTTATTACTAAGTATACAATTAAACTTTTTCTAAAATATCAATACCATAGGTTTAATTCATTTATTTACCGTATGTGTTTTTATACATACCTTCCTTCTCTAGTTTTTGTAATAACTTCCCAGAGTTTTGACCTATTTTGACACCTTCTCAGGTTTCTCACCAGCACAGTCAAGTGCACGGGTTTTAAATGGATTGTTTATTTTTCAAGTTAAGGAACATGATTTCTTCTCTCAAGGTGTTTCAATTCCAAACTTCCATAATCCATACCTTTCACACAGGTTTTACTTCTGTGCAACTTGATGGCTTCCTAAAGGGTATGTTAAAATTATGTTTTCTCCTTCCTCCACTATATATTTGATCCCCTTGACTCCGGGTGGTGAACACACCATGCAATATATAGATGATATAGAATTGTATATTTGAAACCTACAATTTTACTAACCAATATCATCCCAATAAATTTAATTAAAATAACTTTAAAAAATAAAATTATTTTTTATTGTGAAAATTTCAGACTGACAAAAACGTGGCAAGTACAGCAACCCTTCATTTACCTGTCCCCTACCTTCAACACCCATCAATATTTTGCCATAATTTTTTCATCTGTTCCCTCCCTCCTGTTTTTCTTCAATATTTTAAAGCAAATTGAAGACATAATGTAATTTCACTCTTAACTACTTCAGTACGTATCTAAAAAGAAGGAGGGGATATGTAACCTCAATGCTATTATTACAGCTAATAAAATAATTCTTTGCTGTGATCAATTATAAATTTATAATATTTATAAATTAAATAAATCTTCAATTTATCTATTATTTTATTTTAGTCTGCTCAAATAAGTATCGAAACAAATTCACTCATTATATTTGTTCACCCTTTTAAGTTATTTTTAAATCTCTTTGAATCTAGAATAGTATCTTTTTAAATTTGCATTCATTCCCTTGACTTGAAGAAACCAGTATGACATAATAAATTGCAGTCTTAACTTTTTTATAAGAGGAGAAAAAAGTCTTGAGTTCTGTCTAATATTTCCAATTGAAATTTAGTGATGGGATTTTAACTTAACATCATTGATTCTATTTCTCTGAAAATCTTGATTCTTACCATTAACATAATTAATTTGAATATATATGCATATATTTAAAATAACATCATTGATATTATCACTAATAATAAAAATTCTGACTGTAGGTTAAAATTTCTTTGCACATCAGACTCTATAGACAAATGTTACATTTAAGATCAGAGCAATTAAAGACAAACAAACAAAAACTCATAGGCCCAGACAACAGTTTAGTGGTTACCAGAGGGTAAGCGGGGAGTGGAAAGGGGTCAAATATATGGTGATAGAAGGAGAACTGACTCTGGGTGGAGAACACACAATGTAATATATAGATGATGTATTACAGAATTGTACACCTGAAACCTATGTAATCTTATTAACCAATGTCACCCCAATAAATTTAATAAAATTAATAAAAACAAACAGTGCAATTATTTTCTCTGGATGATTATGTTACGAGATATACTTTTAAATTCTCACTTGGCAAGATTTACTAGAACCTTTTGTCCTGTCTTAAGAGAGTGACTTGTGTTGTTAACACTAAATTTTTATATATCTGTTATTATTACTTTTATTAGTAGAGCCTTCTAGAGGTTGTGTCTCCCAGGGGACAGAATCTGTGTGAGCCTTAGCCATTACATTACATGGATTTAATTATCATTTTTAACACACTGTTAAGTCCCGTTCCTTTTTGACTATTGCATGTGATCCCTGATGCTAATTCACAGCTCAGTTCCCTCCCTGGCTGGTTATAATGTGTAACCACCAGTACCCACCAGTCCTTGGTGTAATTGCCACTTTACCAGGATTATATTCATAGCTCCCAGTGTTTGGATGAAAATAAGTACCTATTTATGCTTCATAAACAGATGTACATGAAGTGGAAGTAACAACACACCCAAATATATTAACATTCCTTATTTTAAAAAATTAAAAATGCCCTATTCCATCCACTCTTCTTCTTCTTTTCTCTTTCTGGTTACTTTATATTATTATGCACTGATAGCCCTGTTCAGACTCAACTTATTCCAATTAACCACAATTATCATCACTGTTTTTTGATGCTTATATTAACACAACCTTCTTTGAGCACTGTCACAATAACATTTAAAATGACCTTGATTTCTGGCAACAACCATTTTTTCCACAACTATGGAAATTGTTCTTGTCCTAAGACCTAGAATAAGCTGTCTTACAGAGCCCTGGTTCCTTTCAGAGAATAATATCTGTTTCAGATACAGCCTTGCCCCACCCTTTCCCCTTGGCTTTACCATTTCAGTTATTGCTGGCACCATTTCCAAAATGCCAGAATCCTGCTTGTCTGTGTCTGAGGTCTTTTTTCTGGTAGCTGGGCTATGCTTTTTGATTGGCAGACTGACTGTGACAAGGAATTGACACCACCAGGGAGCGGCGCTCAGCCAATGACTCATGGAAGTTGGATATAAAAACTACAGCTCCCTCACCCCCAGGTGACGTAATTTTGAAGCTTGACTTTTACACTGACTCCCAGAGTTCCAAGTTACCAGCAGTAACAACTTGCAAGATATGTTGTATCCTCTATCAGCTTCCTCCCCTTTTCTGCCACATTTTAAAATTTCTTCCTTGCACTGGAATCTTTGTCTCAGCGTCTGCTGCTGGAGCAACGAGATTACATATTAGAGATCAAAACCAGACACCTGAGTACCAATGGCAGGCAAAAATGTCCTGCTGTGGGGGCTGTACTGACAGAGCTGAAAAATACATGGTTTTTTCACTAATTAACATGGATTTAATTTCCAGTTTAAATGTCTATGTTGCAAGACTCTACCTTTCTGACAGTATGTGGTTTCACTGACTGATAAGACTTTCTTCTAATTTAACAAAAGGTTATAAATAAATGTCTCATGATGGCAATGTGATGATAATAACAGAGATAATATCTATGATCTAAATAACTGAACTTTTTCAAGGAATTCATTTAAATTCAACTAGCATGTAGGAGGAACTTAAGTGGCAAGCTAGGAACACAAAAGTAAAAAAGCTGACAGTAAATAAATTAGATATTTGTCTGTCAGAAAGTTACAGAATAAAAAAGGCCATGTTTTGACATTTATAATTCTATAAAGGTCACATTTTCACATAAAAATGATTCATTTGTATTAAAAAAAATGACTGTTTGAGAGAAAGACAATGGTGTTATTTTTCCCATACTTTTGGAATAACTTGTGGTGAGGGACTTTCTTACCCTGCCTCAAATCTTTTTGAAATTCTCATTAGCCTTGGAAAAAATATTTTCTACACAGATGCTAAGTTGACTTCATAATCAATAGCAATACATGACTTCCATTAGCATTTCAAAAATATCAAATCTTGTCAAGTTTCTTCTCTACTTGAAGGATATGTATTTTAAAGACTGCTGAGAAGCAAGTTTTAGGTGTGCACTAAAGTGAATTGCAAAGTAGGCAGAGCAACTGTAAATTCAACACTTACATATTTAAAAAATATATTTTGCTGATTATTTAATCACAAGGAGGAGAGCACACATCTCTTCTAGCTGCCTTCCAGTCAATATAGAAATATATCACCATACATAATTCACTAAGGAACATATTCAGAATGAAATGTCTACGTAGGGAGAGCTCCTGGTTTCCCTAGCCTAGTCTTCAACTTCTTTTCAAATGTACAACGAATTCTTCTAATTATTGGATTCTTCTGTGGTGTTTATTTTCAGAGAAATATCACTTATTGCTGAAACACTGATTCCTGCCTATTTTCTGTTCCCAAGAAATACTCCTCTTATCCCATTCCCCTTATCATTTCTATAAAACAGGTCCACGTTGTATCCTTATAACTTTGATTAAATGCCATAGGAATCTAACGCTTGTTTATATCAACTAGCCTATGGTAAAACTCGTTTCATTACATGTCATTTTGCTTAAAGTCACAGAACCTATTGAGGACGTTAAATGAGAACTTACTATGCTTTGGAATATATATTAGTAGCAATTTAGAAACATTTTTTATCTCCCTTTCCCAAAATGACGTTTAAACATGTCAGTTTAAATAAATCAACACTTGACTGATGCATTTGGCAGTAGCAACAAATTAATATGCCAATGCATGGGCTGATTCCACCAGAATATGTGTATCCTGTGTTTCCATGCTGCTCGTCAGCATTAAAAAATGGTAAGATTTTTCTTCTCTTGTTCTCATTTTTCACAGTGACATTCAAGGACCTGTACCTAGTGTCCTGGTAAATAAATGTGAGTTTGATATTATATATGCATACAAATGCAGAAATAGGGGAGGAATAGGAGAGACATTTTACTATTTATCAAGATACGCGTACCCGTGCCTCATTTTTTTACATTTACTCTTTTCTCTCTTGAAATACTTCTTTAGTTTCTTGAATAGAACTTATTTCTTAGAACAGTTTTAGGTTCACAGAAAAATTGAGTGAAAGCTACATACATTTCCCATATACTCCCTGGGTCTACACATGCATAGCTTCTCCCATTATTAATATTTCCCATGAGAGTAATGCACTGGTTACAAATAATGAACCTACATTGACACATCATTATTACAGAGTCCATAGTTTACATTAGGGTCACTCTTGGTGTTGTACATTCTATGGGCTTGGATACATTTATAATGCCTTTTCCAGAATGTCATATAGTTGGAATCATATAATACATATCCTTTTAAAACTGTCTTCTTTCATATAATAATATGCATTTAAGGTTCCTCGATGTCTTTTTTTATAGCTCAATGTCTCATTTCTTTCTAGTGGTGAATAATATCCCATTGTCCAAATGCACCAGAGTTTATTCGTTTACCTACTGAAGGTCATCTTGGTTGCTTCCAAGTTTTAACAATTATGAAAGAAGCTGTTATAAACATACAAGTACAGGTTTTTGTGGGGATATAAGTTTTCAACTATGGTTAAATGACAAGGAGTGTGATTGCTGGATTGTATAGTAAGAATAGTTTTGTAAGAAACCTGCAAACTGTCTTCCAAAGTGGCTGTATCATTTTGTATTTCCATCATGAATATATGAGAATTCCTGTTGCTCCGCAATTCCTGCCAGCATTTGGTATCATCAGTGCTCCAAATTTTGGCCACTCTCACAGGTGTGTAATGGTACCTCACTGTTTTAATTTGCATTTCCCTGATAGCATATTATGTAAGGCATCTTTTCATATGCTTATTTGCCATCTGTATATCTTCTTTGGTGAGGTGTCTGTTAAAGCCTTTATCCCATTTTTGAAATCGGGTTGTTTGTTTCCTTACTGTTGAGTTTTAAGAATTCTTTGTATATTTTAAATAATGTCCTTTATCAGAGATGTCTTTTGCAAATATTTTCTCCCAGTCTGTGGCTTATCTTTTTATTCTCTTGACAGTGTCTTTGGCAGAGCAGAATTTTTTTTTCAGTTTAATGAAATCCAGTTTATCAATTATTTCTTTCATAGATTATGCCTTTAGTGTTATATCCAAAGTCATCACCAAACCCAAGGCCATCTAAATTTTCTGTTAGCTTCTAGGAGCTTTATACTTATGCATTTTACATTTAGGTCCATGATCCATGTTGAATTAATTTTGTGAAGAGTGTAAGGTCAGTGTATAGAGTCACCTTTTTTACATGTGGATATCCAGTTGTCCCAGCACCATTTATTGAAAAGACTATCTGTGCTCCATTTTATTGCCTTTGCTTCTTTGTCAAAGATCATTTGACTATATTTATGTGGCCTCTTTCTGAATTCTCTAGCTTGTTCCAATGATTTTTTTGTCTGTTCTTTCACCAGTACCAAGCTATCTTCATTACTGTAATTTAGAGCAAGATTGGAGTCAGGTAGTGTCAGTCCTCCAACTTTGTTCTTCTATTTCAATATTGCATTATCTCTACTGGGTCTACTTTGCCTTTCCATATAAACTTCAGGGTCTGTTTTTTTAACATCTAGAAAATAACTTGCTGGGATTTTGACTGGGATTATATTGAATCTATAGATCAAGTTGGGAAGAACTAACATCTTGACAATACTGAGTCTTCCTGTCCATAAACATGGAATGTCTCCTCATTTATTTCGTTTCTTATTTCTTTCATCAAGTTGTTGCCTTCCTCATTTAGGTCTTATTCATATTTTGTTAGACTTCTATCTAAGTATTTCATTTTTGAGGATACTAATGTAAATGGTACTGGGTTTTTAGTTTCAAATTTTACTTGTTCATTGATGGTATATAGGAAAGCAATTGACTGGTACATATTAACTTTGTATCCTACAACCTTACAATAATTGCTTATTAGTTCCAAGAGGATTGTTTTGTTGTTGTTGTTGTTGTTGTTGTTTTGGTTTTTGTCAATTTTTTGAATATTCTACATAGGTAATTATATTATTTGTGAATAAAGACAATATTTCTTCCTTCTTAAACTTTATACCTTTTATTTCTTTTTCTTATCTTATTGTATTAGTAATGAAATTCTTCATTACTTCCTCTATCCCTTTTGATTTCTAAAGACCAATTTGGTGAGGAAACAACTGCAATTATTTAGCTCTTGATATAAGAGAAGCAAAATCTAAAATTTCAGAACTTAAGTTTTTTGTAGTTCTTATTGTCCAAAAATATTTCTAACATCACATTAAATAGAAAGTTACACTGAGACCTAGTTATAAATAAGATAAATAGATGGATGTCAGGCATGAGTTTGTTCACCATAACCACAAATTGAGAACTTCTGGGATAGTAAATATATAGCATGAAGGTTGTCAGTTCCCATCCTGAAGTCATGTTAATCAACCTCATCACTCTTAGCTGCTGAGTTTAGACAAGGCTTCTGCACAATGTTCCCAGCAGCACCATCCCCTAGGTCAAGGTAGGCTTGTGGAATGAAATTATTTACCATCCTTGAAGTACAACAAAAAGAGTGTACAAAATAAATTGCTACTCTTAATTCTCAGGATGTACTTCAACCAGAATAAGATGAAATATGGAAGAGTTATAAAGTAGAGCACCTTTTTTCCCCTGGATTTTAAAATTATGGAGACTGCTGCAGCTATTGCATTAAAATCTTCTGATTTTCTTTCCTGTCCTAACTGATGATAAGAAGTGAAAATAATCCCAACCTGAAAGTAGTAAGAGCAATAAATTAGCTACGTAGAAAGTATACATATAATGGATAAATGGTTTTTCCTAACGGCACATGTAATGGCATTGGGTAACGTTATCTTAAGCCATGTTAAATCCCTGAGCACTGTAGATCATTCTGAGCAGAGCTAAAGTGACGTTCCCATTTATTTTTCTTCTCAGGTTTCTATGGAAACACCTTTTGAGGTGGCCTTTGTCAAAAGAGAATATTTTGTTTTATTTTTAAATAAAACAGTAAATGCTATTATCTGTGCAAAACAAAGATTCTTTATAGATTTCTGAACCGGGGCTAATATATGATTTCATCACTTGCCTGTCTCCCAAGAAAGCCAAAGCCATAGAGCTAACACTATTTAGGGTTTGCATACATGCATTTAAGAAGAAAATTATTTCTCATTCTTCAGTTCAGAAAATATTTTATTATACTTATGAAGCTACTCTATGATTTCACGCAAAATCCCAGATAATACACATTTTTAAGGCATGGCAAATTTCACAAACCCTGATTACATTTTCAGTTCAATTAACTTTTACTTTTAGTGGTTCTTATTTATTCTTAACATGAAATTTATCTTTAACAAAAACAGAGCAAAACATACATATGCACCCAGCTGTCTGCCCCAGCTATAAAAATAAGGTCCTTTTCTAGCAGTATGAACTGAGCACCTATGTAAAGTAGGCTAATTCTCTGAAAAATAGCACTTCAGAATAAAGTGCTTATGTGCATTCAAAATTTTACTTCCTAAAATTTCAAATTTGAATGAAGAAGTCTGTGACTACCTTATCCAAAACATTTATGTATTTTTAGATTTAATCATATCCAGTATCAGCCTTGCTCTGTCCTCCCTAAAGAGATCTTGTTGGTCAGTCTACAAGCTGCATATCTCTATCTTTCTGATCACTTTAGTTGTCTTTTTCCTGAAGTCTATTTACTAGACTTGATTATAATATCTCAGATGCAAATGGACAGTTGCTTTAACCAACAGTCAGAGCAACTTCTGTTAGAAAAAACAAATGGAGCATGTGGTAAGAGACACAGAAGCTGGTATCTACTTTATTATGTCTAACATTGATAACATCTAAAACTATTCAATCAAAAATAGCAGAATAATTATTTAAATGTATGAAAGTAACACTAGAGGGACACAGATAGATGCATAGAAGATGGCTGCCTTTTAAGTGAAATCAGAGAGAAGGGAAAAGGTTGAATCAGGAAATGCTACTATTTCAAGTTTCTTAGTACTATTGTACTTGCTCAACTGTGCACACATAGTGTTTTGCTAACAATCAAAGACTTAAATTGGCATAGTGAGAATAGAAGAAACTCAACTGCTATTTTTTTTGCCCACACAAACATATATGTTAGGATATGTATCAACTAACCTGCATATTCAATTCATAAATAATACAGGGTTAAATGCAAAATGGATATTCACATTGTCTTCCTCCTCTTGGTTACTGTTTATCTTTTAATTTAAAAATGTCAAATAAGACAATTTTCCTCAAGAAGAAACCTTATAATATCTTTTTCTATGCAGAAAAATATTCGCTTACTCTTCCTTGGATTTTTGTCCCAAGTCACCTCTCATCTATAGCAAGCACCTGTCACTCACCTCCCAATCCCACGGTAACTCATTTTCCACAAAACTGTTTGCCTCCTCAGAGAATTCCAAAGAATTAGGCATAATTTCTCCACATGGCTATATTTACCAATATTTACATTTATTAAATATATATATATATATATTTATTATTCCTCCCAATTAGCTATATTTATTTAAATGCTTTTAAATTAATCCTCACTTTAAACCCTACCATCTTGCTCTAAGAGCCACAGCTGTTTTCCCTTCATCATTTTTGACCAGTGAGGGTGCTTTGTAAAAGTGGCCAATCTCTGACTCATTCCCTGTATGACGTCATGCCTCACTGGTGTGCTCCCTCCATAGCCAGGCATTGTCTGGCCTACTTCTTGGCATCCTCAAAGCCTCTGCTCCTACAGCACTGACCTATAGCTCCTGTGACAGTGTCTTCAGTTCTCTGTTGAGGGCTGTGCCTCTGGATAATTTGACTTGTCACCCGTCCATTGTGACCTCACAGTCGGTAGTGATAAAGAATCAAAATAAATTAACCTCAGCCACTGCGTGCTGCAGTATATTGTCCAGAACTTGTTCATAATTCCTTCTTTTCATAAAATTTGAAGCAAAATGACACCAGCAGAGCAAACCACTTCACCTTTATCGCCACGGCTAAAAATACATGTCCCAAATGTAGGTTTAAAATTGAGAACCTAAACTTTCAACTGGGATGGTTGAAAGTTTTGACACAATAATGAGTTCTAAAATTACAGGCTTCATGCATGAGAGGTCAAAATCCTTCATAAAATAACAATTTTTTTTTATTATTACAGAAACATCATGCTGGTGGTCCCCTAAAGTGCAATAAATGAAAAGCCAAATGTATAAAATAAAATATGCATTGTTTTGCAATACAAAAGACTTTTGTTATTTGAAAATCTTTACTTCGAAATTACTTTAGAAAATGAGCTCCCCAACATTTAAGATTTCCCTGTCCATAGACCATTGACCACGCTAACTACTGTGACCAAGAGGATAAAGGACAGAGAATGTTAACTTTATTGTGAAGCATTGCTAGTTGAAGGCACTTAAAAAAATGTCAGTTACCAAAATTAAATCTACACAAAATTTTAAATACATAAGTTATCGTATAAAGCAGAGGTCACAGATTTGTCCAAAAGCAGATAGCTAGTCTTTTTTCTCTTCTTTCCTTCTTTTGTCCTTTTTTTTTGCTTTGTTTTGTTTTTACTTTTTGTTAAAAAAGTAAATGTTAATTTAAAATTTCAGGGATATTACATAAAAAACAGGAGTCCTGGCTTGTTTTCAGAAAAATCCAAGAATCTAGCAACTTATATTTCCACTGGCAATAAGCAGCTAGAGTTGAATAGCTGAGTTCTCTTTTATATGAAGCATTGAATCCCCCAGTTCCTAGGGGACCCTTCATACACTATTGCACACCAGATCAAGCCAAATTCACTCATTTAAATTACCTGCTTACTGTATAGGCATTTATTTGATTTGTGAACACTAATTTCCTAAATAAACTAGTTATGGTGCTCAGTTAGTTATGGTACTCACAGACCTTAATCTTAATAATTACACAAAGTTTTTTTTGTGTGTAATTTTGTGTAAAAAAGGAATCTTGTTTAATGGCTAGTTACTTTTCATCAATAAATAGTAATTTATGTTTAAATTAATAGTGACAGAACTAGAGTTCTTACGTATAGTAAAAATAAATAAATAAACAAATAAATAAATTGAGCTTTTGTGTTAAAAACTGAAACTAGCCAAACAGTATTTTCCCCTGTTTTACACAGTGTATATACAGTTGACCTTTGAACAACAAAAGTTTGAACTGCGCAGGTTCACTTATATGCAGATGTTTTTCAATAAATATTGCAAATGCATTTTCCTTACGATTTTCTTGTAACATTGTCTTTTCTCTAGCTTACTTTATTGTAAAAATACAATATAAAATACAAGTAACGAACAAAATATTTGTTAATCGACTGTTTATGTTATCAGTAAGGCTTTCAGTCAATAGAATGCTATCAGTAAAGTTTTTGGAGAGTTAAAGTTATAAATGGATTTTCTACTGTGTAGGGGTGTCAGCACTCCTAACCTCCTCTTTGTTCAAGGGTCAACTGTAGTGTGTATTAGTCTTTTAGGACTGCCATAACAAATTACCATAAACTTGGTATCTTAAAAGAACAGAAATGTATTCTCTCACAGCTCTGGAGACTAGAAATCTGAAATAAAGGAGCTGGCAGAGCCATGCTCCCTGGAAGGCTCTGTGGGAGACCCTTCTTTGCACCTTACAGATTCCGGTGGTTCCTGGTTTCCTTGGTTTGTGGCCGCAGAACTCCAATCTCTGCCTTTGTCTTCCCCTCACTATGTCTGTATTTCTGTGTTCTTTCTCTTCTAAGTACACCAGTCATTGGATTTCAGGCCAAATCTAAATCCAGACCATGTCACCTTGAGGTCCTTAACTTAATTACATCTGCAAAGACCCTATTTCCAAGTAAGGTCACATTTCTAAGAATGGGGAGAGGGGGAAAGGGGTTAGGACTTGGACATCTCTTTTTGTTTTTTGTTTTTTTCCTGTGGGAGTCGAATCAGCAGCCTTGCTGTTAAAAGTGCATGCTCTATCCACTGAACCATCTGGGTGGCAGCTCAGCTCAAGGTGCTGAGTTCAGTCTTAGTTGCTGGTGGGCGTAACCCACAATCGATCAAGCAATCTTGTCATTAGGAGAATGTGCTCTCACCAGCTAAGCCATCCTGCCACCTGTTGGCAGCTCAGCAGCAGCTCAGCTTGGGCGCAGCTCGGGTGAAGCTCACTGGCCCATGTGGGAATCGAACCAGCGACCCTGCTACCGAGAGCTCGCGCTCTTAAGCAAACTCTTAACCAACTGAGCCACTCAGCCGGCCCTACATCTCTTTATTTAAGAGATACAATTCACCTAACTACAGACTAATTTTTCACAGATTGAAAAAAAGTTGTGGCCTATTTTGGTTTAAGTATTTAAGCTCTAGTCACTTTCCAATTTATATTCACATATTTAATAAATTCAGGCTATAAATATGACATTTTCTTTTGGTTTCAACACTAGAATCTTTGCTGAATTATAATTAGTTGCATCTAATAAGCCAGTTCTAAGCCACAAGACTAAACTGAAGTAAAGGAACTCTTATAGTTTAAACCACAGTTTCTAATTCAGAGCAGTTACCAGGATTTCTCAAGATGGGTGCATGGCCCCTGCAATAGATGTTGAACAAGCTAATGCAACTTTGGCTTCGTGAGAATCAACCATTAAGTATTCAAAACTTTTGAAAGCTAGTAGTAGCTTAAAATTGACCATAGTGGGAGTATTTATACCACAAATTTGGAAAATCCTACAAATCAGGAGAGCCTCCTATTAAATAGTTACCAGCACACAACTGTCTGCACATTATCAAGTGGTTCATGAGTGGTTTGGCAGTTTGGTTTGGTAGAAAAAGCAGTTATTTAATTTTGCTGACCTACATTTCATAAATGCAAAATGCAAGGTAATTATTACCATCCCCAAAATATTGTTGCTTCTAAGTCACCATTATTTCCTTCAATGATGTTCAAGAGCAGCAAAGGTAGCTACAAAGTTAACGAGGTGAATTAGTTTCACTCAGCTTATAAATTTTCACATCATTTGCATAAAGCCAGCATTTTAAATTGTTATCATAGTGTTGTACTGTGTTTACAAAAATCGATCAGTAACTCAAAGTAATTCAGACATGCATAAAAGTAATGACAAAAAGGGTAACAGGAAGGTTTCAGTTATTCTTAAAATACATATTTTTCAGAATATCATTATATATGAACAGTATTCCAGTGCAAATGTAGAAATTGAATGTGTGTGTTCTGATAACGATTCTATGAATATCATGATTATTTGCAAATAACAAACACAACTACAAATATCTAAAAAGTGGACTTTATTAGCCAAGAGATCTAGTCACCACTATCCTTCAGGGTATTATCTGTGGAGACTATGTGAAATAATAATGAGGTAAAGAAGCTTTCTCATTTTTAAACACAGCACAGTGACTTTTCTAATAAATGATTTACATTTTACCAGAATTAATGCATAATCATATTTCCAGCATGAAATTGATTAACTTTGTTATCAACTTTGGTTACCTTTGTTAATTAATTTTGTCAATCATGTTAGGGTAATGGGTCCAAAACAATAAATGCATCGTTCACAGTTGTACTCCTCATAAGAGAAAGAGGTAGATGCCCTGTTATTACCGATGTACTTGTTAAATTGGCCACAAAGTTAACAAGTGTCATATTCGCAGGGAAAAGCAGAAAGAGCTCCAGGTAAATTCCTTTTATCAAACGGAACGATGAGATGTTATTTGATATCATTACATACAACATGGCGGAGCAAATGCTGTGACATGCTCGTTGTAAGGAGAACTGACTCTGGGTTGTGAACACGCAATGTGATATATAGATGATGTATTACAGAATTGTACACCTGAAACGAGTGTAACTTTACAAACTATTGCCACCCCTATAAACTTTAATTAAAAAAAGAAATTAAAAAAAAAAGAAAATGTGCAATTGGATCAGAACTGACACTGCAAGCCGTGTGTGTGTGTGTGTGTGTGTGTGTGTGTGTGTGTGTGTGTGTGTGTCTGTGTCTGTGTGTGTGTGTGTCTGTGTGTGTGGACAGGAAGGAGCATTGCTGGACAAGTAAAGACACTGCACCCAAATGCCAGGCCACATACTGCCTTATTCGTAAGAGAACTGTTAGCTGGTCAACAAGCTGCCTCCTCATCCTGACTCAGTATCGAAGGAAATAATTTAAATTGTAAATATGGTCTAATTAATTCAACAAACTTTTATTGTATCCGACAGGCACTGATTTGGGAGGCAGGGAATAAATCAGTGATGAAAGCACACAAAATATCCTGTCTCATTTTGGTGTGTGTGTGGGTGTGTGAAGAGAAATAGACAATAAACAAAATAAGAAATGAATTAGATAGTTGGTATCTGAGAGTTTTTGCCCTACAGAAATGACAGTTTCATATAGTTCAACTTAGTATTTTAGAAGATGATAAATACCATGGATATAAATAAAGCAGGGCCGAGGGAGAGAGAGTTTGGGGATGGAGTGGGGGTGGAGGAAAAAGCAGTGGAAAGCGAGGAAAGGCTTCACTGGTATAACCTTCTCAGTGATCTGCACAGAGAAACTAACAGCCTGAACTGATCACCTCATGAGCAAAAAGGCACAATTTTGATACTGAGATCGGGATACAGGAATTTCTTGAGAAGACGATGGGGTAGGACAAGCAACTTGACTACCAAGAGTCTAATGGTGGCCAGAAAAAAAAAAAACTTGGGTTATTTTAAAACCAAATCTTAAATCCTTCAACAGGACATGGATTTAAATCTATGTACTACCTAAAGAGTAGATTGGAAAACCATTGGCTACATCTCCCACATTGAAGCTTTTAGAGTTGGTGTGTTAACCTTGCCTACTTAGTATCTTTCAGAATGTTCAAAGTAAACGTTAGTGGAAAATGTCTTCATATTTCTGAATCCATATGCATTCTGAAAATATATAACTGTATGATAGTGCCAACAAACATTTACTGTTATTTCCAAGAACCTATAATTATGGTGAAAGAATTTCCAATTTAGTAGCAATAAAGACAAAGAAAAGGAACCACTTGCATATAGAACATGACCTATGGCTGCAGCCTTCATACTGAATAAATACATCCAAATAAAAGGTTATAAAAAGCATCATCCCTCTCACAGATACAATAAAGGAAGCAGTACAGTGCCTGGTTAAGGGCTCAGGCACCAATATCTAGGTTTGAGTCCAATTTTAACAGCCGCATGGCCTTGAACAAGTTACTTAACCCTTCCAACCCTCAATTTCCATCTGGGAATGATCATAATGATGCCAACCACATAGGGTTAATGTGACTATCACATTGGTTAATATATGTAAAAAACTTAATGCCTCGTACACAACAAAGTGCCTTAATGCCCGGTATACAATAAGGACTATTAAGTAATAAGACCTCCCAGGTTGTGATGACTTAATGGATTTGGAGACATACAATCAATGAGAAGCAATATACAAGGACAGACAATTAAGTTCGCGAACTTGCCACCGTGTGCTTACATTGGCAGCACTGTACAAACAGCTCACTAAGGTTTCATAACCTTGGTGTATCAGTGTCTCACAGCTGTGTTCATGTCATCATGTCGACAAATATTCGTCGAATTGTTTGTCAAAATCATCAGGTGACTGTGAGAAGCATAGCAGACCAAATAAACATTGATAGGGAAACAGTTAGGAAAATCTTAACTGAAAATCTTGGCATGAGAAAGGTGTGTGCAAAAGTGGTCTCGAAGGAGCTCTTGCATCACGACAATGCAACAGCTCACACGCCACTGTCTGTGGGGGAGTTTTTAGCCAGTAAATAAATAACTATTGGAACACCCTCCTTACTCACCTGATCTGGCCCCCAATGACTTTTCTTTACCCAAAGATAAAGGAAATATTGAAAGAAAGACATTGATGGCACTCAGGACATCAAGGGTAACATGACAACAGCTCTGATGGCCATTCCAGAAAAAAAGTTCCAAAATTGCTTTGAAGGGTGGACTAGGCACTGGCGTCAGTGCATAGCTTCCCAAGGGGAGTACTTCGAAGGTGACCATAGTGATATTCAGCAATGAGGTATGTAGTATTTTTTTCTAAGATGAGTGCACAAATCATCTTAGAAAAAGCACACTGGCAGTGCGTGCTTACTGATAGGCTTGAAGGCCCTAGGTCCTCACTCTGCCAGATCTCAAAGGGTTTCAATCTGTAGCCTGCAACACTGCCCCCAGGCAAAACTGCTATCCTGTCCTTAAAAGCCTTGAAACCTGGCATTGACTTGGTCTCCTTATAAATGAAAGTCCTTTCAGGCATTTTTTTCCAGAATAGAAAGGTTTTATCCATATTGAATATTTGCACTGGGAAGTAATTTTCATCCACAATCAGTTTACCTAGAGTTTTCAAAAATTCTTCAGCTGCCTTCACATCAGCACTCACTTTTACATTATATGAAGAATAACAATTCTTGAATCATTGAAACCACCCAGAACTAGCAGTAAATTCAACATTGTAGTTGGGTCCAGCTCGTTCTTTCAAAAATGCAAACAAACTACTTGCTTGGCCACGATTTTCATGGTGCTGAGAGACATACACTTCTGTGTGTGGTCTTCAATCCAAGTCATTAGAAGTTTCCCCATGTCTGATACAGACACTTCTCTAGTTTTTGTTAGTCTCATTGCCTTCAATGAAGCAGATCCTTTAACAGCTTTTGTCACTCTGCTCTTGTTCTTCAAAATTGTAGCTATAGTGGGATGGACATACCTGACGAGAAATAACCATCACTGATTTTCCACCTTCATAGTCCTAAATCAATTTTTTTTTTAAAGATTGTATTGGGAAATCGGGGAAGGGGAACAGACAAGTAGCTGTCCTTTTGTTTTTCAGTCTAGTTGTGGAGGATGTCACTTCACTGGCCCATGTTGGTATTATCATTGTGCTCTTCCCAAGTGAGGCAGTCGCTCACCAGTCATTGGACTGCCGCTCATGGCGGCACACGGAAGCTCACGAAAGCTCACACTGGCTGCCAGCTGCTCATGGTAGCTCACGGCAGCCTACACTAATGCCGGAAACTCACGGCACCCCAGCTCCAGGTTGAGCTGTCGTCCACCATCTTAGCTGTAGAGGGCACAGCGTCACTGGCCCACATGTGGGATCCAAACTGGGCCCCTGCTGCTCAGAGCCAGCGTCCCAAGCCTACTCCCAACCAACACACCACTTGGCCAGCCCTTGAATCAATTTTAATTCTCTTTCAAGGTCGATCACTCAACATGGCCTTTTACTGATATTAGCCATGGATTTTGCATGCTTAGTGGTCATGATGAACAAAACAAGATTAAATCAAGCAGAAGAGAAAATAATGCAATCAAGAGACAATAAACCAAGAGGTGTGAGTCAGCTGCCAGTGTAACACAGCATACTATTTTATAGCAAACAATTTTTTTCTAAGTAGAAAGAGTAGACTCTAAAATAATGATAAAAAGTATAGTAAATACATAAACCAGCAACACAGTTGCTTATTATCATTATTACATAATTGTACATGCTATACTTTTATACAACTGGCAGCAGGTAGGTTCGTTTACACCAGCATCACTACAAACACATGAGTAGCATGCTGTGCTACTATGTTATGGCTGCAAAGTCACTAGATCACAGGAATTTTTCAGCTCCTTTATATTCTTATGAGAGCACCATCGTATATGTCGTACATCATTGACCAAAACATCAGTATGTGATGCAACTGTAACAGTAGAGTATGAGCCGTGGAGCCAGGATTCCTAGCTCCATCATATAAAAGCTGTGTCTCAATGTTTTCTGTGCCTCAGTTTCCTCTTCTAAAAGTGGAGATGATACTAGCAACCTATCATACAGGATTGTAAGAGTTAAATGTATTAATGTATATAAAATGCTTAAAGAGCATTAAGCATTGGTAATTATAGCCATTTTTTTTTTTTTACAAATAGAATCCTTCCCTCCCTCTTTCCAAAAACGTTTTTAGGTGGCATAGACAAAATACAGTTCCAAAGGCTAAAATACAATTAATACCTGGGATAATCACAATGATGTGTAGACTATGGATAAGAAAAATAATAAAAGCCAAGGATGAAATCAGCACATGAAATGAAGAAAGTCCCATATACCTGACAGAATCAGGGAGCAGTCTGGCTCTATAAACCCTGTAAAGCAGCCCTGTCTAATGAGCACCTTTGAAATATTGCTGCAGCAGACTTTCCTCAACCTGTCCCACTATTTGGCAAAAAAATGCTGGCAAAAATTAGTAGTACTTAAGTCAAATATTTCTTCATCTTTCTTACCCTCTTCAGAATGAATGTACACAATGGAGAAGCATTTAAATTACTCATGTTCCTAAGGGACCTCTGCTCTTTAGTGATTGGCTGCAGTTTATCAAGCAGGTGCTGGCAGTGATTGGGTAGGCTGGGTTGGAATGAAAGGAATATTTCATTTCTACTTCATTTCTAGGACTTCTTGTCATCATGTAGGACCAACTGAATATGAAGTCATGGGACTGGAAGAAATGCAGAATAATGAGCATCCAAACTTAACATCTCTCAACATTTTCCTTTGCAAAATAAGGAAGAGAAACACTTAAAGGTACTGTGTGTGATCCACCAGTAAAGACAAAGAGTTTTAAAATTTTATAAAGCCTTGACTATTTCCATTGTGCTAACTCAAAGAATCTTCAAAGGCTATAACATATTTGCTTCCAGAATTATAATTCTCTGATC
>NW_017732593.1:243775-248632 GCF_001890085.2 Hipposideros armiger
CAGAAATTGATCAGTTAAAATAATTTCATCATGTATGGTTTTGAATTAGTTATTTTTTTCTTTTCTTTTTTTAAATTAGTTTCATGTGTACAAAGCAAGATAATAGACATTTCACCCCTCACCAAGTGATGACCACTTCATGAATGGTATAGATGCCTGACCACTGCGCTGTACACCTGAAGCTGAAGCTGAATAATATTGTATGCCAATTATAATTTAATGTGTATATAGTCATGGGATATGGAGTACAGCATAGAGAATAGAGTCAATGGAATTGTAATAGATATATACGATGTCAGAGGGGCAATAGATTGGGGAAAGGGGGTTATCACTTTGAATTAGTTATTGATGTCATATGCTTATAATGGAAATCAGGTTGCCAATTCTGGATTTTTTTATTGATTCATGGGCATACTGAAAAAACTATTTTTTTATAAAAATTCTCAGAGGTAGCTTACATATGCTAACATTAAAGAAAAGTTTGGTTTAGGAACAAAACTTTTAGGAGGTTTCTTTGGAATTAATAACAACAATAAACACTCGTGTTTACCAGTACACCATAAATGAAACACATCCTTAATATAACTTTGCTTGTTGAAAATTTGTTTCTCAATTTTTAGATTGTGGTAAAATATATATAACATAATATTAGCATTTTAACCATTTTTAAGTGAACAACTCAGTGGCATTAATCATATTCACAATGTTGGGCAACTGTCATCACTATTTCTCAAACTTTTTCATTGCCCAAAGTAGAAACTCTATAACCATTAAGTAATAATGCCCTATCCCTCCTCCTGTCCTCTCCAATCTCTGATAACCTCTAATCTAATGTCTGGCTCTATGAATTTGTCTATTCTAGAAATTTCATGAAAGTGCAGTCATACAGTATTTGTCTTTTTGTTTGGCCTATTTCACAGAGCATAATGTTTTCAACATTCATCCATGTCATATAATGTATAAGAACCTCATCCTTTCTTATGGCTGAGTAATATTCCATTCCAACTACGTACCACATTTTGTTTATCCATTCATCTGTTGACAGGCATTTAGGGTGTTTCCACCCATTGACTATTGTGAATAAGACTGCAATGAACACTGGCATACAAATATCTGTTTGAGTCCCTACTTTCAATTCTTAGAGTATATACTTAGAGGTGGAATTGATGAGTCACATGGTAATTCTATGTTTAACTTGTTGAAAAACACTAAACCATTTTCCACAGTGACTATAACACTTTACATTTCCATTAGAGTTGCACAAGGGTTCCAATTTCTCTACATCCTCACCAATATTTATTTTTTATGTTTTAAAATTATTACTATTATAGTCATTATAGTGGGTGTGAAGTGGTACCTTATTGTGGTTTTCATTTGCATTTCCCTAATGATTAATGATGCTGAGCATCTTTTCCTGTGTGTATTTATCATTTATATCTTTTCTTTGGAGAAATGTCTACTTAAGTCTTTTGTCTATTTTTAAATTGATTTGTCTTTTTGTTACTGAATTTTAGGAGTTTTTTTTATATATTCAGGGACATTAAACCTTTACTGTATATATGATTTGTAAATATTTTCTCCTATTCTGTAAGTTGTCTTTTCACTTTCTTAATAATGTAACTTTGCCTTTTCAAGAATAGTATTTAGATTTTTCCTCTTTGAAATAAAAGAGGATACAAAATACTTATCATAACATTTATTGAAAATGCTAAAAAGAAATAAATTTTCCTCTCAACTCATTCATTATTCTTAATGTGGAATAAATTAATTAACCTTGTTTCTTGTATGTATAAATAACAGCTGGTTTTAATTAGAGCTATTTCTACAATAGTTTTTCAGAGTAAAAATATGACATTAGAGGAAAAAATGAACATTTGTTTCATTTATGGAATACTTTCCTCACCTATGCCTGAGGCATCATTTTCTTTATTGGAGTTAGGTAGTATTAATTAGAAGAGACTCTACTATATTGGAGGAGATAATTTATAAGGTTTAGTTAAAAGAGAATATGTTAAATCAGCAAATTTAAAAGAATATGCATAGGTTCATAATATATTGTGGAAAAAGGGAAAAGATAAAGAAATTGAGGAGTATCCTCATTCTTGGGACCACAAAAGTCAGATGAGCCAAGAACACAGTTGGAATTTACCCAAATGCACAGAGCCACAGAGCATATAACTGAGATGAAACTGTGCAAGCTCTATTCCTGTTTTTTTTTCAATATGAAACTTCCTCCTCATATTAATGATATTATGAATGAGAAGGGCCACAAATATTTGTAGCTGAAAGGAATCAGAGATGGAGATAGCTCCATATATTAGGAAAAGGACTAAGGAGGAGTTTAAAGACTAGAAACAATGAAGAGGATCTTGACTGTAGACAAAAGGGATTATACTGAGCTTGAGTGCTAAAGTGCTTCATCTTTATTAGAAAATCTTAAATAAAATGGTTTTGTAAATATGGAGAAAAGAGTTAGCCATGGAGTATTGTAAATTACATTAGGAAAGCAAACCCGTGAAACAGAGTTGGTGAAATGTTATGAAAGCCTTTATAATATTATTTCAAAATCAGTCTCTTCTCAGTGAGTTGTGAGAAAATTGAAAATGCAACTAGGCTTGATAAAATCACTGATCCCTAGAGCCTTCAATCATCCCTGAATACAATGTATCCCTGAAAAGTGGACAATGTGATAGTATCCTAATAACATTGTCACTAGAAAAATGAACATAGCTGAATCTGACAATTTGCCACAGCTTTTAAAATTAAAGAAGTGTTGGAGATCCAAGATGGTGGAGCATATAAACACTGCCTGCTTCCTTCCATGAACACATTAAAATTACAACTAAATTATAAAACAATTAAACTGGAGAACCTTGTGAAATCTGGCTGAACAGAAGTTTTATAACTGAGGATATAAAGAAGAAGCCACGTAGAAAATGGTAGAAGGGGCGGAGACATGAAACGGGCAACCCCAAACCTCCATGAAACAGTTGATAACTGGGATGGATATCTCAGCCACAGAGGTACCCCCCAGAGGAGTGAGGGACCCAAGGCCACATTTGCCTCCCCAGCCTACAATTTTGGTCCCAGGAAGAGGGTTCCCCAAAACATCTGGCTGTGAGAAACAGTGGGTATTCTGACCATCCATGTGGGATGCAAGGCTGTGGGAAACCCAGACATCCTCTTAAACAGCCTGCGCACAGACTCTGTCACTTGTGGGCACTCACCCTGGGTGGAGGGACAGTAACTTAGGGGATGTCAAAGACATACGAAGAGCAGACTGAGGTGTGTAGCTTCAAAGAGAGTACTGGAGGACAGTTGCCATTTTCCCTTGTGGGGTCCTCCTTCTGTGCAGCCAGCAGGTGAGTGCCATCTTTCCCATGGTGAGCCCATTCCCATAGGCCAAATATGAATCTGATTGGCCTGGTGAGCTCCATTGCTCCATCCTGATGACTCCCTGAAACCCCCACCCTACCCAAATCACCCAACACCAGAAGCACTTTGTCAGCAAGCAGCCAACTCTGCCCACACTGCATTCTTTCTTGGAAAACTATTAGAGTCCACACTCCCTGGTGGGCAGTGACGGGCCTTGGTGTACTCTAAGATATGCTGGTAGCTCCAGGCTCAGCACTGACACCAAACCAGAATCTACATTAACCTGGTAGCCACAACTCTTCCCACTGTAGTGATGCCCTGAGACCCCCACACACACCCAACTCTGTACCACATAAGCTTTATCAGCAGCTGAACCTTAAGGGAGCCAGCAGGTGGCAGCAGGTCTCAGGGTGTCCTGGCATTCTGCTAAGCTACCACAGGCCCAGTCCTCAGTTCACAGCATGGCCTCTCCCATGTGCCTCCAGGGTTAGCATAGGATGTAAACAACCATGGATAGCTTTGTAGCTACTACCAGGTAATCCATGGCCGGTCACTAGCAATAGGTACACCAGAGCCCCTCGCAAGAGGCCCCAGAACCAACATACTTGGAAGATGGCTTCAAACCACAGCAGAGAACTGCCCAATTACCTCCACCAGTGACACACCAAAGGGTGATCTCAAGGCCCCAGAGCCCACTGTGGTGAATCCCACTCAGTGTGGTAAGCCCCCCTCATAGCAGCTGGTAAGCTGTGGATGTGGCCAAACCCCACAATCATCCTGAGGGTCAATCCCACCCACTGACATGCCAGTACCAATCAAGACTCACCTATGACAGGAGGGCACACACAATCCACACAAGGGACAGGTCTAGAGCATCCAGAGCAAGTGACCAGGAGACTGAGCCAGGGCCCCACAGGGCACCTGCTATATAAGGCAACCCAGCCAAGACTGGGAGGCATGGCAGATTTACTTAATACTTAGAAACAAACAAAGAGGCAGCAAAAATGAGAAAACAAAAAAATATGTCCAAATGTAAGAACAGGAGAAAACTCCAGAAAAAGAACTAAATGAAATAGAGGTAAGCAACCTACCAGATACAGAGTTCAAAACAATTATTATAAGGATGCTCAAGGAATTTAGTGAGAACTTCATAAAAGAGATAGCAAGTATAAAAAAGGACACAGAAACCATAAAAAAGAACCAGTCAGTGAAGAATACAATAACTGAAATGAAGAATGCACTAGAAGGAATCACCAGCAGACTAGATGAAGCAGAGGATCAATTTAGCAATTTGGAAGACAAGTTAGCAAAAAAAAAAAAAAAAAACAGAAAAAGCAAAAGGAAAAAAAGAATTTTTAAAAAATGAGAATAGTTGAAGAGACCTCTGGGACAACATCCAGTGTAACAACATTAGCATCATAGGAGTATCAGAAGGAGAAAAGAGAAAGCAAGGAATTGAGAACTTATTTGAAGGAAAACGAC
>NW_017732593.1:248638-293944 GCF_001890085.2 Hipposideros armiger
TAGAAGGAATCACCAGCAGACTAGATGAAGCAGAGGATCAATTTAGCAAAAAAAAAAAAAAAAAAAAAAAACCACCCAATCAGCACAGAAAAAAAATAAATAAATAATCTAAAAAAATGAGGCTAGTTTAAGAGACCTCCAGGACAACATCCAGTGTAACAACATTAGCATCATAGGAGTATCAGAAGGAGAAAAGAGAAAGCAAGGAATTGAGAACTTATTTGAAGGAAAACGACTGAAACTTTCCTAACTTGGTGAAGGAAACAGGCATCCAAGAAGTGCAAAGACTCTCAAACAGGATGAACCCCAACAGGCCCACACCAAGACACATTATAATTAGAATGGTGAAGATTAAAGACAAAAAGAGAATCCTAAAAGCAGCAAGAGAAAGGCAACTAGTAACTTATAAGGGAGTTCCCATAAGACTGTCAGCTGATTTCAACAGAAAATTTGCAGGCCAGAAAGAACTGGCACAAAATATTTAATGTGATGAAAACAAGGACCTACAACCAAAACTACTCAACCAAGCAAAGCTATCATTCAGAATCAAAGGACAGATAAAGAGCTTCCCAGACAACAAAAAGCTAAAGATGTTCATCCCTACCAAACCAGTATTACAAAGAATGTTAGAGGGACTTCTTGGAAAAACAAAAACAAAAACAAAACTATGCATAATAAAATGGCAATAGCTACATTTCTATAAACAATTACTTTCAATGTAAATGGATTAAATGCTCCAATCAAAAGACGTAGGAGAGGGGCCGGCCAAGTGGCACATTGGTTAAGAGCTGGCTTGGGACGCCAGTTCTGAGCAGCAGGGCCCTGGTTCGGATCCCACATATGAGGACCAGTGACCCTGCCCTCTACAGCTAAGATGGTGAGCAGCAGCTCGACCTGGAGCTGGGCTGCCTTGAGTCGCCAGTGATGGTGTAGGCTGCAGCCCCTGCTGCAGTGGGCTGCCATAAGCTACCATGTGTGGCTGGCAGCCAGTGTGAGCGGCCGGCAGCTGGTGTGAGCTGCCAAGAGCCTCTCTGAGTGGCCATCCAGAGGCCGGCGACAAATCTGCCTCATCCGGGAAGAGCGCAATGATAATACCAACATGGGCCAGTGAAGCAACGTCCTCAACAACTAGACTGAAGAACAAAAGGACAGCAACTTGTCTGTTCCCCTCCCCCCTGATTCCCAACGCTGTTCCCCTCCCCCAATTCCCCAATAAAATCTTAAAAAAAAAAAGACCTAGGAGAGCTGACTGGATAAGAAAACAAAATCCTTACATATGCTGCCTACAAGAGAATCATTTCAGATTGAATGACACACAGAGATGGAAAGTAAAGGGATATAAAAAGATATTGCAGAAAAATGGAAACAAAAAAAAAAAGAAGAAAAGAAAAAGGTGGGGTACCAATACTCATACGAGACAAAATAGACTTTAAAACAAGACTATAACAAGAGACAAAGAAAGACCCAGTAATCCTACTTCAGGGTATTTATGTAAGGAAACCCAAACACTACTTGGAGGGGATATGTACATCCATATGTTCATTGCAGCACTGTTTACAATGGCCAACATGTGGAGGCAGCCTGGCTGTCTGTCAATGGAAGAATGGATAAAGAGGAGGTGATACATATATACAATGAAATATTGCTTGGCCATGGAAGGGAATTCTCGCCGCTTGCGGTGGCATGGATGGACCTAGAGGGAATTATGGTGAGTGGAGTATGTCAGATAGAGAAAGACAGATGCAATGTGATTTCACTTAAATGTGGAATCTAAAGAAAAAAATAAACAAACAAAACAGAAACAAACTCATAGATACAGAGGATATATTGATGGTTGCCAGAATGAAGGGGGGATTGGGTGAGTGAAAAAGGGGAAGGGATTAATAAATACAAATCGGTTGTTACACAGTAATCCTGGGGATGTAGGATATAGCATAAGAATATAGTCAACAATATTGTAATAATTATGTATGGTGTCAGATGGGTACTAGATTTGTTGGGGTGATAGATGAAAGGGGGTTTGGGGGGAAGAGTGAAAAAGGTGAGGGGATTAAGAAGTACAAACTGGTAGGTACAAAATATTCATGGGGATGTAAAGTAAAGCACAGGGATTATAGTCAATAATATAGTAATAGCTATGTATAGTGCCAGGTGGGTACTAGACTTACCGGGGCATCATTTCTTAATTATACAAATATCTTACCATTATGCTGTACACCTGAAATATAACGTAATATTGAATATCAACTGTAATTGAAAAATTAAAAAGAGGGGAGGAAAGGTGAAGGGGAATAAGAGGTCCAAATTCCCAGATATAAAACAAGTAAGTCATGGGGATGTAATGTACAGCATAGAGCATATAGTGAATATTGTGATAGTGTGTTATGATGTCAGATGGTTATTGGACTTATCATGGTGATCACTTTTTCAGTATATAATGTTGAGTAACTATGGTGTACACCTGAAACTGACATAATGTTGTATGTTAGCTATATTTTTAATAAAAATCTTTAAAAAATAAAAGAAATTTTTTAAAAATTGGAGAAGTGTTTTCTAGGGAATGTACCTTTGAAAATGTTCTTTTCTATATCGAATGAAGGAATCATCCCGCTTAAATAATTCTCTAAAATAGATGTAAGGTATCTGTCAAATTTTGCTACAGCTAATGGTAGGATAAGAAATCATAAATATCTAACATTTTATTCTTTAGGGGTCCTCAGGGCAAAGGAGCATGCACATTCCAGGCAAATATGCTCATGGTAAAAATCCCTGTATGATTAAAAAAATATAGCTACCCCAAAGAGTGGAAGCAGGATGTTAGCAATCCAGCAGGGTCTGAGCCCAGCTAAGCCAGTCAAAATGTCTTGTTACAAATATGCACGAATGTGGCAAATATGCATGTCATCTTAAATAATAAACACCAATGTATCCCAAATACACGGATTTTCAAGTCTCACTCTGTGAGAGGAGGGAGAATATTTACACAAACTTGTGTAATCACCAATAAGACATGGGATAAACCCAGCAACTCAATTCAAATTCCTTGCTTGTGTGTGTGATTAAACACAGCCATTCTGCCCCACCACTGCATCCCTGCAGTGTTGTGTTGCCCCAGTACTCATTTTGTGTTTACTGCATATCAGTGCTTACTTAATGTTGTTGCTCTGAGATGACAGAGAAAGGCTACATCCTTGTGAGCAGTTGGTGAGTCTTTTCTACCCCCTGAAATGCAGGCTAGTTTGGAGACAAGAAGCTGACTTTTGGAGGATACATCTCTACATCCCACATTACTCATTTTGACTTGAGGGGGTCAAGATTAAGGATACTCCTAGATGCTGGAGAAGAAACATCTAATGACACTCTGAGGCAAAGATTAGTCAAGAACAGTCTGGAGTAGGTCACAGGCTGAGAAGAGATAAGAAGGCAGATTTATGAGCCAGGTTATCAAATTACGCATTCCACCCTCTATCTCTTCCCTGTGTCTCCCTGTGTGTTTGGTAAGCCTAGTTTTAAACACTACTTCCTGGTCTACACCATGCAGGCAGGGGTGTTTTGTCTACTTTATTAAGTGCTGCATCCTCCTATGCTTAAGAACAGTGCCACAAGCACACAGGGTAATTAAGAGATATTTGATAAAGAATGACTGGATTCATCGTGTTATTGGGAAATTAGGGGAAGTTTCTATAGTCATACTTTGGTCCATATTTTAGGGAAACAACTTTCCTCGGACCAGAGGTGGGGGCAGTATTACTGGTCGGAAATCTTCAAGGAAAAAGTCACCTGCAGGAAAGGACTCATGGCTGTAAAATGCAGCCGTTCCTCCCTCTGTGGGATTGTTTTCCATTGCCAGTCTAGAATAATCTGGCTTTGATTTGTTAAAGCAGCTCTGTGTTTGGAGGCAGAGTGAGGACAGCAAGCTGGTGAGCCTTTACACTGCATTATGTAAATGTAATCCATAGCACAGGTCAGGAAAAGAACTGGGGAGGAAAGAAGGGAAGCAGTTTGTTTCATGTTAGTCCCTGTGGGACTCCGAGGACTTGCATCTGTTTCCAGTTCTGATCTAGATTCTAGGGGGAAGTAAAGAGGCACCACATTAGGCTTTTCACATATGCCTTCTCATTTCATCCCACAGTAACTCTGTGAAGATAAACAAGGTGGCATTTTACTAAAAAGAACACTGATGCTGAGAGAGACTGACTAACTTGCTTTAGGTGGTAGAGCTAGAGAATGACGGGGCCTGGATTCAAACTTGGACCTGCTTAACTTCAAGGTTCAACGTTGCTACTCCAGGACTCAATATCTTTAGTATGCCTAATGCCCAAATCTTACACTTTTAACATTTTGACCCTTCATTGCATGATAATGGCCAAATAATTGTTTTAGCATAGGAATGTGCTGTCTCAATTATTATTTTGTGTTTATGTGATGGATGTGGACATGAACCTATGCACCAAGGAAAATTACTGCTGGTGATGAAGGATGAGAAAACAAAACCAAAAATAGACTGTCCAGAGGAGTGAAGAGGCTGCTTTCGGTGTCACGTTCGCCTAGGTTTGATAACTTAATTAACAAACTCTTCTTTTCTTATGTGGTTTCTAAAATGTTTTTGCATAAATTTAGCCTTAGAAAAAAATCCAGAAAGATTTTTCTATGTATCTTTAATCGTCTTTGCTAGCCTGTGAAAAACGTTTTCTGTGTTCATCAAAGATTCATTTTAGGTAGGGCAATATGTCTTGGGGCCATGTGCTTCTTTATATAACTATATTCCTGGATGCTGCTTATTAATACAAGGAAATTCTCCCATGTGAATCATTAAAACAGGGAGGACTTTGTGTAATCTTCCAGTGGGTCCCCATTTCACAGTTTATTTGTTTCCATCCAATCTGTTTCTTCCCTATGCATGGCTCCTATCCTCTATTTTCTTTCTTTTTTTCCTATCCTCTACTTTCATGTGCTTTAATAACAGAGAAATTATGTAGGGCACTGAATTTTAAAGATATTGAAGGATAAAGCAATTGGGTATATAATAACAATGAGACATTATAAGTAATTGCTGACTCTAGAATAAAAACAATGTTCCAAGAAAGCTAACTTGAAAATGCCACTCCTGATTAATATGAATTTAATTTGGCTATGTATTTGACTCTGTAGTTGCCCAATATCCATGGAAATAAATTTGAGGGTGGGGGCTTGGTGGACATATTTATTGAGGACCTACTGTGTATCAGATGCTGTTGCTAGGAAGTACTTTGTATATGTTAACTCATTATTCCTTATAACAGCTATATGAATTACTTTTATCCTCATTTTATAGCTGAGGAAACTGAGCCTTAGAGAGATTAAGTAATCTGCCCCAAATCACATTATCAGAATATGTCAGAGGTAGGATATGAACCCTGGTGAGTCAGGCTCTAAACATTTGTTTTCTATTTCTATAGGGAAGGACAGTCAATTAATTGCATCTTTGAATTTCATTATCAATAATTATTTGTTAAGCATGGTATCTTTTGAAAATAGCACATTAGTCTCCCCATGTACAACAGAAATGTATAATTAAAAGTAATTTTCTAATATCTCATTTTCTCCCTTCCTTTCTTTTGTCCTCTTTTTAGTTGTATCAAGTTGTTTTTTCTTTTTAAAAATTGTGAAATGTATACAGAGGTGTGTATAAAATGAATATGTATACTTTAAAGGATTATAACCCAATGAATAACCATATATTCAGATTAGGAAAAATAACTTTACCAGCACTTCAGGAGTCCACTGTGAGAACTTCCTTAATCATAATCTTCTCTTTCCCCTACAGAAGTTACCACTCTCTTCTATGTTAATCAATCCTTTGTGTTTCTGTATCATTTTGGTACCCCTCTATTTATCCCTAAACATATTTTATTCAACTTTGAACAAATTATCACAAGAATAAAACTGGTTCCATAGGAAAAATCAATATTGCCACAATTAGAGCAAGGTTCCCAGGAGAAGATAAACTAAACAGAATTTCTGGGACATAGTCTGAAGTCAGCTTCCCCAAACGTTTATAGGGACCCATGGGGAAATTAGTAGACAAGGTGATAGATGAATGTGGGAAATATAGAGTTCATTACAGTTGGACATCTGGCAGACTTGAAGTATATCTAGGGAGAGGACAAATGGAAAAAGTTAGCTATTTTCTACTTCAGGCTCATTGTGGTCACCCCCAGCTCTCAGGAACATATCTCAGAAAAACACGTCTGAGGAGCAACTCAGGTGATCACGCCTGAACCCGGGAGCAGTTTGGAAAAGAAAGTAGCAACTTCATCAGCACATGGTCTGGACAAGGTAAGTACAGAAAGCTCACATGGACATTCTGTCCTAGGGTTAAAAGTAGGCATAGAGGTATCAGAGCATATATTTCAGTTTCTATCCACCACAGAGGAGACAGAGTTTAGAAATTTTGAGTTCTTCCAAGTTATAAAGGCGAGATAAACCCTGTGGGTGGGTGTTCCATTGATATCCTAAAATGGCCACATCTTAGGAATACAACTTAAGTTCCAGGAATAAAATATTTTCCCTAAGATAAGAGCAAAACCTAAATAGACCGTCATTAAGAAAGCATAAAGCCAAATCTGCACAGTCAAGCTAATGTTGCTAGAATAAACCCCAACACTCTTCAAAGGAAGATATCAAAATTCAGTGTCTTTATAACACATTACCTGTAATGTACAGTATACAATCAAAACTATCTAGATAGGTTAATAAATAGAAAAATGTGACACACAGACCAAAGAAAAATCAGTCAGTAAAAAGAGACCAACAGAAACTCCAGAAGTTGTAATTAGCAGATAAGTCCTTTAAAATAACTGTGATGCATATGTTAAAACATATAAATGAAAAAAATTACTGTGGTGGGAGAAGAGCTAAGGAATTTCAGGAGATATTGGGAAACTGCTTAAAAGAATGAAATAAAAATACTAGAACAATACAATATATAAAATAAAAAATAGATTGAAAAGATGAATGGTAGATTTGAAACAACCGAAGAAAAGATCAATGAACTTGAGCATGGGTTGGTAGAAATCATCCAAACAGAAGCATAAAGAAGAGAAAAAAAAGTCCTAGTGACATGTGAGGTATAATCAAGCTATCTAAAGCATATGAACTAGAGTTCCAAAAAGCAAGGAGAGTGAAAATGGGTCAGAAAAGTATTTGAAGAAATACTAACTAAAAATATTCCAATATTTGATCAAAAACAGCAAGCCTCTAACCCAAGTTTAGCAAGTCTCCAGCAAGGCACTCACCCATTTGAAGAAGAATTCTATGTCTTCCGCAAAATCTTATAAAAGATGTGGACCATCTATCATATAGAAATGTGACAAAAATAGTTCTATAAATTTATTGTCAGGAAAAAATAATGTATATTTCTATTTGTCAGGTTAATATTATTTCAATTCAAATATTTTCACAGTTTTTGCTTTGTCAGGAAACTCAAAGCTGGATATAATGGATACTCGCAGCAACTAAGTTATTGTTATCCATACCCTCTTTCTATAAGCTTTTCTTCTGTTTTTTAGTATTTTTCCCCATATCTCATGTGTGTTTTATGTTTGGGAGATTCCACAGCAGGTGGCTGTGGGAGTTAACCAGATCTAGACAGAAATTTAATCCTTACCTTTCTTCACTGCGTAACTTGACCCCTCTGTGCCTAAAGTTCCTAATCTGTAAAATTAGTGTAATAAAAATACTCATATTAGCTATTTTACAGTGTTGTTGTTGCATTAAATTATAAAATGCATGTAGAGCAAGTACAGAGTAGGAGCTCACTTAACATAAACTATGGTTAGTTAGTCATCTCAAATGATGTTTGGGAGTAGCTGTAATATAAAACAAACTAACAACAATAAAGTTCATTCTAATACAAAGCAAATATTTGTCTAAGGACACAGTAATATGGGGAACTTTAAAATTAATGTGTCTCAATCCTTGTCTCTGGAATAAATACTGGGCCAACCTACATGATGACTTGAAATAATCCACTAAATTCCTGGGTAATAGGAACTACATATAGTGGACACTTTGTTCATGGAATAATTAATAGCACGTCAACATAAACAGGAACTTAGACACCTTTGGTTAAACCCCTTCATTTTACTGCTAGGGAAATATACCAATTTTGTGTTTTTTTAATGCATTGGATCTTTAAACTTCACTATTTTTGTTATTTCCTAGAGTGCCACAGTACTTCTTTTGGACCCTAGTCCCCAGTCTCCAACTCACTGGTTCTGGAAAATGGCAAAATCTGAAGGAAGTAATATCTGTAAAATAGTACCATCTCTGTGTTCCTCACAAATTGTTATGAGAAATAAAGTGTGAAATGTTTTAGGAAGAAAATATATGTAAATGGGAAACTGTGATTCTCATTATTTTTCTCTATAGCATTTCTTTCATCAGCAAACAAAATCCTGATATTGATCTTCCTAGACAATGACAGAAGTCCTATTCCACAAAATATAAACTATTTACTTGATTTTATTTTTAAAGGGAGAAGGAAAAAAAAACAAGAAAAAAAGACTATCATGAAATATCTTTCACCTACCTATGCTTTTTTTCATATAATATAAATTTGAAACAACTATTATTTAAAGTTGGGTCACAAGAAATACAAACAGCCAACAGAAAAATGAAAAAAATGCTCAGCCTCACTAGCTATTCGGGAAATGCAAATCAAAACCACAATGAGATGCCACCTCACACCTGTTAGAATGGCTATTAACAACAAGACAAGTAATAACAAGTGTTGGAGAGGTTATGGGGGAAAAGGAACCCTCATCCACTGCTCGTGGGAATGTCAA
Source organism: Hipposideros armiger (assembly GCF_001890085.2). Lineage (NCBI taxonomy): Eukaryota > Metazoa > Chordata > Mammalia > Chiroptera > Hipposideridae > Hipposideros > Hipposideros armiger. The sequence continues at coordinate 257,467 of NW_017732593.1, forward strand.
TTGGTATACCACTATGGAAAACACCATACAATCCAGCAATCCATCTTCTGGGTATCTTCCCCAAAACGTCTGAAAACATTTATTAAAGATATATGTACCCCTATGTTCATGGCAGCATTATTCATGTGGCCAAGATATGGAAACTACCAAAGTGTCCTTTGATAGATGATTGAATGAGGAGAGGTGGTACATATATACAATGGAATATTACTCGGCCATTAGAAAAGATGAAAAAGTGCCATGTGCGACAACATAGATTGATCTTGAGATTATAATGCTAAGCAAAATAAGCCAGACAGAAAAGATCAAGAACCATGTGATTTCACTGACATGTGGGATATAAAACTGAAATCAACAAAGGAACAAGACAAACAACAAAACCAAAAACTCATAGACACAGACAGCTTAGTGGTTACCAGAGGATAAAAAGGGAGGGGTGTAGTAGATGGGGCTAAAAGGGGATCAAGTATATGGTGATGGAAGGAGAACTGACTCTGGGTGATGAACACACAATGTGATATATAGATGATGTATTATAGAATTATACACTTGAAACCTATATAATTTTACTGACCAATGTCACCCCAACAAATTTAATAAAGATAAAAAATAAATAAATAAAATAAAGTCTGGGTGTGAGTAACAGTGCATATAATGGAACAACATTTGAACTTTCACTAGAATAGAGGTATGTTTTCTGGTATCCAGAAACACTGGTAAATAATAGCTCTGTTATGATAAGCAGAAACCAAGCAGATAACAAGGATGCCATTGTGCTGAACGCTTTTAGTTTTCTTTCCAAATTCAAGTAGATTGCTTCTTGGTCCATGCTCTTTCCCTCTGCCTTTCCAATAGCCTCTTATACCTCCAATGAATAACAAACACTGTGTGATATTAGAAGGTAAAAGATGGATGAGCTTACTTTAAGATACAAGCATTATCTAGACAGTGTTTGCCAACACAAACATAAGCCATTTTTTCCTAAGTATTAGATTATTAGATTTTAGAGATGCCCTTTATGAGTCATATCACTTCAGAACAAATGACATATTTTAAAAAGAACAAGAAATTATGCTGAGAGCTTCTACCTGTGTGCGTATGGATCCAAAATTCATACTTCTAGACAAGATCACACTTCTGAATGCCAGACTCTTAGTGCTGTTTCAAATTTAACATATACAATATTAAATTCATCTCTTCCTCTCATTTAAACCTGCTCTTTTCTCTGTATTTCTTATTGTGGAATATTCTCAATGTTATTGTTTTATTAATCTCTTAATGGAAGTGCTGTCTTTTTTTAGCTTTATTGAGGTATAACTGACAAATAGGAATTGTATATATTTAAAGTACACAACTTGATGTTTTGATATACAGAGGTGTGATCAACAAATAGGGTGAATGTTTAAACAAAAAAAATAATTACAGTAAAAGACACATTGCCATTAATCCCCCTCAAAATACTCTGCCTTGCTTCAAACACACTTATCCCATCGTTCTTGTCACTTTCTGAAGCAGTTCTGGAAGTCCTCTTTCATGAATGTTTTTAGTTGCACTGTCGTGGCTGCCTTGATGTCCTGAATCAATTCAAAACATTTACCTTTCATGGTCATTTTGGCTTTGGGAAGAGCCAGAAGTCGCAAGGTGCCAGATCAGGTGAATAATGTGGATGAGGACAGGACACACTGTAATGTTTTTATTTGACAGAAATTGCCATAAACCAGAAGCGATGTGTGACATGGAGCATTGTCATGATGGAGGATGATTTATGCCACATTTTAAAACACACCTTCTCTCAACCATAGGTCACACCCGTCTGATTTCACTGAACAAGCTGAAGCTTATCACATTCTGCTACTAAGGTTCCACATGCCGCTTCCCATATTGACGATCCCTGCCTTTCTGTTGGATGGCACTCAGCAGCAGCATTTACCGTATTTTTTTTTTAATCACAGCTCATATGCAAACATTGTAAAATGATCACCAAAATCAAGCTAATTAACATATCCATCACCTCCTTTCCTCCCTCCCTCCCTCCCACCATTCCTTTCTTCTTTTCTTCCTTTGTGGTAGACAAGGTGACTATAGTTAACAATACTGTATTGGATACTTGAAATTTACTAAAAGGGTAGATCTACTTGCTTCCTCTATGAGTCTAACTATTTTGAAGTCCATATATAAGTGAAATCATGCAGTATTTCTCTTCCTGTGTCTGGCTTATTTCACTTAGTATAACATCTTCAAAGTTTACCCATGTCATTCAAGTGGCAAGATTTCCTTCTGTTTTTAAGGCTGAATAATATTCTATTGTACATAGTTATTATACTTTCTTTACCCATCATCTCAATGGGTATTTAGGTTTTTCCATATCTTGGTTATTGTGAATAATGCAATCACCTCTAATGGATCTTCTTTTCTCCTCATCTCCATTATCCATGATGTTCCAAAGCTGATCTTTCTAAAACATTAATTGGATCATATATAATTCCACTATTTTGAAGCCCCCAATGATTCCACTATGCCTACAACAAGGTATCTAGTCTCCTTAGTGTGATATATGAGACTCAGTGTCTGGCCTTCTTATCAATTTCCCCAGCTTCAAATTCCTGCACATACTTTGGGGTTTAGCCAGGGTAAATAAACTATCATAGTTCCTCAAACAGCTTACTGCTCCATGCGCTCCAGTGTTTGCACATAGTCTTCCCATTGCCTAGTATGCCCTTCCATTCTCCCACACCACCCACTGCAACATCTACCTACCAAACTTATATTCATTTTTCCAGACCCAACCCAAACTTTTATCCACCGTGAAGACTTCCCTGATGTACCAGAAAAGAAAACTTCCTCCTCTGGGTCACCTTAATACCTTGAACAGACACTCTTCTGTTATTGCTTTTAACACACAGTATTTTTCCACATGACTGTTTCATTTCTGTAGACTTGGAGCTCCTTAAGACAAGAAATGCATATTATTTGTATTGGTTTCTCGGTGCTTAGACAGTGCATTGCATAGAGTAAATCCAGAATAAGTATTTGTTGAATAATGAGTAAATGATATGTTTTAATGCCATTTACATAAGAATAGCACTTCCATATACATTTTAACCCTTGCCAGAATCCCAGGATGTCAGTAACTAATGGTCATTGTTGTGGGACAGTTAGAGAGAGCAAGTGGCACTACTAACACATCAATGTAAGTGAAATTCTCTCATACCAGACCTGAAGGTCCAGTGGATGGGTACTATGACCATGTCTGACAGGGCTCAGTGACTAATTTAATATGCTAAATAGCTGCTGTTTACTCCTCTTCAGGTTTGATTTTACAAGGAAGTCCGTGTACATTCCTGAGAGAGACATTTTTCTTTTCTCTACTATTAAGAAACTACTAGTGGGCCGGCCAAGTGGCTCAGCTGGTTAAGAGCTCACTTGGGAGCGCCAGCTCTGAGCAGCAGGGCTGTGGTTTGGCTCCCACATTGAGGGCCAGTGACGCTCGCCCTCTACAGCTAAGATGGCGAACAACAGCTCGACCTGGAGCTGGGCTGCTGTGAGGCTACAGTGGGCTGCCGTGAGCTGCCGTGAGCTATGTGAGTGGCTGGCAGCCAGCGTGAGCGGCCAGCAGATAGTGTGAGCTATCGGGAGCCACTGTGAGCGGCTGACCAGAGGCCGGTGACTGATCTGCCCAACCCGGGAAGAGCACAATGATAATACCAACATGGGCCAGTGAAGCGATGTCCTCCACAACTAGACTGAAGAACAAAAACAGCAATTTGTCTACCTGTCTGTTTCCCTTCCCCAATTCCCCAATGCTGTTCCCCTCCCCCCAATTCCCCAATAAAATCTTTAAAAAAAAAAAAGACTTCTAATAACCTGAGGTAAAGCTCCCTCCTCTTCTCAGAACATAGGTCACACTATATTGACATTGCTTGTTCACTTTTCAGCTTCCCCCACTGACCATGATCCTTGAGGAAAAGAACTGTGCCATTTTCATCTTTGTATCTCAAACACTAATCACAATGCCTGGTATTTAGTAGGCTCTAATGAAATTTTTTTGTTTTTGTTTTAAAGGAGAGAGTAAAAGGAAGAAGTAGAGGGGATAAGGTACAAGGAGAAGGAAAGAGAAAGAAAGCGGTCATGCCTGTTTGCAAAAGTAAGAAACATAAACATTGTTCCCAAAACATTGTTTTGCAGATGAGGAAACAAAAGAAAAAAGAAAAAAAAAGAAGTGTCCAAGACTACCCATGGACTGATTCACCAGTAAACATGAGACAAAAACTCAATTATCCTGTTTCAAGTCCAGGGAGCATACAATCTGGCATCTGGAAAAAAGCAGCACCTGCAAGTTGATTTTTCCCTACCCCTTTCCACTGAGACTCTCTGCCCTCTGATAAAGATGGTTGTGTAGAGCAGTTTGTTCTAATTATTCATTGAATAAAACCAGAGTTTTGCTGAATACACTTAAAGAGACTTTAAAAGAAATGCCTTATTCACAGTAACCTTTTAAAAATTTTCTGGTTTTCTTGTTCTTCCTTCATTCCAAAATTTTATCCTTCATTGGAAATGTAGAGGATAGCAAAGTTCTGAAGTTAATAAGCTGAAACTTCTGAGAGGCCTGTGGAATATATTTCCACTAAAGCAATTAATAGGAAATGAAAGCTAGGTTACTTTCTCTGGCTATTACTCTTTTTAACTGTTAAGACATTTCATATTTAAATTATTGGGCAACATTAAAATTATGTTTCAACAGTGCTTAGAGACCAGATTTTCTTCCAGGCACATTTGCCCGCATCATTCACATCCCATTTTGTACCCTAGAAAAAAGCCCTTTATCTGGGTTCCCATAGCACCTTCTAACTATTTATTTAATACTACATTGTAATCGCCTCTTCATCTATTGATTTTTCCACTAATTTTTGAGCCCCCTAAGAGTAGGGAAACATAGGTGCTATAAAATATTTGTTTGAATCAATATGGGTTATATGTAAACTTTACCTTCTTTTGAATTTTCTGATAAAATTGCCTTCTCTTTTTACCATTTACCATGTCTTCTCCTCTCTGACCCTCATGTCTTCCTGGACAATAGCTCTCTTACACACAGATTATGAATGCAAGAGGAACGTAAATCCAAGAATGAGCTGGCAGTTACTTATATCATAGCAGAGTGATTTTAATCATGTAAGTCTACTTTGAAACCTGTAACACCTAGTACATAAGCCTTGGTGGAGTAGAAACATATCTTAGTGCTCCCTGTTCTAGTTATATAACTTTGATAACATAAAAATTTCCCAGTAGATCCACTTATACTAAATTCAAAATTAAGAAAGTAAAAGGTAAAACAATGACAATAAATATTATATTTACCAGCCCAGGATCCACTTCATTTTCATTTGGGGAACTGCTTCCCAGCTCTGAGAGCACATAATTTTCTCAGGTTGGTCCTACCTTTGCACTTCAAAGAACTTCATGGGACTATATGACCCAAGCATAAGAATCAATCACCAGGCACTGTGATTCGTCATGGGAGAGCTTGGAACCTCAGTTAATGAAAACACAGCCAATCATGGAAAGTGTGCTGGGATAATTGTGAAAGAGAAGCTCTCTTTCTATGGAGGTTGCTAAAAGGATGGGATATGCGTCTGAAAATGCTGGCCATTACTGAAGGAGGGAGGGGCTTGCCTTAAAAATGAACCAATAATGAGTAAGACAGAGAATAATAATGGCATCGATTGAATTCTTGGATACAGCCATACATGATTTTTCAGTTATGAATGCCAACAAATTCTTCATTTTGCTTGAGTTATTTAACTTTCTATAACTGCAGTCTGAAAAGTTATGGCTAATGAAGTTATGGCTTTATCAGAATTCATGAAATAAATTGAATAGTATTAAATCCCATTAGCCCAAATTTCTGGTCAGTTGCTAAATATTATTTCACTCTTTTTTACTGAATGTAGTTCTTTTATTAAGTCTGTAAACTCACTTATACAAGCCCACCATTCATAACCCCAACTTGCAAAATACTGCTCTACCCAACTAGAAATAATCCTCAATTTCCCTGAACTCTTAAAGAACTTTACCTCTAGGAAAAGATAAAAATACTTTCAATTTTTCAAGTATTTATACAGTTCTCTTATTTGGACCAAATAACTATGACTCAGCCAAGTTTTAATTAACCACATGAATTGTTCCTTGAATGATTAATAGATGGAATATTGGACTGTTTCTTATTTCAATTAGATTGTATTGTAAATACCAAATCAAAATTTTAAAATCAATATTTTAATCTTATTGTATTAGTATTGCAATTACTCATTCTTACACTTAATAATTTAAGTTTTAATTGTCTATAACAATGTAATTTTATTGTCTATATGTGAGTTTCCTTGACCTTATTTATGTGCTCATGAATAACTTGTGATTTCCCAAAATACCCATGGAAAATAAATAAGAAACAATTGCATCTGCATCATTTTATCTAGCTTTTATACAGTTCCTATTTGGGTGAACCAAAGTGGATTGTTTTAGTATTGGGGTTGTATCTATACTACAGCTAGATTATCTGCAAAGTAAAATTTACAATGAAAATCCCTTAGAATTCATATCATCTACATAATTTGCTTCACTATATCAATCCAAGCTAGTTCCCATCCTCTCTTCACCTCAAAACTTATACTCAAAAACCACTAAACCACTTGCATTTCCTAGAACACAGCATGTGTTTTTATGTCTTCTTGCCTTAGGACATATTCTTCCTTCTATTTGTGATGACTATCTTTTGTCTATCAAGGGAATGCTTATCTATGTTTCAAGCCTTAATTTAACTATAATTATCTCGATGAAACCTCCCAGACACCCCCTTGTTGTCCAAGGCAAAACTAATCATTCCTTACTCTCTGCTGGCACTGAACCTATCAATGTCTCTATTATTATACTCATGCTTATTGAATTATTTGTCTTACTGTCTCCTCAACCATAATATGGGGTCTCTGAGGGAAGTGGACCAGATACCATAATCATTGTATATCCAGAGACTAGAATGCATTTGGTAATATAGTAAACACTCAATTTATGTTTGATGAATACATGAATAGCCAGTAATTTATGTATCTTTGATTCATTCAACAAACATCTAATTTTAGTAAAATGTCCTTTATATTAATCAATGTCCTAATTCTATTTTACAGAAAAGTTTTAAACATAAAAATAACAGCTCTGATTAACTTTTAAGTAAAGTTTTGGATTTCAATGGCATAGTTTGAAATAAAATCCATTAATCAAGGTTCTAGTTGAGAATAGTATTTTTTTTTCCTGGAAAATTTAATGGTATATGTTTAAGAAGTAGTATGGGCTGTATGACAGATAATGTAAAAAGATCAAACATAGTTTTCAAAAATTAGTTCACATATAAGACACATTTGCATAAGAAATTCTTTCAGTTTATGGAAAGATACAGATAACATCTCCCACTGAAAAGATAACATAATAAAAAATCTGTATCTTAAGACAGTGCTACTAGAAAAAATGGCACACTTACAGGTTTCATTTAAAGTCCCCAAAATAGAAGATTCTCAGAGTCAAATGACATTAATATAGAAAATGTAAAAAATTCTGTTTTATCAATTACATGGATAATTCACACAAGGGATAAATGTTCTGACCCATCCACATTCCATAAGGCTCCCCTCTTAAAAAATGTAGAACCCATGTTTCTAGCTTCCTAGTCCATACAAAGTATTGAAGTGTTCGATTTACCACATTTTCTGTCTGTAAATGCTTATAACTAGGAAGTTTGGACCATTTTGTTATTTTAGAATAGTTCTTTTCATATACTATTTCATAAAAAAACAAATTTCTGGGAATTAAGGCAATGTTTACTCTTGATGGCAATAGTAAACTAGGCCAGTAACATGTAGTTCATTTAGTACACCATAAAGTAAAAGGGCAGGGTATCATCATCTAATGCCATAGCTTCCTAATCATAATTTATGGCACGTTTTTCTGTCTTGTATCTAGTTGGCTATAGCATGTTTCTAGAATTCAACCATTCTCCAATTAGTCATCCATGTTATTGAACTAACTGGAATTATAATAGAAACAGTTTAAGATCTAAGAGAAGAGAAAATAGAATGAGGAAAATTTTATCCAGTTTAAAATTATTCCAAGTTTACATTAGCATAGCCTTGAGCTGGACATTGTCTTATGTTTGTAAGGGAAAAGGAAATAATAAAGAACATGCCTTTACAATACAAAGAAGAGTTGTTCTATGTAAACCATAATACCAAAAACTATCACATATTACTAGTCTACTATATGCTAAAAGATTTTTATATATTATCTTATTTAATCTATATGACAATCCTATAATTGATTAATATTTGTTCCCTATCCACATAATTTTTAAATTTACACTGTCAATAGATAATTTTTTCAAAGATGATAACTGATCAGGTAGAATAGATGTCTCATTAGCAGAGCAAAAGCACAAGGAGATAAAAACCATGAGGGAAAAAGAAAAGAACTGGAGGACAGATCTAGGACACTTAAAAGTATCTAAAAAATCAGAGTTCCAAAGGAGATAAGAAGGAAATGAGAAGTGATGATTAAAGAAATAATAGAAGAAATCTCCCTGAGCCAAAGAAAGTCTTAAGTCTATAAGAGAGAGAAAAACAGACATTTTCAGCAACAAAATATAATAACAGAACAATACTGAAATGATCTCTCATTAGTGTGAGGCTTTTGCAAGGAAGGTACATTCTCACTCTTTATTTTAAAAACTCACCTTACTCTAACGGGACATGTTAAATATGTTTATTTTAATTTTTTTAAAAAAAATCTCCTAGTAGCATTATTGTGGCAGTCACCTGTCACTTCAAAAAATGTCAACAAATTTAGAACATTTTTCTTTTTGTAAAAGAAAAGTTGGAAATATTTTTTAACGACTTAAAAAACTTAGTCATATCTGTAAACTTTTTGTGATACAAAATACCTTCAGTCATTTCCTGTTTCATAACTAAGTATTATTTAAATGCTACAATTTACGAAAAAAATTTAAAATATGAAGTGGCAAATAAACATCAAAGGAATTATAATGGTAGCCAATTTCCCTCCCACCTCATCCATTATCTTCATCCTCCCTACTAATAACTACCACATTTGTCATATCTATTTTTTTAATAATGGAAGGGAACTCCCTTACTTCCCCAAACTCTTTTCCCCAAATATATGTGACAATTTAATATATGATGCAAGTCACATTTCAATTTAGTGGGAAAACAACAGTTTACATAATAAATTCTGTTGATTTAATTGGCCAAACACCTGGAAGAAGGCAAAATTAAATTCATTTTAATATTAAATATTTAAATATAAAAAATAAAAATTAAATATTAGAAAAAATTAGAAGACTGTCTATAAATTGGGGGCTAGGGAAGTTTAGAATACAAATAAGAAATATAAAAATCCATAAAGGACTAGATAGACATAATTAAACATAAAAATATTAAATGTTTTTAGAGAAAAGATATAAATCAAAGAAAGAAGATAAGCCAAAAATAGAAAGAAAGATAGTTATATATCTAACAGCCAAAAGGTTAATTTTGGGTTGTCGGAAAAGTCATGACACATTTTTGCAACGAAAAACATAGAAAAAAATACATCATGATTTTTCCGACAACCCAATATTAAAGAACTCCTAAAAATCATTGTTTATAAAAGAACAAATCAATGGGAAAATGCGAACACAATAAGAGCATGTAATCTGCAAAAGAGGAAATCCAAGTGGCCAATAAACTTAAGAAAAGGTGTGTAACATTTTGTCACATAATCTGGTTATTAAAAGTAAAAATACAACACCCTGTGACCAACCTATTAAATTCATGGTAATTTATTTTACATAAATATATCCAATAGTACATATATAGACCAGGATGTTAATTGAAGCATTGCGGATAGTGAGGGCAAAAAATGAGCCGAGATAGCATGGCTGTCTAACAACAGGACAACAGTTGTATAAATGGTAATACAACCACACTATGACTTTTTATCTATCTTAAAAAAACAATTCTGTTCACAACCTATTGATTGGAGGAATATTCACAATGTACTGTAAAGTGAGAAAAGTACATTTTGGTTTCTATAATATGATTCCATCAACAAACAAACATATCTATATTTTTTAAAACCTATTCTTGTATATATTTATATGAGTACAGAGAAAACTTATAGAAATACATATCAGGCTACAAATATTGGTTACTGCACAGAAAAAACAAGGACTTGAGGAAGGTGGTAGTCAGGAAGTATATGAGTATGCAAATAATTTTTTTTTTTACTTTATACACCTTGGATTGTTCATGTGTTTAAGACTAGCATGTGTTACTTTTGTAATTAAGAAAACTAATAAAATGAAACCATGGGAACAGGCATTATTCTGAGATCTGTATAGGCCATTCCAAATAAATGCAGGTTAAAAAAGAACTTATAAATCCTCTGAAACAATCCTAAACCTTTCAATCCAATGAACAATCTAGAACACAAACAACTTTCTGCTAAAAGTATCCAGGTTTAAGTTAAGTTTTATTTCCAAGAAAAGCTAGAACTATAATACAATTGGTTTGTTGTGAATGAATTGCACTGAGCTTTAGTTTCATCTACAAAATAAGGGGGGCAACTAAAATCTCCTGCCTTTGATGCTCTGCAATTCTTCTAAGAGTCTATAAAAAATATAATTCAGCACATATGCAGCCTATATGTATGTATTATGTGATTGGTGGTGTGCTGGGTAATGATTATGCACATATGGATAAGACTTGACATTTACTCAGAAGAAACTCAGTCCACCAGAGGGAAAAGGAGGCAGTTAATTCTACCCACTGAAATTACAAAGTCTGCAAAAAGGCATAGAAACATCTATGAGGTTACAATTAATGATCTTGGGAAAAGACAGGCTGAGAGGATTAACAGGGGTTTATAAGATGAACCAATATTTCAGGCCGAATCACAAACATCTACAGAGACAACAGAAGAGGGTTTACTATGTATATTTGAGGAGTGGTGAGCAGCCCAGTGTGACTACAACACAGGGTATGTGGTAAGTGTCAAAAGATGAAGTTACCAGGCCAGTTCATTAGGGTTTCTTGTGTTAAGGAATGTGACTTGCAGCCTACAGAAAAGCAGTTCTCAAACTTCAGTATACAAGGTATAATTTAAAAATGTGGTGAATGTTAAATTTTTTAAAAAAATTTATTACAGTAAAAGACACATTACCATTAATCCCCCTCAAAACACCCCCTCACTTCGAACACACTTATCCCCACCCTTCTTGCCACTTTCTGAAGCAGTTCTGGAAGTCCTCTTTTGTGAATGTCTTTAGTTGTGCTGTCATGGCTGCCTCAATGTCATGAATTGATTCAAAACGTTTACCTTTCATGGTCATTTTGACTTTGGGGAAGAGCCAGAGGTCACATGGTGCCAGATCAGGTAAATAAAGTGGATAAGGACACACCGTAGTTTTTTTATTTGACAGAAACAGCCATACCAGAAACAATGTATGACACAGAGCCTTTCCATTGTGATCACAAAATATGGTGAATGCTGCTGCTGAGCGCCATCCAATGGAAAGGCAGGGGTCTTCAATAGGAGAAGCCATGAGCCAAACCTTAATAACCGTGTGTGACAAGTTTCAACTTGTTAAGTGAAGTCAGTTGGGTGTAAGGTATGGTTGAGAGAAGGTGTGCTTTAAAGTGTGCCATAAATCATCCTCCATCATGATAATTCTCTGTGTCACACATCGCTTCTGGTATATGGCAAATTCTGTCAAACAAAAACATTACGGTGTGTCCTCATCCACCTTATTTACCAGATATGGCACCATGTGACTTCTGGCTCTTCCCTAAAGTCAAAATTATTCAGGACATTAAGGCAGCCATGACAGCACAACTAAAGACACTCAGGAAAGAGGACTTTTAGAACTGCTTCAGAAAGTGGCAAGAACGGTGGGATAAGTGTGTTTGAAGCAAGGGAGGGGGGGTATTTTGAGGGGAACTAATGGCAATGTGTCTTTTACTGTAATGATATTTTTAAAATTTAAACATTCACCATATCGTATGATCATTGCTCATACATAATAATATCCTAGGAATGCTTATTACAATGTAGATCCCCATGGGATCCAGGAATCTGCATCATAATACTCAGGTGGTGCTGATATTGAGAAACAATGCTGTAAATTCAGCGAAATATCCAAGATTTTTAATTACAATGATGATGTTATCAGACCTGTGTTTTAGATGACTAACTTTGGTATGAGTGTAGAAAATGGATTAGAATTGTGGACTGGAGGCTGGGAGGATTGGGTTAGGATATTCAGAAGCCATTACAAAGCACAGTTGAAAGGTGATGAAAGTGTGAATTAGAGCACCAGCAATGGAGACAGACATTGGGAGCATTTTGAAAGACATTGGAAGTTGAATGAGCACGACTGTTGGTCAAATGAAAATTGGTTAGGGGCAAGGTGGAGAGAAAAAGAATGAGAAAAACAAAAAGATCTCACTTTCCTAGGATGATTGGTTGTTCTGAGGCCCTGGTGTTAATGATTTTAATTCTCATCCAAATGGGAGTTAAAACCATTAATTTAAAAAATGACAACTTCAATCCATGAATAAATGTTTGAAAGTCAGCCAATCAGTCTGACCCAAGAAATCATATTTCCATAGCTGGCTTCAACTCACTCCTACATTTGAAAGTCTTCCAAATCCCAAATCCATGCTATGCTAAAAGTCTGTCAAATTCTCCCCATGCTTTGTCCAAGTGTCTGCTTTGCTAAGAGAGACTGCCTTACTCAGAGACAGCATGAATGTCTAACAATAGAGGAATGGTGGAATAAATGGTAGTACATCCACACTATGACATTTTATCCAGTTCTTAAAAAAAAAAAACTAGTTCCCTAATAAATTCACCTGTTTGTTTTAGTTCTTGTATGGTAGTCTCTTCCCTCAGAAGCTGAATGAGCAAGGCTATTGAGCAATTGAAAGTTGGTTAGAGTCAGAATGGAGAGAAAAAGAAAGAGAAAAACAAAAACAAAGATCTCACTTTCCTAGGACAACAATGGTTAATCTGAGGCCATGGTAGTTTTCAGGAAATGACATCATTTTCCCCCTGGGTATCATCACTCTCCTTTAAATTTCAAAATATCCTAATCCTTCCAACAGGAAGAAAGCAATGTAGAAAGGAAACAAAACTAACATTTATCGAGTGATGGCTATAAATTAGGCATTTCAATCTTCATGTATTTGCATTTTAAAACTCCATTACTATTTTGCAAGTGAAGAAATGAAGGCTTGTTGAAAAAACTCACATTAAATCATAAAACTAATCTGATCCTGATCCAGGATTTGACCCTAGGGCTTCTGACTTCAGGTCTAGTGATTCTCCTGGATTTGAGTTTGATGAACAGGAGCTGAGATAGTAAGTTTAGGAAGAAAAGCAGATTTCAGCAGGTAGATTATAAGCTGTGTCTTGGATATGTTAAACACAGAGACTGTTTAAGGAAACTGAAAAAGAAATGAGTAATAAACAGTTGGGAATATTCATGAAATCCAGGAGAGAAGTTGGATCAGGAATGATATATTTGGGAGAGATTATATCCTTTGCTGACACAAGGTTAAATATTATTTTAAAGCGCTAGTAGAAGAGAAATAAACTATGAAAGAAAGAAAGAGAAGGGATAATCATTCTTTAAGGAGAGGGATGAAAATACAGTAACATATGAGGTCTAACAATTAAGTTCACGAACTTGTTGCAACCATGTTGCTAAGCTTTTTTGATATCAGAGGGGTTATGCATTATGAATTTTTACCAACTGGACAAGCAGTTCACCAACTTTACTATTTGGAAGTGCTGAAAAAGCTACATGAAAAAGTTAGATGACCTAAACTTTTCGCCAACAGTTCATGGCTCTTGCATCACAACAATGCACCAACTCACATGGCACTGTCTGTGAGGGAGTTTTTATCCAGTAAACAAATAACTGTATTGGAACACCCTCCCTTCCACCTGATCTGGCCCTCAATGACTTCTTTCTTTACCTGAAGATAAAGGAAATATTGAAAGAAAGACATTTTGATGACATTCAGGACATCAAGGGTGATACAATGACAGCTCTGATGGCCATTCCAGAAAGAGTTCCAAAATTGCTTTGAAGGGCAAACTAGGCGCTGGCGTCTGTGCCAAGGGGACTTCCCAAGGGGAGTACTTCGAAGGTGACCATAGTAATATTCAGCAAAGAGGCATGCAGCACTTTTTCTAGGATGAGTTCACGAAATTAATTGTCTGACCTCATGAAGCCAGAGGAGGAGAGGAAAGTTTTAATGGATGATGTGGTTGACAATGCTTTTGCAGAAAATAGAGAGGGTGAGAAATTTCATGAGGCTACTGGATTAAATAACTACTACATCCTGATAATATCTATGAGAGTAATTTCAGCCAAGTGACAGGAATACAGATTAGATTTCAATGAGTTTAAGAGCAAATAGATGAGGAAGAAGGAGGAACAATAAGTTTAGATGACTTTTTTTACTTCCAGTATTGAAGCAAAGATTGCTAAGGCAGAAAGTGAACTGAGGGAGTTTTTGTTGCTGTTTTTAGGATGGTAAAAACTTGAGCATATTTGTAACAAACCTGAGGAAACCAGGGAAGAAGATGCTTTAGAATTAGGCAGGAGCAGAGGTAGAGGAAATAAGCCTGTGTGTGTGAATCCTCTTCCCCTAAAGCATAAAGAAAAAAGGGAAAATTGTCTGAAGTGATAGTTAGGTTTGCCAGTAAAGAGGAGGAAATTAAAGGATCACCTTCTTTTTAATGAAAACAATCATCTATGTATTAAGTTTCTTTAATTTTATTTAGGCAGAACAGTTTTTCAAGGGAATATATACTCAGTTTTAAAATAAGAGGTATTTGTTAAAAAAAAAAAGAAAGAAAGAAAAAAATTAGAATGGGAAATTGTTTGAGAAAAAGCAGATAGCATGAAGAATGGCAGGAAAAGGATTAGGGGAAGGGAAATGTGAGACCAAGGGAAAAAATGGGGAGATAAACTTGGTGTATAGGAGCCAAGAACTTGTGAATACAAAGATAACAATTATTCATTATGATTTTGGACCAGTTCCTTAATTTCTCCATTCCTGGGAGTTTACAGCCTAATTACTAGCTTTCCCAATGATAAAAATATGGGCATGTCAAGTATTGTACAGCTAATAATAGAATGGTAATATTTGCCAATCTGCCTCTAGAGTAAGGCACAAGAATTAATTGTTCAAGGTTTGTGGACGCACATGGTGATGATTCTGAAAGGAGTCAGAGGAGAGACATTTAAAGAGAATCATTATTTATCTGAATATATTAATGGTTTTTAAAATATATTTTGTTTTCACTAAATCTGTTTGCCCTTATTCACATATCCACTTCATTTTAAATACTTTTAGTCAATTAACTTTGTGATTTACAATAGGTCTTATCAAAATATCCTTTGCAATTTAATTTTTCTAATTTCATTGCAGTTCATTAGAAAATAAAATCCACTGACAACAAAAGGGTCAATATAGAGATTCATCATTTTAAGCCTTCAGACAAAAGGAAAAATTTTCATAAGTGGCTTAGAGCCATTAATAAGTCATAATCCATTAATTTCTGTAAGGAACCGGAAATGGAAAAGTGACTTGCAGATAAACTGATTCATAGTTAATTAGTTTTCCTGAATAGCCCACAACTGTCAATGAGTGCAAAGAATTTTGCTTAAATTAGAATTCTTTGTGGAATTCAGTTTTACAGAAAGCTAGAAACGGGACCATCAGAGGCGATCAAGTGTCATTTGATTTATGTATAGTTTACACACATTGTGAATACATTCACTTGTTCTATAATCTGCCTTGGTTTTATAACATTTTATATGTTATTTGTAATATAAGTTTAAACAGTAAAGAGAGGCAAATCTAATAAATTACATATTGGAAAAAAATACTAATTCAATAATTTCAGGGAGAAGTTAATTGGTGTAATGTGACCGAACAGACAGTGGTTGTGTTTATCTGATATTTTTTGTTTAAAATATTGTGACAGCTGGGCAGGTGTTAAAAAGATTAAATCCCTGTAACAGAGAAAATAATTCACTTATCTGTGCCTCTAAGTGGTTATTTTAGCTATAAAAACAAAACTAATAATTAAGATGTAGAGTATAACATTGCATTTTAAAGAAAAAATATTTTCTCTCATAAAGCCAAAAAGTTCAATATAGAACCAATAAGGGAATATATACATATACGTACTTACATCATCATCAGTGGGTATAAGTGATGCTGATAAGAGATCATTTACCTGGCTACCGACTAATTCAGTCACTAAACATGTACTGTGTGCTCAAAATATAACGAGCACTGTTGGAGAATGGAGACTCAGATCTGGTTATCAGTCAGGGCTGGTCCCTGGAGAGACACCATGACATGATTAGTACTGTCTGTTCACTCCAATGAACGTCATCAATCTCTTTTTTAACAATAAGAATTTAAAAGTATAAGCATAGCAAAAGGAATTAATTGAGAAAAAATAAAAATAAAATACAACAGTCTAAACATAATTATAAATAAAAATTTCAATATGGATTTTTGAGTTATTCAATTCTTTGTTCATTTATCTTTCATTCATTTCCTGGGTACTGATAAAGCCCCAAGAAACAGGCAATTGTGGTCATTTCTTTATTCATTCAGGTTCTGGTCCTGATCCTGCAACTGGTTTTCCTCCTGTTATTTTTATCTCTAAGTGTGTCATATTCAAAATTCAAGGATATTCAACCAATACTTTCTGAACAGCTGACATGTACCATGCACTGTGCTCCCCATGGAATCATTACATTGTGATTTCCTGAGTTTCTTGATCTACTATATTGTTCATGATGGACTCATCGATTCTTACTCTGTCATTATTGAAATAACAGCTATATATAAATCTCTGTCTCTCTGGAAACACTCTAGGTTTGGGTGATACATATAAACGTGAGATTTTTTGTTCATTTCTTTGTATGTGTGCCTTATCTGTGAGAGTACAGTAATAGCTGTTATGTTTTTGTCATTCTTTTTATGAATAGTGCCCTCTCCTCACTCCACCTGGTCGTAACACCCCTTATTAGTCACACCTCTTTTTCCCTTTCCCCTTCACCCCTCACTTCATCTCTTCACACCCACTGACACAGGTTTCTGCCAGAGAGATCTGATCGCTCTAGGCAGGGCACTGTCACTCTGCCTCTCACAACTTCTTAACAGGGAAAAAAATCAGCAGGGCATGGAGTTAATGGAACTGTAACAGCTATATACGATGTCAGAGGAGGAGTAGATTGGGGGAGAGGAGTTATCCCTTTGCGAGGAGTGTAAATGTCTATTATATTTTTTATACACTTGAAACTAATGAAAAAAAAAGGAGACAAAGAGAAGAAGAAAGAGAGACTTAGGGCTTCAGCTTAACCAAGCTCTTATTCAAGAATGAACGTTATTCTCTCATGATTACTGTGTATGGGTTACACTTAACAGCTCTAAAATGCCAAACCAATTCAGTTTTATCTTAGGAGGGCAATCAACTCAAACTTTCACTTTGAAACTGAAACTTTTATAATGGCCTAAAGCCCATGGCACTAAATTGAAAACTAAGAAGAGCCAAAAAAGATAAAATCTGCAAATTTCACAGATAAAATGGATTACTATGAAGCCGTGCCAAATGTCTATTCAATATGTGTTAAAAATTAGAAAGTAGCCTATTCCAACAAATTCATTCTGGGTAGTTTCAGAATAATGAAGAAAAATAAGGAAAGGAACATTTGACTTGAAATAAATGTTCAACCCAGAGTAATCTGCCTTTTCCCCTTCTCCTTTTTAATATGTTTAAGCCTAGAGTAGCAGGCCTTGAAATAATCCTGGACACATAAAATAATCACTGCCTCCAAAGATGACTCTGTTGTCCAAAAAGAGAACCTCATTTATTCTTCTGTTCAAAATACATATATTGAATACTTTCTCAATTCCTGTGTTGTGTGGTAGAGATACAATGATGAAGCAGATAAGAGTCTGCCTCTGGGATGAGCTCATCCTTTGGAAACTTTGAAGGGGGAAGTACAGAATGCTGGGAGCATCCCTAGATCAGCCTTGGGAATTTACTTACTGACTCCCAGAGGAAGTAACATCTAGGCTAAATCCTGAAAGATGAGAAGGAATTAAACTAATCCTATTCTTAGATCTCTGAGAGTCCCCAACCTTGATAGTATTTCCCAGACATTTTAATATGGAGATGAGAGTAATAAATAAAATAGCTCTTCTCTGTCCAACATCATCACCCTGATCAGCACTAATCACATTCTTTTCCTTCTTCCAAAAATGGGAACCAGAGAAAAACAAAAATAAATTGGAGGAGAAAGTTGGAAGTTTCTTAAACAGTTTTCTGGAGATTATATCTAATTTACAGAGAAACTCTCTCTCTACTACAACACACACACACACACACACACACACACACACACACACGCGCGCGCGCGCGCGCGCACCTTATTAACAGTCAAGTACCCAGAAACTTCCAAAGCCAGTCTAAAGAGGAGAAATTAAAAATTCAAATTGAATACTAGGCTAAATGAAAGAATTATGTGAATGACCTTACAAAAAAGAAAGGTTTATATTTTCAGAATTAGTCTGAGCCTCTTTCTCTAAAGTTCCTAAATATTTTATGTGTTCCTTCTGCTTCCTTGTGGTTTCCTGAGCTACTTAAGCTCATATTCAGGAAAACCAAAGCCATGCATACTTAGAATTATAGCTAGCCATAGAACTATTAGTAATAATGAATGTTTTAGGAGTAAGATTGGATCTTTATATGCAGGTGACATTTACAGACATCACCTCTACAACAACCCTATCAAAGATCTTGAACTTACCTAAAGAAAGCTCTACTGATAGGTCAGTGACAGGGCAAAGTACAAATAAAGGTGACACCTAAAGAAGATGGTGTTTAAAGAAATGGATCATTCTCTTAACTAGGTAAATGTCTGTGATCATCCTGGATTATTTCAACAAATAGCTCATCTTCTTAGTCTTTGTCCTACAATAAATTCATTTTGCTGACTTTAAAATTCAATAGTCCTTCAAGCACCTCAGCCTTCTCAATTCCAACTTCCCTACTTACAACTTTGAACCTACTGTCACTCAAAGTTTCTGCAATTAGTGATCCCTATATCAAAATGTCTCCCTCTGACTACCTGTCCTTCCACAAATCCCCACTGACTCATTCTATTGAGCTCACTTTTTATACAAGTTGAACACTGCAACTTTTAGATCCTTAGCCCCTCGAAATTATTCCAGGCCACCTGAAGTAAGGAGGTGGTACAAGATGTGACAACTGCCTTCCCATGCATATGCCTGATGTACAAACCAAAACTAACCATCTCTCAACACAAGCTGCTATTCCTTTTATGTTCCCTATCCTTATAAATTATTAAAAACTTACTATGTGCTATGTAGGTCTGGGCACTGCACATAGAGCAATATATTAGTCAGGGGAAGCTATCTGATACAACATAAAAGTCCAAATTTCAGTGGCTTTAATCAATGAACATTTGTTTCTCACATCACAATCCAATGAAGGTCGATGTGATGGGATGGGAGTGGGCTTTCCTCTACACTATTATCTACAGACTTGGGAATCTACCCTCCTGTGTCTCTGATCACTAGTGGCTCCAAACGCTAGGAGAATTACAGGGATGGAGAGGCCTGGGGGTGCAATACCTCACTTCTACCTATATTCCATTGTCTAGAAGTCCACCGCATGGATTCACCTAACTCAAAGAAAGGCAGAGAAATACAGTTCAGACTGCCCAGGAAGAAGAGAAGATGAGTGTGGTGCACATCTAGCCAGTCTCTGTAACCATTACTTAAAAAAACATAGCTCCTATATGCAGCTTAAACGCTAATGGGGGAGAGAAGGCAGTAAAGAAAATGTACATATACCAGATGGTGATGAGTGCTGCAAAGAGAAATAATCTAGAGTAAGAAAACACTAGAGAGAGCCACAGTGTCCTATTTCATCTCATTGATTCTAAAAACATTCTTTTCTTCACATTTTAGCATCCCTGAAATCAGGATACATCTTACAAAATTGTCATATCATTGATTAATTGGCAACATTTATCTTTCTTAGTGGTACCCAAAATAATGGTGCATCTACTAAAACTGGCCTATGAAATGAGATATTTTTATATAGTGTCATCGTGGAAGGCATTTCTGCAATGACATGTTATCAAAGACCTGAATGAAAAGAGGGACCTAACCACATTAATAGCTAGGGGCAGAGAGCCCTGAGAAGAGGAAATAGCACGGGAGGTTCAGGAAAGAGCAAAGACGTCACTGTAGCCAAGTGGAGTAGGAAAGGTAGAAGGTGAAGCTTTAGAAGTACAAGGTGTGATCACAAAATACGGTGAATGCTGCTGCCAAGTGCCATCCAACAGAAAGGCAGGGATCTCCAAAATGGGAAGCGGTGCATCGAACCTTAGTAACAGTGTGTGACAACTTTCAACTTGTTCAGTGCAGTCAGTCGGGTGTGAGCTACGGTTGAGAGAAGGTATGTTTTAAAGTGTGCCGTAGGGGCCGGCCCAGTGGCGTGATGGTTAAGAACTGGCTTGGGACACCAGAGGGCCCCGGTTCGGATCCCACATATGAGGGCCAGTGACACTGCCCTCCACAGCTAAGATGCTGAACAACAGCTCAACCTGGAGCTGGGCTGCTGTGAGTCGCCGGCGACGGCGTAGGCTGTAGCCCCTGTGGCAGTGGGTTGCCATGGGCTACCGTGTGTAGCCAGCAGCCAGCGTGAGCGGCCAGCAGCCGCAGTGAGCGGCCGTCCAGAAGCCGGCGACTGATCTGCCTCGCCCGGGAAGAGTGCAATGATGGTGCCAACTTGGGCCAGTGAAGCAACGTCCTCCACAACTAGACTGAAGAACAAAAGGACAGCAACTTGTCTGTTCCCCTTCCCCCAATTCCCCAGCGCTGTTCCCATCCCCCCAATTCCCCAATTAAAAAATCTTTAAAAAAATTAATTAAAATAAATAAATAAATAAAAATAAAGTGTGCCATAAATCATCCTCCATCATGACAACGCTCCATGTCACACATTACTTCTGGCACAACAATTTCTGTCAAATAAAAACATTATGGTGTGTCCTTATCCACCTTATTTACCAGATCTGGCACTGTGTGACTTCTGGCTCTTCCTCAAAGACAAAATGATCATGAAAGGTAACATTTTGAACCGATTCAGGACATGGAGGTAGCCATGACAGCGCAACTAAAGAAACTCATGAAACAGGACTTCCAGAACTGCTTCAGAAAGTGGCAAGAACAATAGGATAAGTGTGGTGGAAGTGAAAGGGAGTATTTTGAGGGGGGGTTAATGGCAATGTGTCTTTTACTATAATAAATTTTTCTTTTTTTAATTTAAACATTCACCATATTTTTTGATCACACCTCGTAGCTAAGCAACTGGTGACCTTCGACAAATTATTTCACTTAACTGAGCCTCAGTTTTCTGAACTGTGAAACAAAGGCAATAACATCTACCTGATAGGAATGTGTGAAGATTAAATAACACAGCGTAGTGGAGGGAACAGAGGAACGGGGATGGCACAGACACCGCCTTCCCCGCCCTTCCCTTCGTTATCCCCAGACAGATGATGAGGACTCAGCTAGCAACCTTCTGATCACCTTATACTACCTCTGACAGGGTAGTGACAATAATACTTTTTGGTTTCTCTATTATAATTTTATTTTAAGCTGTAATGCAAATCCTCATCTATTCAAACACATTGTTTCCCATTAACTAACAAAAGCTCTGTTTAAAATCTTCTGGGCTTTTTTCCCACAATAAATTCTCAAAGAAAAGCTCTGCAAATGTTAGGCTAGATAAAACTCAATTTTTTTCTTTTAAGATGAAGTTTTGTGGTTTTTTTTTTTACTTTTTTCTACTATATATATAAACTTGACAGGAGGAGAACAAGGAGATGGGTGAGAAATGGGAGATTATTAAATCTTGAAAAGGTTCTATTTCTGTATAAAATTGACTTCATTGTGGTAGCCCAATTTAGTCTTCTCTCTTAGCTGATTTTAATTCACTAGAAAAAAGCTTTGATGCCAAAATCCAACATTCTAACTATGATATTCATCAAATAAAACTGAAAACTTAGGCCAGTGGCCTATGTAGTTAATTTGTTACATTTTTCTCTATTCTGGTTTGATTTGATCACATTACTTCAGTCTTACTTTAGTTATACCATTTCCAGAGCTACAAATGTTTTATGCATTTGTAAGGCATAGCATGAGCATTAACAACTGAGAGCTTCACGGCTTATTAATTTTAAAAATCACCATTGTTTCTAGTTAAGAAAATCTATGAAAGAACCCTCTATGAACATTTGTTCATTCACTTATTCTATTATTCATTTAAAAAATATTAATTGCCTAATGTGTACACAGGATACAAACACGAAACAAGGCTACCCCCTCCAACAAAATAATAATCTAGCATCCATTCATCAAAAATGTATAGTGCCATGAATTGCCTAAGGATTTAGTAATAGAATAGCTGAATAAAACATGGTAGCTGCTCTCAAATAGTTCACTACTATTGGAAAAAATATTTAAGTGAATGGTTAAAATTTTACTTTATACAATTTTATTTATACATAATGAATGTACAAATGAAGTATGGAAAAAGAGGGTAATGTATGATGATGTGGACTTTGCTCTATAATTAGAAGTGTTTGGAATATTAGAGAGATTTTTGTTTCTGTAATTCTAACCACAAGGAAAGCTCTAAAGTAAAAGCCCTTCATTTTGTACTTCTCATGACGAGATGGTTAAGCCATAGATAGATCTGTCCCAATCCATCAAGAAGCAGAAAATGAAAATTCTGCAATGGTCAGAGAGAGAGAGTCAGGAAGCCAGAGAACCCCAGCTTGGCTCAGCCAGGTCTAATCACTGTGCGTCCTTGGACAAGCTGTTTAAAACCTCCATTTCTGTGCCTGTAAACCCAGGGAATTAGACTAAGTGATTTCGAAGGTGCTTTCTATTTCCAGTGTTTCCTGATGCTCAGCTCCTACTAGGTTGTCCTTGTGCTGTGGAGGGGTTAGCTACAGGAAGGCTTCTGTGTCCTATTCATCAGTCACTACATCAACATAACGGTATTTTACGTTGTGCATAAAAGATGAATTTATGCACACCTCTATGAACAAATTGGTCTATTTTATCAGCTTATTCATCTGATAAGAGTCCTATAATTTGCTTTGCTCACCTACTTTGCTTAGGTTCTTCATGAAGATTTAGAGCTGCTAGGTAATGTAGGAATCCCTGCATGCAATAAGTTTTTAGTATAAATTGTGTATTTGAAAAAAATTTTCAATTTATTCTATGATCACAGTCCCAAATATCAAATTTAAGTTCAACAACATTAGTTACTGTTTTCTGGAATGACTGATCACACATCATAAGTAATTTTGTGAATTAATTTGGACATCAAATCAAAAGAACTTTTGACTGACTATCCCACAAATCAGTGTTTAAGATTTACATTCCAAATGATTATATATTCCATTTATATTCTGATGGAAGCTCAGATTTATTTCAGAGGTAGACATTATACTCTGATAAAGAAACCATCTGATCATGATGGTCTAATAAAAAGACTAAAAAACCTTCACTGAGTTGCTTTCCCAAGCTGTATTCCTATTTCCCATTTTACTTAAATTATTCCTGTGGGAAATTGGATTTTGACCTTTTCCCAACAAACTAAACTGTCAAATATTTCTGTGAAATACATTTATATAAATGTTTATAAACAAAATTAACGTAGTAGAAAAATAAGTGGTTAATACATTCTATGCTTAATAATAGGACACAAAAAATGTGCAAGTCAAAAAAAGATAAAAAGTACTCGCATTTATCTAAATTTCCTAATTTGGTTTATATTTTAGATAAAGAAATGCTATGCTATAACTTAGCAGCTAGACTATACAAAGGCACCTATGCTCTAATTCTAGCAATGCCCCAAATCTGAGTGAGTTTCATTACACCCTTTTACAGTTTTTAATACATACAGAAGTGTATATATACACTAGTTTAAATGACTGACTGATTTAATCCCAAACTATTTTGATAATATGATGAATAGCCCAGTAGATTAGATTCCAATTCTTACTTTAACATGGTCAACTTTGGAAAGATGTCCTTGGCAATGGAAGAGAATATTGGTTTAGACAAAAAGAATAAAAGGCATTATTTCCGATTTTTGAATTTCAAACCCCTGAAATCAAAGGACAAAAGGAAAGAATTATTATAATGAAAAAATCCACAAGAATCCTACTAAAGCCAAAAGACTGAAAATTAGCTAGAAATTGGTAAGGTTCCTAGGACTAGAGAAATCAGAGCTGGGAGACCCTGCCTAAACTCCTGGGTCTAGGTGCATTCTGTGCCCCTGTTGCTGGGTACAGCCTGGGGGAGCAGTAAAACTGCATGTTTCCCCACATTTTCTGTGGGGCACATGCTGAAGAGCTGGCTACATGAGGCAGGCAGGCAGTGTTCAGGTGGAGCTCTAGAGATCCCAGTGACACTATGAGGCTCGGGGACACAGAATGTTTCCTGTACTCCCTAACAGCAGTGCAGAAATGGCCCAAAGAACCAGGTGCTTGGGAAAGGAATAAGGAAGGGTCCAGAAGTTATCATCAAGACCAAAGGGGAATAAGGTCATTGTACCAAACGCTGATGTGGGCACCTGGCCCTATAAATGGCCAGATGT
Organism: Hipposideros armiger; assembly: GCF_001890085.2. Classification (NCBI taxonomy): domain Eukaryota; kingdom Metazoa; phylum Chordata; class Mammalia; order Chiroptera; family Hipposideridae; genus Hipposideros; species Hipposideros armiger. The sequence continues at coordinate 282,313 of NW_017732593.1, forward strand.
GGTCTCCCAATAATTTGGTCCTATGAAAGTCTCCTGAAGGTCATATCCAGGCCCAGATAAAGGTAGTTAGAAGGAGTGCCACATTGACTGAAATTATGGTTCTACCTTTCCATTAAATTGAGTCTTGAATTAGAAAATTTAATTTTTATAGAAACATAAAGTTAACATTCTTGTATGGCTTTATTTTTTGGACTGAGATTTGTACTTGCTAAATGAGATGAACCCTGTCTGAATCTTAGTCCATGCATTGGCCTCAGTGGGGGCAGCACAAGAGCCCAAGGGGGCAGCACAAGATTGGAGCAGAGGAGCAGAGGGGAGCAATGGAGACCCTAGTGTAATCCTGCAGCATTCCCTCTGACTCCATCTCAGAGCTCCTATGCATGTATTTTTGTGAGCCCCTGCGGGGCTGCTGCCAAATTTTGGCTTAAGCATTTTACAGACGTTATCTCTTTCCTCATTGAAACCTTTTCTTCAAAGATAGGATAGAGAAGAGGAAATGGAGGTCTAGAAAGTTACCCAGTAATTCAAGTTCACACATTTACTAAATGAGAATTTGAATCTGAATCTCCCTGGCTCTGAAGCTCATGCTAATTCTAACCCCCAGGTAGCCTCCGACAGCAAGGTGTAGAGTCAGTTTTCAAGGAAATGTGACTAAGGGGGGGGGGGAAACTAGAACTAGATTTGAGAAGAATCTGGGTTTTTTTCTCCACAGACATGTGTAAAGAGAACTGACTTGTGAGTAGGATAATGCCAGCGAAGTTTATTTTTGTTATTTGTTTGTTTAATTTACTCATTCATTCAACAAATAATTTCAAGCACCTAGGATATGCAAGATACTATACACCAAAAAGGGTTACAGCTCTAAGTCCCCACTCCGGAAGCCACTCCAGTGCCAGATTCCTACTCAGGGCACATACTGAGAACTATGCACATCACTCCTTCCTTCACTGCTTTGCTTCTGGAGAGCGAACCTGCTTTCCAACACCTGGGGGCACCAGGCAGGTGGTCAGGCAGACACTCAGCTCTAAGGAATGAGGATAGCTGGTGACTTATCTCCTAACCAGTCTCCCTGCCTCTGGTCTCCCCCCTTCTCCCCTCTTCCTGCCAGGATTTTGCTTCTAGTACATATATTTTAACAGTTTCTCACTTGCTTACCAGATCCCATCTGATGAGGTTCACAGTCTTTAGCACGAGTTCAAGGCCCTTAAGTATCTTCCCTGATCTCCCTCCTCCAATCTGCCCTGTACTTCAGCTACACTGCACAACTATCTTTGTGCAAGCTGTTCTCACTGCCTATCATTTCCCAACCTTCTATTTTATGCACTCTTCAAATTTCCCCAAATTATCTCCTCTAGGAAATCTTTCAGGACCCCTCTTTTTGTTTGTGCAATCAATAATTCCTTCCTTTGATTCCACAAAATAATTCCTTTACAATTCTACAAAAGCACTTATGAGGACTGACAATTAAGTTCACAAACTAGTTCCAACAATGTTGCTAACCATTTTTTTATATCAGAGGGATTATTCATTATGAATTTGTACCAACTGGACAAGCAGTTAACGAAGTCGATTATTTGGAAGTGCTGAAAAGGCTGCATGAAAAAGTTAGACCACCTGAACTTTTCACCAACAATTCATGGCTTTTGCATCACAACAATGCACCAGCTCACACAGCACTGTCTGTGAGGAGTTTTTAGCCAATAAACAAATAATTGTATTGGAACACCCTCCCTACTCACCTGATCTGGCCCCGAATGACTTCTTTCTTTACCTGGAAATAAAGGAAATATTGAAAGGAAGACATTTTGATGACATTCAGGACATCAAGGGTAATACTATGACAGCTCTGATGGCCATTCAAGAAAAAGAGCTACAAAATTGCTTTGAAGGGTGGACTAGGTGCTGGCACTGGTGCATAGCTTCCAAAGGGGAGTACTTTAAAGGTGACCGTACTGATATTGAGCAATGAGGTATATAGCACTTTTTCTAGGGTGAGTTCACATACTTAATTATCGACATCAGTCATGTCAAATGTGCAATACTGGGCCGGCCGAGTGGCATGTGCGTTAAGAACTGGCTTGGGACGCCAGAGGGCCCCGGTTCGGATCCCACATATGAGGGCCAGTGACACTGCCCTCCACAGCTAAGATGCTGAACAACAGCTCAACCAGGAGCTGGGCTGCCATGAGTCACCGGTGCCGGCGACAGTGTAGGCTGCAGCCCCTACTGCAGTGGGTTGCCATGGGCTACCATATGCAGCCAGCAGCCAGCATGAGCAGCCAGCAGCTGCAGTGAGCGGCCGTCCAGAAGCCGGCAACTGATCTGCCTCACCTGGGAAGAGCGCAATGATGGTGTCAACTTGGGCCAGTGAAGCAACATCCTCCACAACTAGACTGAAGAACAAAAGGACAGCAACTTGTCTGTTCCCCTTTCCCCAATTCCCCAGCACTGTTCCCATCCCCCCAATTCCCCAATAAAAATCTTAAAATAAAAATAAATGTGCAATACTGATCAGAGAGAAAATTCAGAAGGTTTTGGAAAAAAACCCTGACATTAGAGGAGGAGAAAGTACTTGAGTTAGTTAGAAGAAATAGAATGTATACAGTCAGTGAATCCAGAGGAACACATACAGGTCAGCAAGAATTTATGGAGGAATGGATTAAAAATAAAAAATAAAAAAAGAAGGAGAAGCTGAAGACTATTTGCAAACATATGACCAGAAAAGTAATGTTCCCCAAGAACACTTTTAGACTACATGGAGCATCTGGGGCTGAAGTTCTCAAGGTCCATATTCAGTTTTCTTGGTAATAGATATTTGCGTCATGCCACTGGATTATAATGGAGAAAAGCACATGCAAATAAATTCATAATTGGAGGTGGAGTTATATACATAGTGCAGTTATCTTCACCTTTTGGTAAAGTTCTAGAGAGAGGTTTGGACAGGGTTGTGCCAAAACAACAATTAGACCCTGAAGGATGGATTTTGAATCACATATTATAATAGAGCTCATTTCAGTCTGCATATTCAAGGTATTTACTGGGAACAGTGCGTACCTTTTATTTCTTTATGTATACTTGTGGATGTGGATAATAAGTCGATCCATGATGCCTCATCTATCCTACTTGTTCATCAGCCCCACTGCCCAGAAAAAAAAATTAAATAAGATTTTGGCTTAAGCATTTTTATTTTAAAGATTTTTATTGGGGAATTGGGGGGATGGGAACAGTGCTGGGGAATTGGGGGAAGGGGAACACACAAGTTGCTGTCGTTTTGTTCTTCAGTCTAGTTGTGGAGGACGTTGCTTCACTGGCCCAAGTTGGCACCATCATTGTGCTCTGCCCGGGCGAGGCAGAACAGTTGCCGGCTTCTGGACGGCCGCTCACTGCGGCTTCTGGCTGCTCACGCTGGCTGCTGGCTACACACGGTAGCCCATGGCAACCCACTGCAGCAGGGGCTGCAGTCTACAATGTCGCCGGCAACTCACGGCAGCCCAGCTCCAGGTCGAGCTGTTGTTCAGCATCTTAGCTGTAGAGGGCAGTGTCACTGGCCCTCACATGTGGGATCCGAACCGGGTCCCTCTGGCATCTCAAGCTTAACCATCGTGCCACTCGGCCAGCCCTGGCTTAAGCACTTTACACACATTATTTCTTTCCTCACTACAACTGGGATTAGAAAAATTGTGTCAACTCCACTACTTAGATTTCTCAAGAAGTAAATAAATTGGCACATGGGCAACATGTGAGCTGATCTGTGCAGAGACACTAGTGACATAATTTGACCTGCCCCAAGGGAAATGCAGAACAACTAAAATAGTGATTGGCATGAAAAATGCAGGAATAGACTAATCCAGTCCTTATGATGGGGTATCAGAAAGGGATAAACCATTAAACCAATCACTATTTGATTTATTTCAGTGTCAGGTTTAGAAGTGGAGAAAAACTTGCATGGCCCTGAAAGAATCTGGGAATAGATGCATGAATGAAGAGAAGTGGAGTCATGCTTGGAAGTAAGGAAAAGGGTAAAGTTGCCCAAGAGCTGGGACCAAGGTCAAGGTGATGAGTGAATCAAACAGGACCAGGGAGAGAAGAAAGTTTGCAGAGATTTAGCAGGTTATTACAGCAAACTCTTCCCAGGCATTTGGATGTTGGAATTGACAGAGTAGAAGCTAACCCAGGGGAAGTGGTAGCTATGCCATGTCACTTTCAAGAACAAAACAAGAAAAGTTCTTTTGCCATCTCTTCCTAGTCCCAAGAAGGAGAACAGCTATAGAGTAGTGTGTCGAGCATGACAACTGGAAAATATAGTTCCCTCCCTCTATCAAGGCTGTCTCCATGGGTACTGTTGTGACTTCAGGATGATGAGTTAAAGATGATGACGAGAATCTCTGGCAGCTGATTTAGGCCTTGCATCTAGCTCACTGGACTTCCCTAACCAAGGACATCAGAGATGAAAAGGTGGCTAAAATGGATGAGACAGCTTGGAAGATGGCCTGCCTCTTTGACAAGGGACCTGTCTTCACAGAAATGTGGAATAAATCTCTGAGCATTGTCAACGATAAAAAAAAAAACTAAAAAACAAGTGAAAGCTGATGAATGCAAAGGTTTTAAGAAGTTATAGTGGGGTAATGCTGTGCTTATACTGATCCTCTCAGAAGGAACACCTAAATAAAAGGTTGGTTTCAAGTAAAGTGTTTTAAAGTAAAAAGTTTCAAAACTCAAAATGCAATGCTAGTTATAAGACAAAACCTTAAACTCTGAGTAATTATTTTATTCTTTAAATGCGTGAGGCTTAAATCTATCTCCTTGCAGATAACAAACTCTAGCCTTTGATACTGTGAATATACAGAAATGGGTCAACTGGGTTCAAATTAATCTTCAGAATTTCACTGCTTTGAAATGGAAACATTTCCATTGGTAAAACCATAGTCGAAGTATTTCTTAAACTTACTGGTAAAACAAACCAGGTAGAAAGATTAGAATTTGGGCTATGATTATAAGAATTTTTAAAGCTTTGTGTTTTTTCATCTCAGGATGAACCTTGGTCCCCAAGTAAACTGAACTGAAATGATCTTGAAACAATTGATCCATTAATCTCTTGTTGTAAATTGATGTATTTTAAATCCCTATGTTTTGTGAGTTTGTCTTAGGTTTGTTTTTAGAAAGGGGACCCTGATTAAATAGGAGTATAAAAATGGGTAAAGTTAGAAAGTCTTTCTATGATATAGAAATGTATGGCATTACCTGTTTAACAATGGTTATCCAAGAATTGTTGTTCAAGGCTGCAAGTTTTCAGAGAAAATTCTTTGGGGATTATTTTGCAATCTTGGTTTGAGGCTATGGAAGCTGCAGCTTCTAAATGAGAAGAAACCCTGGCCAGGCATCCCACCATCTCCAATAAAATATGATTTTTAAGAGATTCACAACCACAAATTGGAAAAGTCATTTATTTGGGAAATTTAAACTATTAACATTTAAACCTTAAATTTAAGCTAAAGAAAGTAAAGGTTGTAGAAATGTATGATACAATAAATTAGATAAGTTAGGTTTTATTTTTATTTGATAATTCCTTCAGCTAATTTTCCAAGTTGAATAGATAAGTGTCTTTTGTTGGAATGAAGGGAATAGATTGACTTGTATGGGCTTTGATTTTTAAAGGAGGTTATATAACTTACATAACTAACTTATAGAGCTAACTTAAATAGCATAAACTGGATAATGCTGTACTCTGTAACAGTTTTGAATTCAGAGTGCTCAATATAAGGTACTGTGTTTTGCCGTGTATCATGCGCACTTCTTTGCCCAAATTTGTGAGGGAAAAATAAAGATGCACATTATACATGGGTAGTTCTAATTCCGTATCTATATAAATGTTTTCAGTTCTTTCATTTATGCTTATGAGTTAAAAGTGTGACTCTAGAAATCAATAATGCTATCCATACACAAAATAATGCCCTGGAATACGATAATCAGTTTTGATGAATTTACAATGAACTTGCAGTGATGAAGAGTTCTTGGCCTTCTATGATGCATAAATATTGTAAATTTGTTACTGGTACATAAAATTTCTTGCACCTTGTATCTGTTCTTATATTTCATAATTGTTACATAAAATTTCTTATACCATAATATGTTAAAAATAAAATATTAAAATTCCTTTATAATACAAAAAAACAAGTACCTAAATGTAAACAAATAAAATTTTGAATTAAAAAACTAAAACAAAAGACTTTTTCCCTGGAAGTTTGGGCTAAAAATGTGGGTGTGCATTATACACAGCAAAGTACAGTAATAGTCTCTGGTCAGGTTGCTTGAGATCAATTAATCCTGGTCTCCAGAAACAAAAAGGGGGGCAATATAACAGGAAATTATATTTGAGCATAATAACTGGACATTTTCCAATCTGAAAATCAGATTAACACAAACAATAATTCAACAACCACCATGGTTCTGAGAACATTTGACAGAATGGCATGGAAGCTCACTCTGTCCAGGCCCCTTAGTGAGGACCTCAGATTCCTGCATTCTCCCAGTGGAAAGGGCTGTACCTGAACTCGGCTCCCCAGGTTTGTGACTCAAGCAGAAGGGTGTAAAACTTCCCACGGGCTCTAAGCTCCCTAGGTGCTAGGTAGCTAGATTTCACAAAATTCTCCTGAATATAGTTGACAACTAAATTCAGACTGCCTGGCACCCAAATAGTCTGCCCCTCCCTCCACCCCACTCCCAGTTAACGAGACTGCTGTCATGCTTTTCCTAAAAGGAAGAAGGGTCCCTATCCTGGAAATGTAACCATCCTACATCTTGCCTCGGCCTTACCTTGCTTCTCTGTGTGCACCTTTATACTGCCTCTTGGTCCTAAATTTCCTTAAAATAGCCTTTTCCTTAACCTACATCAAATGACAAATTTAACCTTAGCTACTTTGCATACAATTTTCTGAGAATACTTTGTACACAAAGAATGATGGCAGTCTGTGGTGAGGGGGTCTATACAATAACCACATTGGCATGGAAAGTATAACTATAGATTATTTCCGACATCATCTGCACAACGATAGTCGATCCTCATTATTCAAAGATTCCATATTTGCAAATTCACCCACTCACTAAAATTTATTTGTAACCTCAAAATCAGTGTTCACAACTCCCTCCCAGTCATTCATAGACATGCATAGAATGGAGAATACTTTGAGTTGACTGCCACATTCCCAGCTAAGGGCGAACAAGGAAACCTCTGCTTCTTGTTTTGGCTCTCATACTATAAAGTTATCCGTTAGGTGGTCTACTTAATGTCACACTGTTCACATTTTTGTGCTATTTGTTGGTGATTTTGCTGTTTAAAATGGACCCCAAGCATAGTACTGAAGTGCTGTCTAGTGTTCCTAAGTGAAAAACGGCTGGCACATGCCCTATGGAAAAAATGTGTGTGTTAGATAAGCTTCCTTCAGGTGTGCGTAGAATGCTATGGACCAAGAGTGCAATGTTAGTGAATCAACAATATGATCCGTCTAGAAAAAATAGGAAATTTGCTGATCTGTACATGACGCCACTCCGGCAGTGTTACAGTAATATCTATAGTGTGCAATGAAGCTGTGGAAAAGATGGAAAAGTGGCTAACTTTGATTCATCAGATGATGACCTATTGAAAAAGCATAGCAGACAGCACTGCTGTGAGGGTAAAAGTCAAAGAATTTATGATCATATTACCCAGGGTCATAAAAATGCTAAGCTCTTTTTATCCAGTGCTAGCTGCCCACATTTCAAGAGGCAATACGGAGTGGAAAATGTTAAACTTGCAGGTAAGGAAGGTTCTGAAGATCAGGAAGCTATGGAAAAAATTTTTAATACTTTCTAAGTTTTATACGAGGAAAGGATTCTGGGGAAGTGCAGGTTTTCAAGACCAATGAGACTCACTTGATTTACGAGGACATTGGCAAATGAACCTATAAAATGCAAATGACATTTCAGTTGGTGAAAATGCTGTGTCAAAGGCTTGTAGGAACCTAGCTGTATTTCTCACAGGAGCAATAGTTCAATATTCACTAATTCCGTGTCTGCAGAACTTTGCAGAACATTACAACCACAAATGAGGAGATAGACTGTATGTATTAGGTTCAGTTGTATAGGAAAAAGTGTTTCATTTAAATGGAGAGTTGTTAAAATGATCAATATTTGATGATTAACAGAAACAGGAGAGCTGCTGATTACAGTCTGTCTTTATGGAACAAGAGCATTCCATCAACCCTGAGCGCTTTCCTTTCCCTCTTGGCTAATGGTGTTTCTCAATCCTTTGGCACTCAGAGGGAACTGGGACTATTGCTGCAATGCAGGCAGCCTCTAATAGTAATTTTCTGGGGATGCACAGGTGCTCCTGAACTAGTTACGCTCAAACGGAAGTGTCTTATGTAGGAAAGTCCAACCACTATATTCCTATATGCTCTACCTTATCAGCCTAACAGCCCCACACTTGGCAGAGTGTAGGTGTATGGAAACTGTGTACACACTCCTCTTTCTCTCTAGAAGATAGGGGAGGTTCATTACTCTCCTACCTCCTCTAGAACCAATAGTCCCCAGACTCAACATGGGCGTTTCTAAAGCTATAAAACTCACAACTGATGGGGTTATGACCTAATGAAATAATAGTCCTTGGAGTTAGAAGGAGGTGGATTTAAATGATGACTCCATGGTAAGGCTTTTTACTAAACTATGAAACCTCTATTAATCTCAGTATTATCATCTCTAAAATCCTAAGTACTACATTTCTGCTTTTGAACAAGTGAAGCTTGGGCTGCTCATTAGATATCCAAATGGATATGTCTGGTAGGCAACTGGAATTAAGAGTCTGCAGAGGGGCAGAGGTCTAAATCAGGAATAGAAACTTGGGGGTTGTCAGAATATAGATGGAGATTAACACCATGCCTGATATTTCTTAGGCAGTGACTATGAATAGAGGAGATGCCTTACCACAGAGCTGAGGCACTCTAATGTTTAAGAGTGAGGAGGATGAAAAGAATCCAGGAAAGGAGATTTAGAAAAAGCAGTTCATGGGGTTGTAGAAAAACAAAGGGTTACTGATATCATGGAAGCCAAGTGAATAATGAATTTCAAGAAGGAAGAGTAATCAACTGTGTCAAATGCTGCTGATAGGTCATTCTATGCTGAAACTGCTCTGGGTAATGTGGTATAAAACAAATAAGTAATTACTTGGTATTCTGATTCTGGCATTGCTGGTGTCCTTCAGATCTGGAATTCTCTGTGTGGGACAAAAAGGATACAAATGCAAGATAGAACAGAATAAATAAAAACTCTGCAGTCCTGAATTTTAATTCAAAGGGTTAGTATGAACTGTAATATATTTTATTTTCAGGAGGAAGAAGAAGAAGACAAAACAAAGGAAAAGAAAGAGAAGGATGAAGGAAGAAACAAAGGACTATTTATACACACACACACACACACACACATATATGTATATATANATATATATATATATATATATATATATATATATATATAAATGTAACAATATAACACACGATAATATATACATATACCAGGGGTGTCAAAAAATATATACATGTGACTTGTATTCATCTTTTGTTATCAGTATATATTGAGTATTACAATTTTAATACAGTTTTTTTTTCTTTCTTAAAATGTGTATATATATATATATTTTTGGCACCCCAGGTATATTAGGTCTGTCCATAGGAAAGATCCATTAACAATGGCAAACCCAGAAGTAATCTGTATTCATTAGTGCTCAGATTACAGTACAAACTTATATTGCATTAACAAACTGAAATTTGAAAATTTCTTACAAGAATGGATTTTTATATCTCTAATTTAAAAATTCAAAACGTAATATTAAATCATTTTTTCATTCAAGAAGAAATCCAAATGAAAATTATGAACTATGTAGAATGAACAATTACATCATTACATATTGAAATCTGTGGGATGCAGCCAAAGTAATATTCAGAAGGACATTTACAAGCCAAAATGCATTTGTTATTAAACAAGAAGAATTGAAAGTAAATGACATAAGCTTTTGATTTGACAAGCATGAAAAAAAGAACAAAATAGACCAAACACTAGACATGGAAATTCCCCACCAGATCCCCCTTCAAGGAGAGACTTTTCTGCCCAGGGAGAGAAAGGAAGTGTGGCCAGCAGGCAGCTGCCGGCTTCTTCAGGGTCTACTTTAGCTGCAAAGAGCCTCCCTGTCTGAGGTCACACTTCCCCTGAGTGGCCTGCACCTGGTAGGGTAGAAAGGCCCATTTGACACAAGGAGGCCCAGCGCTGACTGGCAGTTCTTACTTAGAGCTCCCTGCCAAGCTGGCCAAGGCTTTGCTGGGCCTGCACAGCAGTTGTTTCTCCCTCTGCCCAATTCTACTTTGCCTCCCTTCATTTCACAATAGAGACAAATAACAAAACAAAAAGTTGAGTCTTTCCGAAATAAAAATGAATAACATAAAAAAAAAAGAGAGAGAGAGAAAATTTAGGTAAACATGACCACAGAAATTTAGAAAGGGCACAAGTAAACATCAAAAGGTAACAAAACTACAGATACAGATATAGTCAACTTTATACTAATACATTTTATAAACTAGATGAAATGTGTTTTCTCTATGTGTTTGCAAAACAAAACAAAAATACTAAAATTGGAAGGAGAAGAAGTCAGTTTAGGAAGGAAAAATGGACTAATAAACGTAAAAGTAGCAGATCTATTCCCCCCAAAAGGTATCAGGCCCACATGGGGTGAATTCTATCAAACCTTAAGGAAAAGACAAGCTGTTTTGAAGACTGGAAAAAGATGAGATGTTCCCCAACTCATTTCTGAGACAAGCATAATTCTACTACCAAACTAGATGAAGACAGCACAAGGAAAGATACATCTCATGAATGAAGATGCTAACTTTTGCAATCAAATATTAACAAATTCAATACAACAGCCAGTAAAAACATAAAAGCAAGTTGCAGATAAATGCCAAAAACATAAAATTATATGCCAGTATGGATGCATATATATTTTAGTAAATGCAAAGAAAAATATCTGGAAGAAATACATGAAAGGGATAACAGAGTTTCCTTCTAGGGAGAGGGTACTGAATAATAATTTAGGAGCAGTGGTGACCTAGGTAAAATAATGCCCCCCAAAGATGTCTACATCTTATTCCCTGGGACCTGTAAATATATTAGTTTACATAGCAAAGGGGGATTAAGATTATATACTGAATTAGGTTGCTAATTAACTGACCTTAAAATATCAAGATTATCTTGGATTATCCAGTGGGCCCAATGTAATTACAAAGATCCTTAAAAGTGAAAGAGGGAGACAGAGAGAGGGAACCAGAGAGACAGCAACATGAGAAGGATTTGGCTTGATGTGCTGGTTTTGAAGATGGAGGAAGGGGCCACAAGTCAAGGAAAGGGTGTGGCCGGCCCCTAGAAGCTAGAAAAGCAAGGGGATGGGTTCTCCCTTAGCGCCTCCAGAAGGAACACAGCCCTGCAGACACCTTCGTTTCACCCCCTGAAACCTAGTGCAGACTTCTGACCTCCAGAACTATAAGATACATCAGTAACATTTAAGCCACTAAATTTAAATTTGTGGCCATTTGTTCTTGCAAAAGAGCCTAAG